>NC_092793.1:59376042-59697189 GCF_918797505.1 Bemisia tabaci
TTTCACTCCGGTCAGACAGTGTTACGAATAAGTATCATTAAATTTAAGGATCTTGCATCATCATAATACGCATGTATGCCTAGCGCGTCGTTGATTTTTAAATTATACTTTCCAGATTCATTCACAACACTTTCACGTGGCCGGACGTGCTGGGTTTGATAATCCCTGTTTTACTGTGCATTGCTAACGGCAGTTACATACTCTCCGGAGTTCTCATGTGGACGTGGCTAATTTTGGTCAGCAGTTTCATTTTCGGAGCCATCGACATCGTTTCGGCCCATCACCACCCGAAACTCTTCCACGAGGGTGACGCACCAAGGTACAAGTAGTGACAATGCTTGAAAGTTGGCACCAGTGTATTTCCTCCGTTTAAATCTATACATAAGAGCCGCGCGATTCTTCGCCTAAAATCGATATTTTTAATGGATTTTAATGAAGGAAAAACGATGTTGCCAACTTGCAGTATCACCTCTGGGTATGAGAGGGAACAAAATCAGCTATAGTCGAACCTCGATAACTCGAAGCTGAAGGGAAGCGATGAAAAATTCGAGTTATTGAGGTTTCGAGATTATCGAGGTTTCGAGTTAACGAGGTGTGGAGATGAAAAATTCGAGTTATCGAGGTTCGAGGTTCGAGGTTGGTGCTAGGTCAATTTAGAAAAAAAAACCGTTATTTGTTTTACGTTATCATAATAAGGGAATATTGGGGAATGAAAGTAGGAACTAATATTTAACCCCACGTCCGATCGGGGTAGGACAATGGTAGTAAGTATGCTCTTTGCCTGCTTATTTGGCACCACTGGCATCCTTCGAGTTATAGAGGTTTTTCTCCAATTCCTTCGAGTTACTGAGGTACATATCGACGGTGAAAGTCGGCAATCACATAACTCGGTTTGCGACGTCGCAGACTTCCTGTCATACTTTATTTTTTAAATGGAAAACTACTCAACGGCAATTCTTCAAAACTGTCATGATTTTTCTTCTCAATGAGAAGAAACTTCTGCAAAAACTTCAAGAAATAATATCAATTTGTTCTCCTTTATAAAAATGACGTAGAGGCGGAGATTTTCAGACACCGCAAACGAGTTATGTGATTGCCGACTTTCACCGTCGATATTTGACACATGGTAGTTGCCTTCGAGTTATAGAGGTAAAACCGCCGATTCCTTCGAGTTACTGAGGTGCAAATGAGCCTCAAATGTCTTCGAGTTAACGGAACAAATTTTTCGAGTTATCGAGGATTTTGGCCTTCTGCGGAAGGGAACGGACATTTTCTTCGAGTTATTGAGGTTTTCGAGTTACCTATCGAGGTTCGACTGTATTTCGAAAATGATCCAACTCTGGAAACCTAAATTGTACAGGAGACAATGGCAATTGGCAATAGGTTAATGATTCAAGGGAGGAAAACGCCGTTTGAGGTCAAGGGGCATACTATTCGAGGTATCTAATTGGCTAACTTTTGAGACGAGGGACTCGGAAGGAGATCAAATTTTGAGCTTTCAAATTGCAGAGCTACTGGATTGGATCATTTTCGCTTTCACTGATTTCGAAGGAGTATACATATGAGGTAAAAAGGAAGGAAAGAAATGAATTCTTCTTCTTCTTGCTGATTATTTTCATGGACATTGAAAATAAATTGATTGAACAAACACAAAAGTAGGTAATGATCTGTACTTCGACTGTTTCCTGGGAATAAGTACGACTGAGAACTCCGAATAAATTCGATCAATCCTGAGGAATCCGATGAAGATATCTTTAACCTCTAGTCTGCAGAAACCCCATTTTGAGAGTATTTTCGGGGCTACACTCCATCTCTGGAGATTTTCAATCACATCACGTATCCTTATTCTGTTTTAAAACTGGCAGTTAAAAATTCCTCCGATACTAAATGCGGCTACCTCCCCTCATTTCACCTAGCATTTTTCTGGAATTATTTACCTCGCGAAGTTTACGTCACGAAACGCCTACAAATTTGAATACATGCAAACCGTCATACATTCATGCAAACTACGTAGGTAAAAGGAACCCAATAGCGGCAGCATTCAAGCCGGTTCCAAGTCTGGCACTGCTTCTTCTCATTCGATCACTAATTTACCTGCCGTCAAACGCAGCTATTTGGGGTTTTTTTCCATTTAATTTTGTTTATAGCAATCCAAATCCTCTCAAGATACAAAAAGATTATGCATGTTGGAAACCTCACCCTAAGGTATTAAAAATTGACAGCAGCTTTTTTTTTTTTTTTTTTTTTTTTTTTTTTAATCATCACGGGCTGGTAAAATTACATGTAATTGGTGCATACAGACGATTGTATGCATTGTTTTCACACCAGGAGCCGTAATTTTTCTCGATCTATCGATTTTCCAATGCAAGACTCGACAAAAATTCGCTTCCGTGCATCCCTGGTAAAAATTGGCGATAAGAGCTGCGTTCCAAAATACCATAGGAATTCTTATAGCCGGCTAAAGAAGGCTACAGAAAATCATATAGCTGGCTGTAGAATGCGGAGAAAATCATACGGCCGGGCTATACGAAGCTATAGAAAGTTATGCAGCCGGGCTATAGTTCCTATCGCCGGTCTTTACACTTTATCGCCTGGCTGTTGCTTTTTCGCCATCGATCATAAAAGGCTATAAGAAATTGTGTAGAAATTCGTGTGCTTTAGAAATCATTAAGTTTGATACGGAACCACCTTAATTTTCACAAAACACACGTCATATTTGCCTTTAATACATATTTTTTTTCATCAATTAAAACGAGAATAATCCATACAGGATGTGCAAACATTTCAAAATCATGAGTTGAATAACGCTGACTCCGCCAGATTAAATATTAGAGCCTCACACAAAGCGGAGCGGCGAAGCACTGGCGCCTACAAACCTAACAGGGATACTTCACGCATTGCGCAACGCGTGAAGTATCCCTGTTAGGTTTGTAGGCGCCAATGCGCGTTTCGCGCTGGCTGCCCGCCTGCCGCACCACAGCGTGCCACGGCGCTTGAAGCAACTATTTCACACCAGAGGAATTGCACAGTATCATACGAAACTGAAGGCGCTCTAATATATTAGGAATGGCAGGCATCCATCAAAAGCACGGAGCTTTCCTCGCAAAATAAATCAAGATACTACGGCCCAAAAAGAGAACAGTGGTCCAAAAACTCACTAAGTCCTAGCATCCGTAATTAGTGACGTTTAGCATACACTTTTTCGCCAGGCTGTTGATTAATCGCCATCGGCTATAAAAGGCTATAAAAAATTGTGTAGCCGGCTATAGAAGCTATTGGAAATCTTACAGCCGGCCATAGGTCTATGGTATTTCGGAACACAGATTCTACTGCCAATTTTTACCAGGGATTGAGTTTCCTCTCCTCGTGCTTAGGCACTCACATATCGACAATGAAACTGCAAAAACGCATATATTGTTTGCGGGTTTACAAATCTCCACCTTCATTTCATTTTAACCGCAGAGAGCAAATTAACACAACTGCTTAAAGTTGCCGAATATATTCTTCTCGCACGGAAGAAAAAACAGGGAAGTTTCCAAAAAATGACGTTGAGTATTTTTTTCTTAGGAAATAAATTATGACAGGAAATCTTCAGTCTGATCTAATGTATATTTTTCAGACAAGACCGCGATTGGGGATTGGCGCAAATTGATGCGGCCAGAGATCGACAGGAGTTCACGGGGATCCTACCTCTGGTTCTGATTGCTTTCGGGGACCACACTCTCCACCACCTGTTCCCGACTGTGGACCACAGCATCCTCAAGTATCTGTATCCTGTCGTCATGGACACCTGCAAGGACTTCGGTTTCGACTTCAAAATGACGAGCACATTCGATTTGGCAATTGGTCAATTTCGTCAGCTAGCCCGCAACAAGCCCAACACGATCCCCCCACAGTGATTGGACTGTTAGACAGAGTCATGGACGTAGTTATTAAGGGGAGACTGCGGACTGCGACTGCCCCCCCTAGAATTTTAAATAGTATCATTTGCCCCCTCCGTAAATTTTGGACTTCAAATTTAATCTAAATTTCTTTGCTCCCAATGCAAATTGAGAAAAAAAGAAGAGACAAATTTAATAAAGTCACAATATGCACAAAATGTTTAAAAATTTTCGATGAGGTGGTCTCAAAATGTTTTTTTAAATTTTCCCGGGGAGGCCCTCTACTTACCCCAGACAGTGGCGTGGCGTTAATTGCGATGTATCGATTGTTATGCCATTTAAACCTATAGTAAAGAATCGATTATTAAGGTGTTCGCTGCGAACACCCTGTTTATCGATCCTTTTCCATAGGTTTAAATGGCATAACAATCGATATATCGCAATTCGCGCCACGCCACTGACCTCATATTCCCCATTACCCAATAGCCCCCCCCCCCCCCCCCCTCGTGAGTGTGGGTAGGGTTGGGGATTGTTTTCTATAAGTTGACCCCTGAGAATCTTCATTGATCTAGCCAAACCTTTGTTCTTACAGAGTGCAAAATTAAGCATTACACTATTTGTTTCCTTATAGACATTTTGCAATAATGCGATGGGCGCACTAAAAATGACCAAAGTTAAAATTGTCTCACCCCATCCATAGTGGTTCATTGCTCCGCCCTCTGGAAACAATCTCGTGAACGTACCTGCACTGGGACTCTCGTTGCGAATGCACGCCTCGCGCCATAGCGCCTTCAATTTTTCGGACGCAACACGGACATCCATCAAGCACGAATAGTTGTATCTCTGCGCCGTCATCGTCGCGCGACATTTCCCTTGCTTTTATTCCATATCGTGTTTGTTTTGGTTTGTCTTATTTGTATTGATGCTTTAAGGGCTAATGTTTCAGGCCATGTTGTTGGCCATGTTTTTGGAAGTCAAATCCATGTAACATTTACGTGAGATAACTCACAAAAAAATATTTAATCAATAAACTTTTATTAAAATCTAAAAATCTTTGCTTTTCGACATTTGTTTTTAAGTGAGCGTTTTTTTTACCTATTTATATTTTTTGTTTACCATTTGTTTAACCTAACCCTTAAATGCTCAAGTAGTATAGAGTCATATTGACCCGAGGTTTGCTGAGGCCACATACCCTGCGGATTGTATATACGAGCTTTAGTACATTCTTTTAGAAGAATCGGAAATCACATTTAAAAAGGGGGAAAAAACTGAATGTCAATATAGCCGAAGGAGAGATGTATTCGGGCCTCGTTTTTTAAATTATCCTATCGAATCTGAGCGACACCTCGTTGGCAGTTTAAAGCGGAGCATTGCTATATTGCGAGTGCGCGCCTCGCGCCAAAGCGCCTTCAATTTTTCAGACGCAACACGGACATCCATCAAGCACGAATAGTTGTATCTCTGCGCCGTCATCGTCGCGCGACATTTCCCTTGCTTTCATTCCATTCTTATCGTGTTTGTTTCGGTTTGTTTTATTTGTATTGATGCTTTAAGGGCTAATGTTTTAGGCTATGTTGTTGGCCATGGTTTTGGAAGTCAAATCCATGTAACATTTACGTGAGATAACTCACAAAAAATAATTAATCAATAAACTTTTATTAAAATCTAAAAATGTTGCGAATGCAACACGGACATCCATCAAGCACGAATTGTTGTATCTCTGCGCCGTCATCAATTCGCGTCTTTTCCCTTGCTCAAGTTTCAGAGGAACTGTGCCATAATCTTTTCAGAAGGCATTATGTTTGATTGAAAAAATATTTTAAAGAACCACCAGAGTCCAAAATCGAACTTATTTAAAATTTTCGGAGCAAAAAAATATATGCAATTTCACTTTCCCTGGCCCTCCTAGTCAATCCGCCTTGGCATCGCGAAAACCGCGTTGTTACGAAAAGTCCGTCAAATTAAATTTAGCGGGCGTCAGATTCTTGTATTCTATTGGTAGTTCAGTTTTGTCTCTGCACAAATCAGCACAGACTATCTTATCACATCACCCACAGTATATATTTGTTTAGGTTATGTTTATTTTTTAAGTTCATTGTGGTTCATTCTGTTTTGGAAAATGCATTCAATCGATGAAATTAAATGAATCTAATTAAAATCAATAAGAAGTATAATTAGAGTCGATTATAAGATTAGAGCGTGCCGGTGGCTTGAGTGGTCGAATGAATACAGTTATGTTTTAACAATTTTTCTATCAAGTTTTGTGCGATTCAGACCCTCTGTCTACAGTTCTTCCTCTGCTCAGAACTCTTTCTCACGGCCGAGCCATATCATCTTAGCAGCCTATCAAGAAGTAAGTTTTTAACGCTATTGAATCAATCTTACGTACATCAGAGCATCTACCACAGTGCTCTCTGGCCCTCTGCGATACTTAACAGCCCAGCGCCTTATCCTCCCACAGCCAGGGAGATGGCAACCTTCCATTTCAGTTTGTTTTTGAATCAATCAACAATCATGGAACCGTGAAAGTCTAGACTACTTTCATTTGACCCTTTGTGATACCCACCTCGAGCCTGTTGAGAGTGATCACAGCACATCGGGTTTTTGTTCTAGAGGTAATGTTGGGCTTGTCTATAAGTAGACACTCATTTACTTCTGACTCATTCATGTTTCCGTGCACAGTGGTCGACTCGCCCACGGTCCATCCTCGATGGCTATCAGGCAACTGCAATTTAGTCGCTTGCAAATGGAAAGTAAGTAAACAACTGCCAACTTATCTGACGATACTTGCATAAATAAACTTCCTATATTTTAATAGGGCCAATTAGGATGATCTCTAGAATATAAGTAAGTTTATGGAATGTTAATCCAATTCATCCCAAAATATACTTGATGTGTTGCAGATAAGTTTGCAGTTGTTTAATTTCTATTTGCAGGCGGCTCCTACTTTCTCACCATTTAGCAGCAACCAGGTATTGATAGAGGGTGACTATGTCGCTGTGCGAGCATATATAAATCAGGCAACTGCCCATTAGACTCCGATGTAAAAATTAAATTTGATGTAAGTACTTTTTGTTTCAGTTCCTGAAACCTCAAGAAAGATGAATTTAGAGCGCATACCGAATCAGACAGGTTATTTGGTTCTCACAAATGACGGGGCAGTTATTGCTGTAAGTTTCTCAACACAAGGTTTATATGTAGCCTAAGCTTAATTATTTGGCAGATTACTAATCCCTGCTCATAGTTGGAAAAGCATCAGTCAGAAATCACTTTACCTTTCTCAGTGGTGAGCTTTATTACTGAGATGTTCAAGTTGCAAATCTAGCTGTAAAATACAGTATAAAATTGTATGTCTCTTTTTAGGCTTTTACAAGTACAGTAGCTAAGTACGCAACAGTGGTCCAAAATGATTCATAAAGTGTTCTCATTATCAATGTGGATATCCCCTTTTCCTTACGCTGCTGCCATTAAAGGTGCTGTACATTGGATCCATTTTCTGATCTAAGGATTAATAGCTGGCAATTGTCATCCAATGTACCTACAGCACCTTTAATGACAGCAGCATAAGACAAGATTTTAACAAGAAAAAAACAGAAGAGTTTGCATTTATTTCCTGCCAGCTTGAAAGTCTGGCGTATAATTTATAAAATTTGTTCCAATAAAATCTTCCAGCTTTCACTAAAATCAACTTAAAAAAGTGCGACTAAGCGATGTAATTGAAAATGATTCTTTTAGCACAACAATATTACAATTTAACTATACTTTGTAATAAGTGAAATACTTCATTAAAACATACCTCTTTTCTTTTCAGTCGGGAGGTGATCTTGAAAATGCAGAACACACTGCTAACATCATCAGTGAACTGGTTTCTCTTGCTGATAAAGTACCACCTCATAAAGAAGGATATAAAAAACTGACAGGTATACCTTTCAAGAATAGTAATTTACAGTGAAATTTTGATTTTTCAGCATAATATCAGTCCAACTGAATACATTAGAATTTTTAATTGTATAATATAAATGCAACAAAATTGGTTATCCAACATAATACATAACGAGAAAACACACAAAAATGGGGTACAAGCTAAAAAAACGACAACTAAGTAGGACGTTTTGAGCTTTGAGCTTAATATGCCCTCTTTCAACCGATTAACAGGAACAGAAGAAATTACAAATTATAAATACATGAGTTGTCGCTTAACGGTAAGGCAAGAAATGCTCCGCATATTTATCGTTTTCTCAACTTGTACCCTGTTTTAATGTTTTTTCGTCATGTAATTGTGTAATTATTGATGATAATCCTACAACGCACTCTAAAGCCACTCTGCAATGCCCAAATGCATCATGTGCCTGTTTTCCCAAAGGTCAGTGGGCTTATTTGATCCTCTTGGCTGATGCTTTGCATCAGTTGTTCCCATCTGTCTATCTTGTTCTGTCTTGTTGCAGTAATTTTTTTGACCTAGTATTACTTTCTGTATATTGCTGTTAATTTCTTTGCGGGGTTGGCAAATTTAAATTTATGCACTGTAAACCAGATTATTCATTTTTTTTTTTATTTCTTTCCAGTGACTTACTCAGATCATTGCTACATAATTCTCCTGTCAAATAAGAAGCTGTATGTTGTGAAGAAAAAATTGCAACCAGTTTCTACCAGTAGTCGAGCAGAAGCTGATCAATGATTTCAAGCTGAAATCCAGCATCTAAAAGAACTGCTGTCATTTTGGTGGTATGAAATTTTTCACAAACATACTGATTCAGTGATAATTTAAAAGTAATAGTTAGTATGTGATTCGGGAGTAGTATGCTGATTTGAAGGTGGTTTCAGGCAAGTTCAGGCAGTTGAGAGTGTGAATGACCTATCAAACTGTTCATTGTATCGGGCATGTCTTCAAGAAGAAAATCTTAAAATTCCCTGTAGATTAAATGATTTTTGAGGAAGTTTAACTAATAAAAACCCTATTGAAAAGATATCAACTGAACCTTGATAGAATATCCAGAGATTAAGTTAGGAAAGTTTAAGGAAGTTCAGTTAGGTAAGGATCAAACTTAGATTATCCTTTTATGCTATGATATTAGTGGGAGCTGAAATCGTCCTTTCCACAACTCAAGTAGAATAGAGATTTTTATTGTTTGTAGTTCTTATTTAGGACAAGGTCAGCAATGATGCTAATTGTAATTAGCCCAGCCAGCCTTTCTGTAATAGCAAGTTTTAGATGTTTGGTTAAGGTTGAGCAATTCATCTTATAGACGCGGCCATTAATATTCGCAAATGACAGGGCAGCAGAGGCAATTGCCCTGGTCGGTAAATTTTGAGGCAATGAAGTAATGCTGAGCCATTGAGATGAGATTTGACAAAATCATTTTTAAAAACTCTCGAATGCCATTTGTACAAACTTTCACTATTACAAAGGCAGGAAAATCCTACTTGCTAGTTGCCAAAAGTTAAAACAGGACTTGTCCCTTTAGAATGCATGCACTTTTTCAGTGGTGGACACTCGTGTGCTCAAAGAGAGTATTGTTTTTTTAATTACCAGCAGAGCTCCTTAATCTACACTGTAATTATGAACACGTTCAGATGAAATTACCAAGAAATGTCGATCTGTTTGCAGATGGAGTTGCCTAGAGTTATTCAAAGGAGGCTGAAAAATTTTCAGTATTCGGTCAAGAAGTGGCCATTTGGGGATCACAAAATTTTAATTTCAAGAAATGGTTGGCTGTAATTTTTGGAATCCTGTTACTTGCACTGTTGATTATACAAGTTAAAAAACACCGAGGTACATGAGAATTGTTTATTTTTTGTTGAATGAATGCAAGTATGAAAATGAGGCCTACGCAAGTTGTATATGTCTCTAGTATTATTATTAATTGTTTTTGTTGTAAGAGGGCAAGTGTATACATGAGTCGCTCTTCTGATTGCATTGCCTCTTGCAGCAATCAAACTAATCCCCCTTGACCTTGAACATGTGTGAATACTTTTTTACTTTTTCTATGTAGTTCAAGTTCTTCCTTTCATCATCAAAAATACAATACATTTTAAATGGCTTATCTTAGCAATGAACAATGGAATTTGCATGAATTATTATTTGAGCCCCTGGAAAAAATATAGGAGATGGTGGCTAGCAATTACACTGCTAATGGGAGTCTTCATAAAGTTAGGTCATTCAAAGTGTGTATCAGTATCATGCCTTTCTGTAGTCTCCATCTCAAGATGACGGCCTTGCTACCCTCTTCCATAATTTCTCTTTAGTTCAAGATCAAACCAAAAAATTTCATCTTTTTTTAGAGTGTGTCAAATCTGCTCTCATAATTCCTGAATTTACAGTCAATGTTTGATTGAGGATGGCATATTCATTGTTAAAAACTAGAAGTAGATGAACTTCCTCGGTGTAATAGGAATTGAACAAGAAATTTAATTTCCTGAAATATTAGACATCAGGAATTCATCGGGAAGTCAATCGATAAGCAAATTGATGTTTGTATTTCATGATATTGTAATTATCGTCGTTATTTTAACTCTGTTGTTACTTTCATTTTCTGTGCTGATCAAAGCATATTATTGTCATACCTGTTAGTGAATAAATTTATTTTCTCAACAAATAAAAATTATTATTCAACCTCACCATTGCCCTAAAAGGAGGGAAAAATATATTATAGTTTAATTATGATGCAAAATTCATTCATATAAACTACTAAAAACTTCCTACTCAAACTAATTTGGAGAGCATGCATTAAAATGGAAGTACACAGTTGAAACCGTCTCCTCCCAGCAGGCCAATAAATGAAAGTCTATGTCAGCCAACTAGACAAGCTAAGATTAAAGTGAAATGGAGTTACTTGTTCGCTTAGCTTTGTCAGTCATTCTCTCTGTGAGCATCTATTGCGCGGAGTCAACTTGCATGTTTGCTTAGAATGGATGATCGCTTGTCTAAACATTTTTTTCCTTGTCCATACATACGGCAGGTGTGTTACAAATAACAATTTTGTGGTTAAAATTAAAAGCTTTCCAACCGAGCGATCATGAAGCTGATCCTCTGTAAAGTGACCCAGGGAGTCTGGTCCGAATCTTACAAGTCCTCTGGTTCTCACAATGGACCACTAAACAAGGTACGAGTTAAAGGATTCTGATACATGTTTCTTAACCTGAATTTCACGTAGAACACGACTCGCGCAACGAAATTTACTGAAATCAACTCCTAACGAAGATATTAACGTTTTTATTTCACATTGGTTACGAGAAATTTGAACTGCCCGCTCACAAGAAACTCAAAGCTCTACGTGAGTCAAATCGCGCACTACAACGGTTTCGGCAATCTTCTCTATCGAGCAATGTTCATTTCCCACCATGTGTAGTTCAAACTATAAGCAATATGCTATACCTGAGCCAAAGCGTTAAGATTGAGATTGCCAGATTTTTATATCGCAGAGACTGTCATGATAAACGTTTAGCGCTTGATGTGAATCACTTAGAATATTGAGTTTTCATGAGCGGGTGGTTTGAATTCACGCATCAAGAATCAGTAAATATCTTCGTAAGGAGTTGATTTCGATAATTTTCGTTGTGCGTATCGTGTTCCACGTGAAATTTTGGTTAAGAAACGTGTATCAGAATGCTGAAATTCGTACCTTGTCTAGTGGTCCATTAGAGGATTAGCCATGTGGGTGAATAATCAAAATCCCTCATTTCTGGAATCAGAAGGCCTTGTGAATCCTCAGGACCATACGCAAGCAATTCCACACCCCAAACCATGTAAGATAAGTTGCATATCCTAAACGTTTTCTTCATGTTAAAATTCGAGAAAAATTCCCCTTAAGTCCTCGGGGGATTCTGATTTTTGATGATTGACTCGTATGGCCAATTCCCCGTTTGTGAGGATTTGTTGGAATTGTTTACTTTAGACCAAAAAATTGAGCTCCTTGGATCATTTTCAAGAGATTAGCTACAAGTCTTCTTAATTGGAGAACATCTAATGTTGACGGCGAAATTTTACTCCATTGGTAAAATTTACCCTGTACCCTGCCAAGTTTTTAGTGTTTTCCAGGAGCGAAGATCTATAGATGAGCGACTAATCCTACTTAGTTTTGGGTATTGAATCAATAGCGTATTGTCCTCCTCATAGATCTAACTTTTTATGCCAGAGCTAATATTTTTGTTTCAATAACTGACTTCATTGTTAATTGGTGCCACAAGTCTCCAAGTCATTTTTTTCAACTTCTATTTCATTTACATATGTTGAAATAAGAACAATGTAATTTTTTAAGTCTCATTAGGTATACACTGCCAACACTTGCAGATCTGTCATGAACGTAAAATTGAAAAACGAACAAAATTAAGTTAAAACAGAGTTTAATTTTGATTTGGTGACAATACAGTATAGTACAAAAATTTAAAATACATGGTCGAAGGTACGAAAGGGTCATTATTCTGAACAAGGAGAAAAGGGGACGTGGTTGCCGTGCTTAAGTCTTACATTTTATTTTCATAGAATTTCCTCGATAATAGAAACAATTATTTACAATACCGTGAATTTTTTCTTCATCTCTAATGATCATCATTACCTATTGAAAATAGCAAAAACATCAAACGACCGAAAAAAAAGATAAAAAGAAATTACACCTTGATAGAAATAATGATAAATGGTACTTTTATACCTACTTCACAACTACTATAATATTTTGCAATGTTTGGGAGTTACATTTTTTTTCACAAAAGCTTAGGGAGAGAAACAATAATTATTACTATATTCATAAGTAAAAAACTGGCAGAATCCGTATGTTTTAAAATAAAATTGAATGGTAAATTCAGAATAGGTAAGTAATCAATTCCATCGTTTATTACGTGTTTAGAGTTCGTATTTCTAATAAGACAAGAGAAATTCAACAGCAGGATGGAGCCTAATTAAAGTAACAGGATGAGGAAGCTCACCCATCCAATTTTACAAAAGATTTCATCATTGAAAAAAGGCCTAAACTACAACGTAATTTATCATAATAAATGCATAGATGTGCACACTTATGGTACGAACAGGGTTAATTTTGGGTGTTCAATTTAGAGTATGTATATTTGGTCAAAAAAATCCAACACTGGTCCAAATAATAGATTAAATCAAATTTTTAGCTCATTTCTTGACGCTTTGCTTGAAAGGAATCCTAAGACCAACACTAGAGTATCAAAGATAAAAAAATACAGGGTTGCAGCTGCAGCATGAGCCAAGGTTAGCTCTTACTGATAAACACCCACTTCCAACAGAAAGATGTGGATGAAAAGCTGTTGATAATATGATACTGAAAGCGAACATAGAAGCTTTTGCACAAAATACTCTTGAATTTAATAGAGTACAAAATTGGTAAGGATTGTAAGATATGACTCCTTCCGCGGCATTAAAGACTGTTATTGTTGCAAGGTTCTACACTTTACTGAAAGGTTTTAATCGCATCGTTTTCTGATACTTAAATTTCTGGGATTATTTTGCTTCCACAAATTTACTAATCAGAGAGCTGTAAAAGGCATTGCACTGATAATTGTGCCAAATTCCTCGCTCTTTAGGGACAAACTGGATTCCCAACGAGGTACTGCTGGTGTGAATATTTCGAGATGGAACTCAATAGAGGCTTAATTGCAGCTTATGGGACTGAAAAAAACTTAGAAAACTTGTAAATATCAAAGAGAAAATTGTAAAAAAAAACTGGTGAAATAACAGAGTTAAGAAACATTTTTTTAAAATGTTTTACGTTAAAATGCATCCTTGCACTTTTAGTAGCTTTTTACCGCTCTATTTTAGTAAATTTTAACATAAATTTGAGACTGAAAGGACGAAAAGGACTTCCTAACTAAAACATGTTCAAACAATTTTCTTTGTTTCTTTAAAATCCATCTTTGACATTCAATGGTACTGGGGTGGGCCGAAGGTCCCTATGAAATTCCTATGTACAAATAACAAGCTGATGTTACATGTTCATTTATAAGACATTTCCGCTTTTGACGCACTTTCACAGAAAATTTTAGCTAATTTAGGAGTGCAAGATAAAAAAAATGATTACACCGTGAAATTTGAATAATTCAATTTGAACTAGCAAGGAACCAATATTGGTACGGCTACCTACGTAACAAATTTACAAGCTTTCAAAAAACTATCAGTTTTCAAACAACCTAAAAAAAAGTCAGGGGATAGGAGAGAGAGAGTAAAAAAATTATTTCGGCGAAAGTAGTAATATTTGCTTTATATGGTCCCATTTGATGGAGAGTATTTCAAAGCTAGGAGTATAAAACTCCCCATCACAAGCCCTTAAGTCTTTTGGGGATAACTGGTAAAAAAAACTGTTAAGAAAAATGCTTACCTTTGGAAAAAAACAGAACAAAAAAATAATGAAATAGTAGTCAATGTTAGCTTAAGTATTTAAGAGGGAACATAATGACAGCGTTAATTGAGGTACTACTTACACGCAGAAAAAAAGAAATGATGCAATTTTTTGACAGCAGACTTACCTTCATTCACATGCTATAATGAGTCAGAAAATGGAGTCAAGCCTCTAGAGAGTAGACACTTCTTTTTCTATTTCAAAACTGTCCTGTTCATGCTGCAAAACCTTCAAGCACCCACATGCCCGGCTTCATTTCATGCTGCCAGGGCTTTGTCTTTATATCTTTAAAATTGTAGAATTTCTAAACCTAAAAATTAGAGCATAGACTTTGCTGAGTGCTGCTAACAATTGTGGGCTCAGAAAGCTTCGCACAGCTTTGTAAGTTCAGGAATAGCTTTTGAACTTCGATTAGGTTCATAAACTCTTGCGTTTCTGTACATTTGAAAATAGAAAGAGACTTCATTAGGATGCTCCTTGAGACCGCCTAGACTTGAAACCACCCCAAGAATTCCTTATTCGCTTTGAAATTCCTGTACTGGAGGCAATTTCAAGGAAGTTACAAGGATCATCTTGAAATTGCAAGACTAAACATGCTTTTTGTGTGGATTTCCAATGACAAAGCCCTAAGAATTGTATGATAAAATTTGAACCTCTTACTTCTTACTATTTCTTGTCTCCGAAATCCCCAAATACCTTGGATTAGTTTACTCTCCGTTGAAATTTGAGCAATATATTTGGAAAGGGAAAATACAAAAAAAAAAAAAAAAAACAATGCTATGAGGGCCTTACCGATTGGAATTCGCATACATAATTCATGTCATGGTATGCAAGTCATACAATACATGAATGAATGTAAGTGCTATATCTACCAATAGATCACACAATATGCCTCTCCAAAAAATACGCACGAATACACTATCATTACTAATATGATATGATACAGAGATTGAGGTAAGAAGGGATTTTGGTATATCTCTCCCCAGACATGTCTCATATTTTCAAGTTATGCTTGTGCGCCCAATTTGAATCTTAGTGTTTTCTCCATGTGGGAAATGCAATAATAAAGTAAAAACAAAATTAAAATGCTTTCCTCAAGAGGCATGAGTCATCAACTGTTTTTGAAAAATAACAGTCAAAATTTGTTATTGCACAGTGACATGGCTAGAAAGTCTAAACCAACTTTAGGTCAATTTCTTTTTAGATAAAATTATTAAAGTTACATGATTAGAAGCAGGATGAGCCTGAATATGATTAATTAGGCAGGAAGTGAGATTAGAGCTGTTCATCTTCGTTCGCATGAACAACCAAAAGTTGTTTAATTTTCTGGAAATTGCATGTCCAGTATAACAGTAATGAAATAAATATATCGACGGTGCAAGTCGGCAATCACATAACTCGGTTTGCGACGTCGCAGACTTCCTGTCACACTTTATTTTTTAAACAGAAAACTACTCAACGGCAATTCTTTAAAATTGCCATGATTATTCTTCTCTGTGCAAAGAAAATTCTGCAAAAACACCGAGGAATTATGTCAATTTGTTCTCCTTTAAAAAAATAACATAGAGGTGGAGATTTTCAGACACTGTAAACGAGTTATGTGTTTGCCGACTTACACCGTCGATATGTTATCCTTTTGATGTTGTTTGCTTTTGGGAAAAACAAACATCAATAGGCGAACACATATCTTATGCTTCCAGCATGAGATACAAAAATATGCGGTTTGAGATATTGTATGCGGTTTCTGCGAAAGATGTGCAGTGGTATGCAGGTATGTGATTCAGTCACATGCCGATATTCACAAAACGGAGGCCCTGGCTGATGCTACGGTACAATTCTGATGTAATTAGTTCATTTCAAGAGATGAAATGATAATTCTTTAAAAAGAGGCAGATTCTTTGGGTGAACAGAAACAGATTACGTCATGCTTAATTCCTACAAAATGTGTCAGAAGAATATTGTAGCTTATCATTTCTGTTTGCAAGCCAGTGTAAAGGTTGTAGCCTTTTTTATAAATGTAGTTGAAATACTGATTTTCTCAAGTAAGTAGACACCTTGACTTAATGAGTTAATGGGTGTAGGGTTTAAAAAAATACAGAAGACTTGTGAAAGTTCCATTTTGAAATTTATTTGAATTTTTATTTTCATTTTTTTAAGTTTATAAAAACATTTACAAAATAATAGTTGGTACGATAATAAATTAATAATTTACTTAAATAATTGAATTTAGCTAACGACAATTAAGTTAAAATATTAAAACAACGATTGGAAAAATTAACAAACTGAAAAGAAATACGTTACACTGATACACTCCCATCGAAAATGCAGGGTGTCTACAAACAGAGAAAACCAGAGTTCCCTTGATTTAGAGTCCAAACTGGAGACCTGGGATGCCCGCGACTTGCCGAGAGGCAGGAGAGGAAGGTGCCTACAAATTTTTGAATCCTTCGAGAACCTAGATAGACTGCCATTCTGTAAGGATTAGAGTCAGGAGTAACATGTTGTAAATTGTAATCATATAACAAGAATGCAAGGAAACAGAGGAGATTAACTACAACTGGACGTCATTGAGCAAAGGAGCTCCATCCACAGTGGCTTCCTGGAGGTGATGAGTAACTGCGCATTCTCTACCTGTGGCAGATAGATGTTTCTTCAACTTGCATACGCAGGTTGGAACTTGTTTGCTCAACGACATCCAATTTACCTCAAGAGAGTATATCTTATTCATCAATGAGCAAGATCATTTTAAACTGAATAGGAAAATGTCTCATTTCTGTCTTTTTTAGAATTTGGATGAATGTCTATCATTAGAAATTTATAGATTCTAGTCGACTAACATGTCTGGTTTCCACAGATACGAACATGTTAAACTAAGAATAATTCGAGAAACTGTGTACGTCTGTTGCAAATTTTTTGAATTTTTAATATAAAGATGACAATTGATGATCTGGTTCCAAACCTTGTAGACACCGATTAGAGATTTTTGAAAATATATTAATTTACAAGGAATATTTTGAGACTGCATGATTTACACTGAGCGAGTTTGATTTTGCAATGCAGTACCTAAAACATTGAGGGTGTTTTGATCGAACAGAGTCTTGCCTGGTCACCTCTTGGGATTTTCTTCCAAATATTTTTAGTCAACAGCTGCATACTTAAATACAACACTAGTCCATAGCTGAGTTCAAGACTCCGAATTCCGAGAGTATTCTCCTTTGAGAGAGCAACTGGACTTTTTGGGCACACTAGAACTTGAATAACGTACAAATTTTACCTACACGTCTATACAAGTATAAGTAAGTTAGGATGAACAACATATGATTCCTTGTGCTTGATACGTTGCAACAACAATGAACACATCTAAAAGCTTATTTACAAAATCGTAAACTTATTTGTTAGGCTGCAACAAAGAACATGATGGCAATGGTAGCTATGCAAGAACAAACTCGCCCATTGGTTTCTTAAAAACTTGGGAACAAAGAGAAAAACAAGATACAATTTTTTGAACAACTAAGCGATGAGCTCACTCACCGGCTTTACAATAGGTACAAAACAAGAAGTGATAGATAGTTCCTTTGTAATTACAAAAAAGTTCACGTTTCAGAACGAACAAGTCTTCAATGCTTTAAAACTACACGTTAGGTGATTCATAACTTCATAAGATAGAGACAGCATCAATTCTGAGTTCTGAAAATCCTCAACCCTCCTTCGGTAGGAAGCACAAGAGGAGAGTTAAAATACAGAAGATTTTCAATTTGATAAGCTTACTGAAAAAATCTTTGACTATACATTAAATAGAGCTGATTCAAACTTTTAATTCCACAGGTCAGGAGTGAACTAAGATTATGATTACATATTATACTGGCCATCGAAATGGAAGTTCTTCTCCCTCCTTAAAAGGTTGATGCGTTCCATCTTCATTGAGATTTACAGGAGATAAAATATGTGCATAATGCAGAAAAAAATGCTTGAGAGTAAAACTCAACTTAAATTAATTGTGCGAAATGAATTTCAGTTCGAGTTTCACTTTTCATAAAAAGATAGAAAAATTACACTTCTACATAATGGATGTGACTATTTTAAAAAAATCGAGTAGGAAAAAGCATGATTTAACTACAGACTCTTAACATTCTAAATCAAGACTTCTCACCTTAAACTTTGATTGTGTAATTTTTTTTGCGAATATTTCAGTTGGCAAAACGTAAAACCAAAAATACATGAAAAGCAGAGCAGAAGTCACTTATTCTTGCCATGAGGATTAAATACAGGATGAATTCACACGCAAAAATGCATTAAAAAGAGCACAACAGACAAGTTGGATGATTAAACTATGTATTCACAAGAATCTGCTTGTCTAAAAAAAATAAATCGCACTCCCAAATTTTTGAAGTGAAAGTTTCCTTCTCAAGTATCAACTTTGGATGTAGTGAGAAAAGAAAAAATCACACAAATTTTTGTTAAATTTTGACATGCCTCACTGAGAGAGAGGGGGTGGGAGAAAAATTTGAAGAGCCGATCAAAGATCTTGTTCCATTTGTCATTTGAACTGGGCCCTCAATGAAAATTTATCATTTTCCAAGCATTGAAGAGCGCCCAATATTGTCTGGGACGCCCAAATATGGTCAAGTTTTTATACCTGGCCCCTGTGTAACAGCAGTATGGTTATGGCCAAACCCAATCCCTGAAAAAAATTAAGAGACTTCATTAGGGGCCCACTTCCAATGGCAGGTGGAGTAACCTTTTTTCTTCTTCCCTTGGTTAGGCAATACTTGATTGAAGATATTCTGACCAGATTATGTATCCCGATCAGGATTTTGGTTGATTTGATTCATTTTTTTCTTTTTAGTGCATTGCAACATTCTGGGTAAAAGAAAATCAGCTGATGGAAACAAATGACAATTGAAAAAAATTATAATATGTTGAGATGAAATAAATTAATTGGGGGGGGGGGGGGGCAAATTTAAGAAAAATAGGACTAAGGGGAAATGTATTTGCTGAAAAAGATCATTAGAGGGAAAGTAGCTGCGAAAATATTAACAGTGATAAAAACGACTTCACTTACTTTACTGACTTACTAACTTACTTACATACTTACTTCAATCAATAAAATCAATTATCAGTACTGAATAGATAGTGCTTAAAAATAACTAGAGAAAATTGAATTATTTAGTAGTAAAAAAGAAAAAAATGTTTCAATCTTTTGTTTCGAGAGCTAAATTTTACTTTAGACTTTTGTAAATTGGTTTAAATACAAGTCAAAATTGCACGATTACATAAAATAAGTCTGACGAGAGAAAGGAGTGGAATCGTATCATTGAAAAGTATAAAAAATCAGTGAGTGAGAAGTAAATTCAACTTGGCCATTTTAAAAAGGATAAGAGCTCTGCCAGAAAATTGATAATACTAGCGATTTCATTACAAGAAAAGTCTCAAGATTTGAATTCCTAATTCCAAATTCGTAGAAAACTATCCCATGAGCCAGTTGCAACAGCCATTCCATCCTCTGTAACTCCTAGACAACTTACACGATTGTCATGTCCAGCTAAAATTCCTGTAAAATAGAAAAAAACTGGATTAGTGCAATTCCAGAGTGGCTCCAACAGGCAGCATTCAGCAGGGAGAAATTAAGCTTTTATTTATTTATTGTTGGGGGGGGGGGGGAGAGGTAAGTCAAGGGTACAGAACATTTCAAAACGCTGATAATTGCTGTGTACAAGCATTATAGCCTCACAGATATGCTCCCAATGGGCCTGTTGCAAACTTTTGCTAGAGCAAAACTAAGAGTTGTTTCTTATAGATAATGCCTCAAAAATCACGATGAGCGCATCGGCAAACTCTGAAATGCACTCATAACTTCACAATCTGCGTAAGAAATTTGCGGTTTTTTGAGCTTCCCGCTTCAAAAACGATACTACGGCACAGGTGAACATTTTGTAAGAGGAGTCGTTCCATCGTCGGCAATAATCATCATAGCCGACGCCAATCCGCCAAAACACGTTTGATGGGACGAGATAACACCTGAACTGGATTAGACCAGATAACAATCGGTGTGTTAACGTTCATATTTTCCACGCCCGAATTGATTGACCTTGAACTCTCCTTGAATTACGCGCGGAACTGTGTGCAAGAGTCGGCCATGATGAATATCGCCGACGATGGAGCGACTCCTCTAACAAAATGTTCACCTATGCCGTAGTATCGTTTTTGAAGCGGGAAGCTTAAAAAAACGCAAATTTCTTACGCAGATTGTGAAGTTATGAGTGCATTTCAGACTTTGCCGATGCGCTCATCATGATTTTTGAGGCATTATCTACAAGAAACAACTCTTATTTTTGCTCTAGCAAAAGTTTGCAACAGGCCCATTTGTCTCAAAGCTAAATGTCTGCTTTTGTGGTAAAATGTTCAATGTTACGATAAAATTTATAGTTTGCCCCACTTCCTTGAGCCAAAAAAAAAAGGTTCCTAGGATTAGAAGATTGGGAATTTTCTGCACTTCTGAGGTAAGAGAGTCAATTTCGTTTGTTGGAAGGCAACATTCACTAATACAGCTTAAAATTCCTTTTCCTAAATTAAATTTGACATTCTGACATTTTGAGAGGAATCAATAATCACGCAGCTCTTTTCTGATTCGTAAATACATAGTGGTATCCTCCTGATTGATGAAGAGGAGACATCTCATAAATAATGGGTCAGTTGCACTGGACACAGAATCGTGCTTGGATGATTGATTCTTGTAGATTAGCTGTAAATAATAAGATCTACTTTAACAGCAACTTGCTACATTCAATATTCACCAAGAAATCGAGCTTTGAAAAATTCAGTTTCTGATGTCATCCACCGTGGTAGTGACACCCTTGGTTTCTTCCATTTTGCTTTCATCCGAGTTTCATGCTGCACAACCAGTGCAAATGTATGTCACACCGACTGATGAAAGTAAGGTGGAAATCCGAGAATGTCATAACTGTGGTGGATGACGTCAAAAACTCGACTTCTAATGGGGCGATATCTCTGTTAATACTGAACGTAGAAAGTTGCTGTTTAGACGAATCTTATTATTTTTAGCTTATCTATAAGAATCAAGCATCAAAACACGATTTGGATATGTGCTGAGTACAGACACAGCACATTTGACCAATTGGTGAATTTCCTTTTGAATTAAGTTTTTTTCATCTTGAGTGAGCGAATGAAAATTTCCTGGAACTAAAAGAATAGGGCGCAAAAGTTTTTTTCATTCATAAGAACTTCTTTAACTTACTACCAACAAGCAGAATCCAAGTTCCCTCCGGTGAATTTATTAGTTTCTTAACTCGGGTTGAACATAACATAAGCATTTGAAGAAAAAGTTGAACATGATGTGAGGATGCAATATTCAATTTTTAGTAAGAGTCAAAAATGAATTGAAGTTCAGATAAAATCATATTAAGTTGGCCTCACAAATGATGTTGAATCTGCACTAAAATATTTTTGAGTCATTATTCATAAAAATGCATCACAATCGATACTATTGGATAGTACTGCTTTGGAATATTTGAGTGGAATTAGTGTTGGGTCGGATCTTAAACTTATCTGAATCCTAAATTTTAACTTTCGAATCCTCAAATTCAAATCCATTACATATCCTTCATTTTTCAGAAACTCAGTACTTTTTTTCATTTATTATGCAGGTAAACAGATACTGGTTGCGATATCTCGATGCAGCAAGTATTTATTCGGATATTTACTGTTCGAGAACGTTCTGGAATGAGTCGAAATTTGAGATCAAGGGATTATATCAATATTCGACGCCATTCAAGAATCGCTGATATTCGGCTTCATGGCGCGAATTTTGAAATTTTGCAGGATTCGCGGATTTGGATTCAGGTTCGAGCATCCACAAATCCACCGAATCCACGTCCCAACACTAAGTAGAATGCTAAAAAATTCAGATGACTTAGAATGGCATAATTTGAGATAAGATTTCTCCTCCCTGAAGAGTGATGCGGTGGCCAATAGTGATACCTTAAATGCCACCACGAAGTCTTAAAAGAGTGAATGAGAGGGAGTCTACAAAATGTAAGAGATGAAAAAAGCTACTCACTTGTAATTTTTTACAATAGTAAATACAGTAGAAAATAGAAAGTAATCAGAGAGAATTTGTTAACTTCAAGGATCGATTTGATTTGGATTTGGCCCTTTTGGAAATAAAGGGCAAAGAGCAAATTTTAAGGAGCTACCTTTAGTAGGAGAGGTATGAATTTTTTCTCAGCCCTATCTTGCTAAAATTGAAAACTGCACAGAGCAGAAGATATGGATGTGTGGGAACGTTGGCACCATAAAATAACGAGAAAAGTTAAGATAGTGAGAGAAACATAGGGTACAGAAAGTACTTTGCCTTCATATTTTTGAGGAAGGCTTCACACTGTTATCCACATAGGACTGCGCGCTTCACTATTTTCTTTGCATAAAAGAGCGCATCACACAGTTTCCTTCGTAAAAAGTAACGTGCTTTGTTCTTTCTTTCTCAAGAAATAACCCGTATAATTGTTTCCTTCTCAAAAAATTGCGCATTCATACAAATTACAAAGAAATAATACTGAAATCAAAAAAAGAAAAATCCTAGATGCCTTTTTCCTTCACATTTTCCCCCTTTACAGATGCCTTCACATTTCTCCTGAGATTAGCAGATCCAGCATTTTCTGCACCCCTGAGAACTCCTGTGGCTTCAAGTGGCTTAAATTCAACCAGACTTGCGTAGAATTCCTCAAAATCTTACTATTTTTACTGTATATTTAACTTACTGTAATAGTCTAATTTATGGTACCAATCATGAGCCATGAAATGTGATTGGTTGATCAAAATTTCTACCTCGGATTCTGGATTAATTCCTGGTGCAAATTTATAACAATCTATTTTTTTTTGCTCTCTTTACGATGTTCCCTCAATAGTCTGCAGCTTGAATGTATACACTTTTTTTTTCTTTTATCTCTCGACCTATATCTGGATATAGAAATATTTGCATTAAAAAAAGAAAAGAGTACATACCTGCTCTCTCTGTTTTCATAGAATCCCAAACATTACAATTAAAATCATCATAGCCAGCTAGTAGGAGGCGGCCAGACTTTGAGAAAGCAACAGAAGTTATACCACAAATAATGTTATCGTGAGAATACATGGCCAATTCTTGGTCTGAGCGGATGTCAAAAAGTCTGCATGTTGCATCATCTGATCCAGTTGCAAACGCCCAACCATTGGGGAAAAACTGAGGAATAAACACAATGAGATGATAAATATCAAGTAGTAAGAGGTTTCATTTCAGCAGTATCTTCGAATAAATATTGTGAAAAATTATGTATCATAATCGTAAATCATAATCATATTTGTAATCATAATCATATCGTAATACATGGGTCATGACCAAACCCCATGACCCTTTTTAAAATCAAAATCAAGGATTTTCAGAAAACATCTAGTTGAGAAAATAAAGAGCTCAAAAAACTTAATGGAAGGTCTTAAAGAAAGCATAAATGAAAGTAATAGTGCATCTTAATTAGCACACATTTTTACGCCTATTTTGAAGGGGGTGATTTCATTCTCAAACTTACTGAATTTGATCTAGTGCTTAGTCTGATTTAAGTAGACTTCGATTGAGGTTTTAAGCGAGGAGTGAGTTTGAAGCAATTAATGAGCAAGGAAAATGCTCATTTTACAGTAAAAAATTTGATTTGGAAATTTTCTTACTCACCAAATAATTCTAAAAGTAAATTTTGAAGAGAAAATCAATATCATACTGTTTGGTTTCCAACCCTGTCAGGTCAGTAAAAATTACACAAAAAGTCAATGATATTTACAGACTTTTCATGTAACACAAAGGATTCTCTAGAAACCCTGAATTTGGAAAAATAAATGTAAGAATTCCAGAGGAATGAAGCAAAACACGCAAAAACTGAGTTGAGCAGTAGTATCATGTGACTAACAACGTCAAGAAATGGCATACCTCTTAGGTTCATTCCTTAGGTTTATTGTGAGAAACCTTAAAGGTAAATCTATAATTTTTCTTTCAAAATTCACACATTTCCCTTATAAACATAAGAGATCTCTCAAGATCGGTGCTTTTTCAGTGTGATTTTTTTTGTGGGCGTCTATACCATGAACCTAAAATACACATTTAGTATTTTTAGAAAATGAGGAGCATACCGTGACTGCATTGATATCTGACTCATGACCAGGGAACGTTTGCTTGCATGTTCCTTCTCTAATATCCCAAAGCTGAAAACAAAAGCAAATGAGAATTAATTGGCTTTGAATTTGTTGGATTCAAATAAATTAAACTGTACAAAATTAAGTGGAGCTTTACCAGATGGGCCAGTCCATTTATTAAGTATCAATGGCTTAAGCTGAAAATGGCATATATTAGATTGAAATGTTGTAAGCGTACTCTGCAGTTCTATTTTCTCGAAGGAAAATCAACCAAACAACAATTTGTAATTTCATTTCTTGGGATATTCTTCACTTATTTTGAAGAAAATCACACAAAATTAAAAGGCAACATTTTGATTGGTTTTCTTTGAAGAGAATAAAACACCAGAATGGATTTTTCAACAATGCAATCCTCTTTAAATGGAAGAGCGTACTTCTTGGGAGGTACATGCTATCCTATTGAGTGCGCTTATCTGATATTTTTTATTTTTGCATAAAAGGAAGTGAGAGTCTGCTCATTTGACAGGTACTTCCTAAAATTTTTTCAACTAATTTTTTCCTGGAAAAACAGCTTCCATATGGGTGTGATTAAGACTTAGAATAGAGCTTTACGTTTTATTTCAGTTTTTTTCAATATTTAATTTATTCAGTGGCTGGGGATTCAATGTAATCTCTACCTTAGATTTGAAGTTACATGTCTAGACGCCGATAGGCCCACTCACCTTTGCAGAAGCGTCACAAGCACCTGAGACAAAAGTATGCATGTCGGGGGCTAAGGAGAGTGACATGACATCACCAGTGTGGCCGATGAATGAAGTGCACTGTTGTCCTGTTTCTATATCCCACAATGCACATGACATGTCGCCGCTACTTGTCACTATTTGGTCATCGTTCAAAAATCGACAACATGATAGGTATCCTGTATGACCAGGCAGTTCTCGACTAACCCGCACTGTTCCTTCACGCGTTTTCAGACTGAAAATATTCAGAGATTCAAAATATAAGAGACCAAGATTCAAAGTAAAAAGAGTTGCAATTAAAAAAAGGTATGAAATCAAATCTTAGTTCAAGGAACAAAAGAATGAAATGCTTGATGCAAACCGTTGTTAAGTCCACTCACACAGTTATGTTGTTGTTTCCTTCTTCTGCAATGGGTCAATTGCTCAAATCTTATCATTGAAGGATCATTCAGAAGAGAGGCAAAGGTCTGTTTGGCATTGCTGCAATTGTTCATTTTTTCCGTTCTTTCACTCTACAGTAAATTCACTCAACTTTGAACTAAATATTCATTGAGTCAGTACAGACTACAACCATTTGAATAAAGTTTTTCGCAACAACTGAATCATGTCCTTCCTTTTTCTACTCTTTTAGAAGTAATTTATATACATAATATTCTAAAGAGAAGATTGATTAGCTTGACTTAATGCCATTTTTAAGGGGGAGGGGGGGGATCTAGAAGTGCCTGACAAGTACCTGACAAGATGGAAAGAGGGAGCCAAACAAATTTGCCAAAGTATCTGACTTCATTTAAAGATTTAAAGAGCCCCTAATTATGGCGTATGAACTTCCGGATAAAAAAAAAAAAAACATTTTGTAACCTTCTGTTCAAAGTATCACAAGCGCCTTTTACGCTCAGACGTTAGGTTGCCAGATATCACAATGTTGTACCTTTTTCAATATGTTATTCTGGCTTTGTAGGAGTAAATATGCAAAAACACATGGGAGAAAAACACTTACCTGTAAATAGAGCAAATATTATCCAAGCCTCCACAAGCTACGTAACTGCCTGAGGGTGCATAGGCACATGTCATCACCCAACTAGACCGCAAAGGGATTGCATGTACTTTATTTGTTGTATAACTGTCCCAAACTATGAGCTTACCATCTTGTGAAGCAGAAACTAAATTCCTGAAAACAAACATAAAAGTTGCAAAATAAGTAAGGTATTTATCATCCAAATGCAGCAGTAGGAAAATTTTCTTTCCTCAATTCGTACTGTTGATTGTTCATTTTTAGTGTATCAACAAGTAAATTAAAAAGTCTTATGCATCGTGGCTCTATATAATCGTCATTGAAGCTTTTTACCCAATAATAACCTTAACACCAGAAAACTGTTGTTTTTCCCATTGAATGTACAAACTCTCTTCGTTTTGGACCACATTATAGTATCTATCAATGTGATATTGATGCTCAATAATGGAGGGTTCAGAGACCCTTTTTTTCAAAGTTAAAAGTTTGAAAGGTGGGGAAAAGGATGGAAGAATACTCTCTTTGTGTGACAGCTATTACCTTTACACCAGTTTCTGAGAGTTTCCTTTTAAACATCACCTATGAGCTGACTTAAGGGCAAGCCTCTTTTCAATCAATTGGCTACATTTTTCATGGGACACATGACTTCCCACAAAAGTAAAAATAGATAAAAATGCCATAGATAAGATGTGTTAGATCACTTGATAACAAAAAAAAATAGGATTCCGATGCAGCACAGTTTGCATATTATGTCATAAGCAGAACGTTTTTCTCAAAACAGGGTTTCCAAGTATGTTGTAATGTTCGTAGGGAGATAAACAATTTTTCTTTTTTTTTCTTCATGTTTTTTGCTAAGAATGGAATTCTTCATCGTCTTGATGCAAAAAATAGAAATAAAGAGATGGCATGTTGGTAATCTATAAAATTAATGACAAAATAAAATAACTACCTTGAATCGGAGCCCCAATGCATTGCATATATTTTTGCAAGGTGACCTCGCAATGTGCGTCTAGTTCGCATTTGAATTCGGCCAATTGGTTCCATGTTTCCGGTGGCTGTGACCAGACTCGTGTCACACGCCGC
Source organism: Bemisia tabaci (assembly GCF_918797505.1). NCBI lineage: Eukaryota > Metazoa > Arthropoda > Insecta > Hemiptera > Aleyrodidae > Bemisia > Bemisia tabaci. The sequence goes on from NC_092793.1 coordinate 59,403,287, forward strand.
CTTTCTAGCATCCTGAAAAAAAATTGCAAAATATCATGTTAATTATTCCTCTAAATATACTTTGTTAGCCACCATGCTCAAGAAATTTGTCGTTCTTCGTTCCACAAGGATTTTATAATTGAACCTATTGGTCCAGAGATTGCCCATGTCTACAAGACCATATTTCACAGGAAATAAACCCAAATAAGTGTGTGACAGCCAAAAGAGTCGGTATAGAGAATACCTGTAAGAAGTCTCGGAGCACCGGACCTATTTGGGGACTTGGTACCCAGCTCCAACTGAAAATAAGTTATACTTGTGAAACCCAAAAATCTGAGCCTTCGAAGTCCTCAATTTGCCTCATCAAAATAACAAGGGGGTGTTCATAAAGAGAGGGAGTCGAGGAGAGCGTTACGCCATTTTGTTTTTCCATGTTAACCTACGTCAAGTCCCAAAAGCGTTACGAGGGGGTCTGTAAATCCGAAATTAAGCGTTATGTAATTCAGGAACGGCCGATATATTTCTAAGATCTTTCCGGCGACGGCAGAAACTCAGAAGAGAGCGAATTTCCCTATTCTTCTTGAAGCTGGCATAGGTGGGGACATAGGGTGGGATTTCTCCCAATTTCCCCGGTTTTCCTGCAAATGCGTACGTGGAGCGGGGGGGGGGGGGGGATTTTTCATGAAGGGAGGCGAATTAACGGAGGCGGCCCTTCGGAGTAGTAAGGAGCCCACAGGAGCGGGATCTCGGAGGCGACCGGTAGTGAGGCCGGCCACAGCCACATCCACATCCACATCCACATCAAAGAAGTGGAAGCGACGGCGGGCGGCGGCGGCGCTCAGTGGAGCAACTCAGAAGGAGACGTCGTGCAAGTTATGGAAACATTAAAAGCTCTCGTCTCCTTTCACACAACGCAGAGATTCCAGGATGTCTACCAGTTATGAAAAACCAAAATTGGGGACTTTCGGGGGCTTTTAGGGAAGTTTCTTCAAGAAAATCGGGGACTTTTTCCCCCGATAAATAGCGAGAGAAAGGGAGCTAGTTAGGGCGGTTAAAGGCGTATTTAATACGACTAATTCTACAAGTCATGTTGAACCGATGAAAAATATACGAAAAACCAAGCAGCACCTCCGTTATTTCAATCCAGTTTATACCGCGCCGCCGCGGGTGGCGGGAAAATTTGAAAATTCCGGTGTTTAGGACGATTTTTGTCATTTTTTGGGGACTTTCGAGGGTATCGGGGACATTTGGGGACCGGTAGACACCCTGGAAACTATCGAAAAAATTCGAGTCTTTGTAAAGAACTTGATATCCGAGCTTGGGATTGGGTGGGTCCACTGTGCGGCGGCGGTGGCGGCGGCGGGAGCTGGATCAATAACCCCTCGACGGCGGGCGAAAACGAGAACGAGGAGTCGCGGCAGCCATGTTGCATTGTTGCCCCTGCGTCCTCCCGGGCAGGCCACCCGCCGCACGGAGAAGCGTTTCGGCCGCCTGCCTCCATCCTCCCGAGTAGACTATCCACTGTACAGAGCAGCGCTGCGGCCCCCGCCCTCGTGCACCGCCTCATTGCCACAACTGCCTTCCTGGATAATGCTCTCGGTGAAGCCGTATTGGAACCTATGGATTTGTGCAATGTCTACCTCGATGATACTGTTAATTTTTGCGGAGCTCGTTCACATTACTAAATGGACGTATTTCTGCCAAACGGAACTATGTACATTGAGACATGAGCCCTAAAGACCCATAAGAATATATGCATAAAAGGGCCCACTTCTTAATACACATAGTTCTGTTTGGCAGAAATACGTCCAAATGTGAGAATTGCCATGTTCGAACATTTTCGATTGTGAGTTCGTTTTCAAGGAAATCTGATCCGTGAATGATTCCTCGTGATTTCGGGCGAGTTTTACAGATTGGATGAAGAGAATTCACAGAGAATAGTAGAGATAGTTTTCCTTGGCAAAAATAAAATATGAGCGGAGACTTACAACGTAAGATACGCATTTTCCGACTGTAGGCATTGATCAGTTCCTTGAAAAAGGAGGCATAAGCCTTAATTCATTGCTCAATTGTTAGTAGAATAGTAGAGATAGTTTTCCTTGGCAAGAATAAAATTGGCGGAGACTTACAACGTAAGATACGCATTTTCCGACTGTAGGCATTGATTAGTTCCTTGAAAAAGGAGGCATAAGCCTTAACTCATTGCTCAAATGTTAGTGCATCACTCCCAAGTTGTATAAATATGATAGAAAGCCTGGTGAAATTTTTTTCTTCATCTTCTAAATTTTCTTTAAGTATTTTCACATTGCTCCCAATTTTTCCAGGTGAGGATTTCCAGAAGGCAAACCTGACTTTTTTTGTTTTCCGCGGTTGGAATTATACAAAATTCAGATAATCCACTCAAATATACTGAAAAATTCTAAATTTAATCGTTAAGATTTGTTAAAATTTCAATAATTACGGTGGCTGTAAAAACTTCGAAGGTGGGACAAAATTGAATCAGAGAAAAAAAACTGCCGGCGACATACATTTTCCTGACTGCTCGCAGTTCTCACTTTTTATTACGAAGCGGCGTGAAAGCCTTTACCGCCTTCTCCTTTATGGACGGAGAGAGATCTCGATCTCCTGAATCCTCAAGATTCGGATACGATCCCTTGTTATCTGCGCGTTCCTAAAGTGTTGGCAACCATGCACAGGCACAGGCACAGGTCTCGCATGGATAACGTCACTAAGAAGTTCAAATGGCTCATTTAGATGATAAAGCAACTGCACCTGTCCGACGGAATCATCGATTTTTGCCGAAGAAAATTAAAGTATTACAGCTTTCTCTGGAATACGCTTGTCGATGAGCTCTAGTACCGAAGCGACAGACCGCCTTGATTTCATTGAATGAGTAACTCTGATGGCTGCGAAGCAAGATCAGTTGCATCCAAGTGATCAGCTGTTATCACTGCCCAAAGGACCAGGACCACAAGACGTAATGAAAAAACGGACGTTTTTTGACGTCAAGTGTGTACGACAAAAATACCAACGTTTGGCGATCGGGGGCCGTTCAAGCAAAACGTAAGCAACTTGAGAGTCTCAGCTTGCCTTCCGGGATTTTACAAGGGGAAGAATGGGGGGAGGGGGAGAGGTCAAGTCCAGAAGTTTTTAAAAACTTCCAATAAAAATGATTTTTTCCGGGTATTTTCTAGACTTCCTTCGTTATTCTCGGAAATATGATGGGGAGGGGGGAGTAACCCAGCCTTGCATTATTCAGGAGTGAGAGGTTGTCCGCCAAATGCCTCGGAAATCTTTTCGGATACACAGCACGCCCGATTGGAACACTCCGTCCACGAGAAAAAAGAGGTAGAGGTGGTTGGATGATAAGGAAATTCTCAATTAATTGTGGTTACGTGGAGTGGCATACTCTGCGATACATCGATTGATCTGCCTTTTAAACCCATAGAAAAGGATTGATATACAGGGTGTTCCCAACAAACACCTTCATAATCGATTCTTCGCCATAGCTTCAAACGGGGAAAAATCAAAAATCGATAATGGGTCAGTTGCGCTGGTCACAGAATCGTGTTATGATGCTTGATTCTTGTAGATCAGCTGAAAATAAAAATATCTGTCTTAACAGCAACTTTCTACGTTCAATATTGACCGAGATATCGCGCCTTGAAAACTCGATTTATGAAGTCATCCACCGTGGTAGTACATGCCATGTTATACACTATCGTGGCGGACGACGTCAAAAACTCGACTTTTCAATGGACGATATTTCAGTTTACATGGAATGTAGAAAGTTGCTGTTTGGACGGTCTTATTACTTTCAGCTAAACTATAAGCATCTAAACACGATTCTGTTACCAGCGCAACTAGTCCATTCACGCCTCCCTACTGTTGTGGTAGTACCCCAATAAATGAGGTTACTAACTCAAATGTTGTGGTACTCCGCAACTACACTGGAAAAAAAAAAACACATTGGATCTAGAGGCCAGACTCTTAAAAACATCGACAAGAAAAAATACTCTTGATTCAATCGGATTTTTGCTTAAATCAAGAACCAAGCCCCTTAATTTGAGCGGATTTCCTGTTGATTTAAGCAAAAATCTGATTGAATCAAGAGTGTTTTTTCTTGTCAATGTTTTTAAGAGTCTGGACTCTAGATCCAATGTGGTTTTTTTTCCCAGTGTAATTGGAAATGTCCATATCATCCAACAAATTGGGGCAGTGCCACAATTTTAGGGATCCCCTAACGCTTTTTTCCGAGTCCGTGAACGAAATCCTCGACGAGGGTACTTGGGGAGCATTCGCGTTTCACGCAACGAACTTTATGAGGTCATTGGAAAAAAAAACACATTGGATCTTGAGTCCAGACTCTTGAAAACATTGACAAGAAAAAATACCCTTGATTCAATCGGATTTTTGCTTAAATCAAAAGGAAATCCGCTGAAATTAAGGGGCTTGGTTCTTGATTTAAGCTAGATTCTGATTGAATCAAGAGTACTTTTTCTTGTCGATGTTTTTAAAAGTCTGGACTCCAGATACAATGTGTTTTTTTTCCAGTGCTGCGTTCCGTTGTGCCACACAAGGGAGGACTGAACCGCAGCAATACACACACGGTTCATAATTACTGCGTGGGTTTTTTTTTCGGAGAGAAACAGATGATTGGGTTGCATCAGGTGGAGAGTCGCTGATAGTGATAAGAGGGGACGGGCTTGCCCGGCGCTGGGGTTCGAGTTTGGTGGCAACATTGTTAGCCTCATTCATGATATTTCACTTGAGCTGGGAGCCCCCTCCTGCTTCTCTGCCACCTCCTCGTTCCACCCTCCAGCGCCCGACTCGGGGGTCCTCGCGCGCAATCCTCCCCATCCTCGCTTTCCGCGGGAAAGAAGGCGACTTTTCGTCGTCTCGAGAAAATTACTACCGCAATAGACTGATTTAGTGACTGCGTCATTCGATATAATAACTAACTCTTGGCCCAAACCAAAACAGACTAACATGACCTCATGTACAAATTCTTCAGGAGTTAAATTGTGCACTGGAAGAAAAAAAAAAAAAAAAAAAAAAAAAAAAACACACATTGGATCTAGAGTCCAGACTTTTGAAAACATTGATAAGAAAAAATACTCTTGATTCAATCGGATTTTTGCTTGAATCAGAACGAAATCCGCTTAAATTAAGAGGCTTGGTTCTTGATTTAAGCTAGATTCTGATTGACTCAAGAGTACTTTTTCTTGTCGATGTTTTTAAGAGTCTGGACTCTAGATCCAATGTGTTTTTTTCCCAGTGTGTTAATTTATTAGAATTTAGTCATTGACCGGTCATAAATATATATTTTTTCCGTATCAAACTCGTATTGGTACAAATATGCCTTAAGTTCAGAACTGTGAAGTAATTTGGCTATAAGTAAAGAGGATAATAATTCATAATGAACTTTTTTCGGATCGACTTTTTTCCTTCAAAAGAGGGGAGATTTCTCGTCTTGCTTTCTTAATTTTCCAAACATTTTTCTGATTTATCCTGATGTAATCAGAGTTCAGCTATATCCCGATGTATGCCACTGTACAGACCCACCCTGTGGAGAAACTACAAAATTACGAAAGATACTTACTCGGATGGCATTTTTAAGGGTTTCTGCTTCTGTCCTAAGACTGTCCAACTCATTCATACTTGCTCAGTCGCTCTGCCAACCGACCGGAGCTAAAACAAAAAAATAATACGAAAAAATATTAGTATTTTGACAAGCCTGCACGAATAAAAAATGTTAAGCACGATTAAATAATGGGAAAATCCTTGGAAGCACTACATTCCTGACGAACCGTCGGATCGATGAAGATGATCCCTCCATTGGTCTGTATCTGTTCCGCATTAGCTATCGTTTGCCAAATAATAAGAAAACCCCAACTTTCAATAACGTATAGCTTTAAGGTGCAAATTGCTGATGGTCAACGCTAGGGACACAGGAGACATCGACGGTGAAACTACAAAAAAGCGTATCTCGGTTGCGATGGTACAAAATCTTCGCTACCGATTTTCTTTTTTAAAAGGAGACCGAAACGACATCATGGCTTGAAGTCTTCACAGAATATTCTTCATAAAAAGAAGCAAAATCATTGAAATTGTCAAAAAATGACGTTCAGTAGTTGTACATGTACAGAATAAAGTATGACAGGGAGTCATTATTCGTAAAGAGAAGCAAAATTATTGAAATTGTCAAAAAATGACGTTCAGTAGTTGCACACGTAGAGAATAAAGTACTTATGACAGGGAGTCAGCACCGCCGCGCCGCAAACCGAGATACGCATTCCTGCAGTTCCACCCTCGATAAGCGGTTTCCGCAACGAGATGTCTCGGGACTGATTTAAGGGAACGCCCACCCTGGACGAAAAACAAGGCAGCAGCAGAGGTGTCACAAATTTTCAGCTCTACGTAGGTCACCGGTCCGAGTGAGCCATGGTCGGTTTCATCGATCCTTTCGACAGCGTCATGCCGTAATGACGTCATCGAAGAGAGACCGAAACCATTGATGAATGCGTACAGAAGTTTACAATCAAGCGCTGGGTCGAAACATGGGTTCTGGCTTTCAATCCAGAACCCGAAGAGTCACCGAGTCACGAATCGATTCCACTGGCGGATCCAGCAAATTGGCAACATTATTTTTCTCCATTTAAACCGATGGAAATGTATCGATTCTTGGAGGGGCCAGGTGCTCCAACAAGAATCGATTATTTAACATAAGTTTAAACGGAGAAAAACAATGTTGCCAATTTGCTGGATCCGCCTCTTATCGCTTCCTAGGTCGTCCTAGGCTTTGGGCCTCTTAACAAAATGACTCAGAGATGATCAAGGAGACCTATATGATCCACCAAACAATATCAAATCATTGACTCCAGGGTGTTTAGCAGTTTTCAAAAAAACAAAAACAAATCCCTGACATTTCCCTGACAAAAACGGCCGCAAAAACCGGGGAATAATTCAAAATTCCTTGTCTGACGAAAAAAATTATTCCTTGACATTTTCCTGACGAGAAGGAAAAAATTCCTAATTTTTCGACGCGTTTGAACTGATAGGATGTGAGTAAGAATTTTTTTCGTGTTTTAGGAACATAATGTAATAAATAGAGCACTTCATGACGCCTTGACTTATGCGAGATATTTTGCCTCATTTTTTAAAATTTAATAGACATCGGCAGAAATTCTGGTAGTTTCCGCAAGAGTAAAATTCGCGAAACGTTTTCCGGTAAATCCGTGTTTTTCGATTTCCCTGACACGAAAACAGCTTACAAAATACAATTCCCTGGCATGCCGAAATTTCGCAGATTCCCTGACCTTTTCCCTGACATTTCCCGGTCGCAACCTGGACTCTTTGAGTGTTCTCAGTCGGAATAAATCGTAATATATCGCTTTCTGGTGACGTGCTGTTGATAGCGTCTATCGCAGGAGCCCAAGTTGCGATGGACGGAGCGTCGACCGGAAACTATCCTCGAAGCTCAATTAAAACCTTGGTCCCCTACTTCCTTTTTTACGCTGAGGTTCCTCAATCCCTTTCGATTCGGCGCGGTGGTTCGATACCGCGTCGCCGGGCTTGCTTTACGGATTATTGAAAGTTGGCAACGCTGTTTTCCCTCCATTTAAATGTACGAAAAATAATCGATTCTTGGTGAGGCAGCTCGTCTCGCCTAAAATCGATATTTTTTGCTAGGTTTAGGTACCGCGTTTTTTCAATCGCAAAATTGCTTGGGTGATCGACGACTTGTGCGAATACCGACGAATGTGATGGAAAAAATCAGGCGTTAATTGAAATTCGGGACGGCATCGTGCAAAACGACCCTACGTGACGCTTCCTCGTTTTCGACCTGCGTTGCCTGACTAAACGGAGTCAATTTAATATTTTCGTTTTAAAACGTCTGAAAAGAGGGCCACCGTGCTCTTGATTGGAGAGACATTTTCGGCATGAGGAGATAAAAAAAGTAAAATTTTTAATTGAATGGGAGCGTACGTCCCATTGGACAGGCTGTGAAAGAATTGACGCGAAGCGAAGCTGACTGGATCCCTTAGGCTGCCGTGCTAAGAAAGAACGCCGTACGAGCATTCTAGAATTGCCAAATTTCCTTGGATAAAATGTTCATTATTGCGGACACTTATAAATATTTGTTCTTGAAATTTGCAGACTCTTTCGATCAGATTACAAACAAAATTATTTGAGAAATTGGCAGAGAAATATTCAAAAATTTTCCTGAAAATTAGTGATTTGCCAGAGGAAATTTGGCAACGCCTGAAGGCTCATGCGGCGTTTTTCCTTAGCACGGCAGTATGGAAGTCTTCGTGCGCGCGTCTCGTCAAAGTGAACATATTCGTGACTAATGAATAATTAATTTGTCGTCGCAATAATCAGGAGAGTGTGGGGGTAGAGGGGAGAGCTAATCCAACAGAACGAACAAATACAGAGGTAGTTTTGACGGATCGCAGCCTTTGCTTCGAGATTTGGGTCAGAGGATTGGTTCTCAGTTCTCCTGCCTATGATACTGCGTATATAAAAATCAGCCGTCTGGTCACTGGAAAATAAACACATTGGATCTAGAGTCCAGACTCTTGAAAACATTGACAAGAAAAAATACTCTTGATTCAATCAGATTTTTGCTTAAATCAAGAGGAAATCCGCTCAAATTAGGAGGCTTGGTTCTTGATTTAAGCAAAAATCCGATTGAATCAGGAGTATTTTTTCTTGTCGATGTTTTTAAGAGATTGGACTCAAGATCCAATGTGTTTTTTTTTCCAGTGGTCGTCATGCATAAAGCTAGTGCTTAAGGCGAATATTCTGTGTCCTAACTCATAAAAACTATCACTAACAACTAAAACAACTGTCACTAAATGAGCATTAGCGCTCTTACCATTCTATTCTTCGATCGGAAGATCGACGCACTCCTTGGATTCACTTGTTTCAACGCTTACGTCATTTTCATTTCCCCGGCTATTTTTGGCCCGGGCATCGTTTTTTGTATCTCTCCAAGTCAAGTCCCTTCTGCTCGGTCGGTGTGATTCGCTTCCTATAGCTTCATTTGATTCTTTTTTTTAAATTCCGCCAATCTTGCCACTGGTGGGATGCCACTATTCGGGCGCTTATTGGATCGCTGATTTCCAAAAAGAACGAGGAGAAGATCATTATGGTTGTTATCTCGGACTGACAAAGCAATTTTTCACGAAGCCGAATGGGAATATTATGCATAGTAAAAGAAAAAATGACAGGTTCATGGATCAATTTTCCGTCAAAAACTCAGTTTCGAGAAAATCCGATTTGGCGCTTTTCCTAAATAAGCGCTTCAATAAAGGAAAACGGCATTCTTTGTGTAAGCATTCACAAATCGTTACATCCCGCACGAAGAGACATAACTCCATTCCAAGGTTGCAAAATTTACTCGAACGATTGAACTTATAACAGGAAAGTACCTGTGCAAATTGTTTTCCGAAATTTTTCTGATTATGCAACGGGATCAGGCGAAAATTCAGGAAAATTTTAAGTTAAACTGCCCGAGGTTCCCGGTAGAAATGTAATTACGAGAGGAAATTCGGGAACATTGAAACTTAGTAACGTTCTTTCGTGAGGGAAACGACGAAACAGCACCGACTGAAGTTGCTGAGCCGAAGGGATGATCGCGAAGTGCCTTGATTTTTCCAAAGAATCCCTGACTTTTCCGGGACGCCGTACGTTCCCTGACTTCAAAGGCGGGTTAAGCAATTTGGTAACACCGGATCTCCTCCATTTAAACCTACGCTAAATAATCGATTTTTGCCGCGGCACCTGACCCCTCTAAGGATCGATACATTTCCGTGGCTTTAAACGGAGAAAAGACAATGCTGCCGATTTGCTAGATCCGCCAATGCCTGACTTCCCAGGTTTTCCAGACAGGAAACCCTGTAAAACGAAGTTAGAAACTACACTGGAAAAAACCACATTGGATCTAGAGTCCAGACTCTTGAAAACATTGACAAGAAAAAGGACTCTTGATTCAATCAGATTTAAGCTTAAATCAAAAGGAAATCCGCTCAAATTAAGAGGCTTGGTTCTTGAGTTAAGCTTAAATCTGATTGAATCAAGAGTATTTTTTCTTGTCGGTGTTTTTAAGAATTTGGACTCTAGATCCAATGTGTTTTTTTCCAGTGCGAATCCTGCGAACGGCTGAACGCAACGTAACGTCCCGCTGATGTGACGTTACGTGCCGTGCCTTTGCGTGCGTGCCGAAGCCGGCGTGCTCAGACCTTGGCTCGTTCCAACGTCACAGTGGCTTGCGGCTATCCTCATTCCTTAAGACTTCGAACCCCTACCGCACCGGTTCTGCGTTAACGGTGGGTACACTGCCGCGACCAACGCAACGGCCGCAGCCGGCCAACTCTCAACCGCTCACGTGCTTCATTTCCTTCCTGAATTATTTACCGTGCTTCAGCTTCTTCGAACTCAACCTCGTTTAATCCCCAGGGATCTCTTAATCACAACAAGATCCAGGGGCATCTGATTCGACAGAGTATAGGAGAAACGCACCGGGTCCGATAAATTTGAACCGAAAGAAGGCGTTTGACGTTTTATGCACGGTTGCGGGTTGCCACAGAATTTAAAAAATGAAATTTCCTGATATTTCCTTGACACATTTTCAGGGTTGCCACAGAACTTAGAAGATGAAATTCCCTGATTTCCCTGACACATTTTGGTGAAATTCCCTGACAATTAAAGATAAGCCAGATAGTTAACACGACATAATTTCAGATAGTTTTCAGGCGAATTGGTTGTTCGAAACGTCAAACCCATCTTAGAAAGCAAAAAAAGGTGACTTAAGGATTTTTCCCTGACTTCTAAAAATCCCCTGACTGTGGCAACCCTGATTTTGGAGAAATTCTGTGGCAATTGAAGATATGCCTGAAAGTTAAAAACACATGATTAAAAGTAATTTTCATGAGAAATGTGTTGTTCGAAACGTCAAACTCGTTCTAGAAAGCAAATAAAGATGACTTAACAATTTTTCCCTAATATTTCCAGGTTTTCTCTGACATTTCCCGGTTTTCCTGGTATTCCCTGACTGTGGCAACCCTGTCTATGGCTTCGTAGGTCTTAATATTAAGAAGAAAGTCAAACAGCTACTTTCACGTTAAAGTTAAATTTCACCCCTTTTTTTAGGGCGTCCGCAGCACAACCTTTCATGCCCGTCGCACTTCTTGAGATGACGGAAGACCGGCTTGGCCCTCTCCAAATTTCTCATAAAAAACCCGGGAAAAGCCTAGGAATTAGCCAAAACTTTCCTCTTTATTGAAAAAAGTATTTTTAGAAAAATTGGAAGACAGAGGCTTACTCAATACTTGAAGGGCCCTTTTCCGCTGAAAAATAATTTCAAACTTTCCTCTGTTTCCAGAGCTTTCAGACGCATAAATCAGTTTTCTGCGAAGTAACCACAATCTACGCCGAAGATACCCTTGTTTCGGACTCGACTCATCGTCCGAATTGCTGAAATTTTCTGCGCGCGGAAAATTCTGAGAATTTCCTCGCGGATCCACCCTTGGAGAGAGACTCGAGCGAGACGAAAAATGAAATACGCAGGACAGGGGGCGAGAGCGGGAGAAGGGGGGGGGGTATATCGTCCAGTCTCCCCTGTGGATTAAATGAGAGGGGGGAGCAGGGGAGCAGACAATGAGATGCGAGCGGGGGGGGGGGGGGGCGTCGAGGATAGGCTCAAGCTCGGGCATTTTAACGAGGATCAAGTTCCGGGCCGGGCATTCGCATTCGGTTGTGATCGATAAAGGCTAACAAATAATGTACCTGTGTCTGCAAAGCGCTCTATGGATCGTGTTCGATAGTGGCTCGATGTATCGTTTGGTTCGGAACAATAGAGCATAAGCTTAAAAAAAAATGTGGGGATTCAAGCTGGAAAAGTTGAAAATGAGAAAATCCCTAATAATTTCATTTTTCATCACCATTTGGTACTCAAAAGAAGGAAAAATCTATTTTGAGGCTGTGTTTACGAGTTGAACCAATCGATATCGATACATTCTCACCTGTTTGATGTATCGAAAACGAGCTATTAACCGGCTAAGCTAAGTTTTGAGAAATATACCTTCTAGTGCCCGAGCGTAAAATTCTATTGACAGGTCTTCCGTTTTAAGTAAGATTATCAGATATCGGACAGAAGCCTCACAGAAATTCTCCGAAGGATTGAGTATCGACGAATTTTATTGTCAACTTCATAAAGGGCCTGTATCGTTTTTCATATTGGGCTACTGTTAGGTATGAGACAGCTTTAGGTGCTATCTTCTGCATGTTCTCGTGGGTGCGATTTGCACATAGAACTATTACACAGTGCGGTCGCTGGTCGTCGCGCAAAGCATATTAGCGCCTACGAGACTGCAGGAATACTTCACGCATTGCGCCAAACACAGTTCGGTCCAGGTCGGAGTGGAAAGAATATCAGCGCCTACAAGAGTGCAGGAATACTTCACGCATCGCGTGCATCGGTTTCTTGCATCTTGCTTCCATCAATCAGTGAGATACACATTTACACTGGTTTCTCAACGTGGAACTCGGATGAGACCGAGGCCGAAGCTTAACACATTTTAAAGTTAAAAGGTTAGCAGAAATGGTGTCATTTATCTTAGGAGTGCAGCTCTCATTGGCTCGGTTAAAAATTGGCGAGAAAGGGCGCCATGTTACTCCAAAGTTCGACCCTCATTGGTTCGGTAAGAAATTGGTGGCAGAGGGCGCCATTTTACTGAAAAAGTACGGTTCTTATTGGCTCAATTGGAAATTGGCTGTAAGGAGCCCCCTATAAGGACCCGAATCTTGTTGATTTATGGTCGACCACAAATTACGAAACGTTACCTATGAATTTGACTAAAAATCGTTGACATTATATTCTAAACTCAAGCTGTGCGCAAGTTGAGCATCTTCTACAGCAGGCTCTAGTTATCTTTAGTTCCTCAGCGTGGTTCAAAGCATCGATCACCTATCGAATAACAAAGTCGACATTCCTGCCGCAAATTTCGACCGAACCTTCGCTGGTCAACAAGATTCGGGCCAAAAATGGACCGAATTCATCAGAACGGAACCAACCCACATTAAGTTAAAACTGAGAAAAATAGGTTAAAAGTTTTATTCCTGCATAAAGCTCAATGTAGAAAATGAACTTCAACCCCTATTTTCCTAGACTAATTTCTTTTTTTCGACTTTCAGATTTTGCGAAGAGAAAATAAACGATTAGTGGAACTCAAAAACATTCTTAACTCAATTTTTCCGAAAATGTGAGTTGGTTCCTTTCCAGGGTGTCTAGTATTTTTTAATTTTGAAAAATCCTGATATTTTCCTGATATTTTATAAAAAATTCCTGACTTTTTCATTTTGAAAATTCCTGATGTTTTCCTGATTTTTCTCGACTCCTGGCACGGTAGGCAAAAAGCGGTAAGACCTTCTCCGCTGAGTAGATTCGCGTAAGAAAAATTCCTGATAAAACGTCCGATTTTTCCGATTTTCCTGATATTTTCCTGATCGGCCAAAATTCCTGATACTTTCCAGTTTCTCCGGTTTTTCCTGATGCTAGACACCCTGCTTTCTGATAAACTCGGTCGAAATAAGTAATTAAAGGTGAGGGGGAGGAGTCTGAAGAGTTAAAGTTCCCACCTGTCGCCAAGGAGGGGAAAGGAATCGTCTCTGGCCGGAAACGACGCCGAACTGAAACCGGGTGTCGCTAAACTCTCGGCGAGGGTACACCGGGGCTTCGGTCCGTTCGGCCGGAAGTTGGAAAAGCGTTTTCGGCGGCTCCCGCCCTCGAAGACATGGGGCATGGCGCTGCCGGAAGCCGCTCCGACGACGGGGGTGAAATGCGCACGCCTGGAAAACCCGGCGCGGCAACCCGCCGCTCGCCCCTGTGCAGCGGCACCCTCGCGCCTCGCCTCCGCCGGCTCCCGCTCCTACTCACGTTCGCAGTCCGGCCTCGTTCCCCTGTTCACATCCCCCCCCCCCCCCCACACACCTGGCTCCGACGTAAAACTCGAACGTAACGTGACTGCCTCTCGCGGAGCACGAAAGGTCAAAACGCAGGTCCCAAGTTAGGAGCCGACCAAATCGTGGCAGATCGTTCGTGCATTTCAACCCGAGACCACTCACCGAGTCGATAACGAATAATTAAGATCCCAGAATGATGCCGTTAAATTACGCTCTCATATATTTTCATATTTTCTTGCGTCAAGTTGCCCACACTGGAAAAAAAAACACATTGGATCTAGAGTCCAGACTCTTGAAAACATTAACAAGAAAAAGGACTCTTGATTCAATCAGATTTAAGCTTAAATCAAAAGGAAATCCGCTCAAATTAAGAGGCTTGGTTCTTGATTTAAGCAAAAATCCGATTGAATCAAGAGTATTTTTTCTTGTCGATGTTCTTAAGAGTCTGGACTCTAGATCCAATGAGTTTTTTTTTCCAGTGCGAAGTCTCTGATTCCAAAAGGGGGTTTAATCCAGGAAACGATTTTGATTAAAATATCAGTAAAACGATGAGGTTTTTTTAATTTCAAAATTCGGATTTAATAGATTTAAATTATTGACTGATTAAAGTATCCGAGTTCTCTCGTGGTTTCTAGATTGTTTAATCCTCCAACTTAAGTTTTACGTTTACGTACTTAGGCTGTAATGTAGTTTATTTAAAAGACCTAATATCAATTATATTGGCCCGTTATAATAAAAAAGTTATCACTAACCATTTTGAGCGAACGAGCAGAATTTTGACGCCTAAGCTTTTATTTTTAGTATTTTTGTTCGGAAAGGTTGAAGCCAATGCTGATTATTTGAGGAATTTTTACATTTATGCGGAATTCCCTGAAAATGACGGAAAGTATGGAAAACAAATCATAGGATCCCATGTTAGTCTCTCTTGGTAAAGATCTCCTAAGTTCAATGATCGATTCTAGACACAACCAGTGGTACCATCGTGTTTTCAGAGCAAAGTAATCCAATTTCGAGAACCTTATGAAATCTGTATTTTTATTACCCCATTAGCTCGCTTTGGTTCTAGTTTAAGGTCTCAGAATGAGCATGAATTGAAATTCGTATCACCGCTTTGGAGCGATTTATGTTGTAAGCTCAAAGCTGGTGCCCTGCAACCATTCTTTGTGGCACTGCTCGGTATTTTTTTTCTTTTTTGTACACAAATTAATGAGCAATTCCATAGAACGAGCGAACTGGGACAGCTTGCTCTTAATTACCTTTGCTCTCGATGCTACAAGTGTTTTGAGCCTCTAAACACGTAAACAGCCGCGGTAACGAATCAACTTGGCACTCTTGTGCTAACTTGAACATTTTTCCCGCCCATGCAGTTGATTCACTATTCCGCTAGCATTGGCTGTTAAAGAAAAAAAAAAAGTTGAATGACTCATCTGTTTCGATGGAAAATATTTTTAAAACCTGTTGAAAATGTCCGAGTTAGGAAATCCTTCTTGTTCTTGTTTAGGTACATACAAAAACCACCTCGAACTCGCACCTTTTTTGGTAAATTTAAAAAAAAAAAAATTACATACAATTTTAGTAATGATGCTGTGATAATGTGGTTGATTTTGTGGTCTGCGTCAACACGTGTGATTTTGAAAATGCAACAAAATTTTGATACCATTTTCTTTCATTACTTTTTTGTAAAAAATAAATTTTACAGACATGATACTAGGAAAGGACTAAAAGGATTTCCTAATTCTTGCATTCTAACAATACATTTTTGAATGTTTTTTTTTCCAAGTTCTTATACATTGAATGCCACTAAAATACCTGAGAAATAGTTGTGTCGTCATTCTGATGGTAACTTAGACTTAGACTAGGCTAAGGGTATAGTTTTGAGATGAGTGGGGCCGGAGGAGAAATAGGGAGGTGCAACACGTCCAGTGGCGTGGCGTGATCAACGATATATCGATTGATCTGTCATTTAAACCTGTCAAACACAATCGATAAATAGGGTGTTCACAACAAACATCTTAATAATCGATTCTTTATACCACAGCTTCAAACGGGAAAATATCGATAACTGATCATTCACGTCTCGCCACTGAACAGGTCTAACCGACCCTGAAAAACCGGAAGGAAGGTATGGACTGAAATTAGGGTTAACTAGGGGATAATAAGGGTTGTCAGCTTCATGAGGGTAGGTCATCCCCCCCCCCCCCCCATTGGCGTAGTGACTAAGTTCTACTCCATTCGGTGTCATTCGTCGAGTTCCATTAATTATTTCCCGATCTTACTTACTACGAGAGAAAATTAAGTTTATTTGTCTCTGCGGTCCTAAAGGTAGGTTGTGTAACCCGATATCTCGCATTTTTTACGCCACTGAGAGAAACTAAATCAAGGAGATGGAGGAATAGGAGGCTGTCATATACAAAATGCGGATGCACTGAGCAATTCGCATTCAAAACGGAACAGAACTACTTGAAATATTACCTGCAGAAGGCTCTTGCAGGAGTTCCGTTATGAGCCCATAAAATCAGTCGGGAACTGATGGCAAAGTTAAGAGAGCAGTTTTCCTCAGCAAACATCACAATTGAAAAACGAGTGCAGGAGATTAATTTGTTCCTGACGAGCATACTTCATCGATTTGATCGAATTTTTCTGCAAGGCAACTGACTGAATATTAAGGATGGATTCGAATACCGACTACTGTGAAGTGCCTTTAGGCACCCTGAAGTGACCCTGAGGGACCAACATTTCCCTGACGATAGGAGTAAATTGCTCGTTTTTACACGGTCGGTAAAAAATGCTTCCGAATAATAGGACAAATGTACTTCAAATGGAAGATAGGAGACGGAGAGACTAATAAACCGCTGGCAATAGATGCTGACGCCGGTCTTCTTTCCCCCGGGTACAAAATCAGCATTCTTGTAAGTTGCGCTGAGGCCGAAATGGTGCGAACAAAACTGGACGTTTTATCGACTAGGAATGTGCAGTCTGCATACCAATTACTGCCGTACTAAGGAAGAACGCCGTATGAACATTCAAGAGTTGTCAAATTTTCTTCGATAAAATGTTCATTTATGAGGAAAATTATGAATATTTGTCCTTCAAAAATTCCAGAACTATAGATCAATATACAAACAATATTCTCTGAAAAATTAGAAGAAAAATATTCATAAGTATACCAGGGAATTCGTCTTTTATCGAAGAAAAGTTGGCAACGCCTGAGGGGTCATACGGCGTTTTTCCTTAGCACGGGAGAATAGGAACACAGCGCGTAGCACATTTTTTCATATCATTTACCTTGGGTTTGACTGATAGTGGGTACTGGAGGTCCTGAAGCATGGCACTATGGCACGATACGAACTGCAATCTCGAATTAGCATTAAACAAACTTATGGAGTTCGGGGTACCTCTTGTAATGATATGAATGATTCAACTTTCATGGGGGCGATTACTTATTCTCAAGAAAAGTGTAACTAATAGCAGTCTGCAGAAGTGTTATTGGCAGGGTTGCCACAGAATTTAGAAAATCAAATTCCCTGGCATTTCCCTGACACATTTAGGGGAAATTCCCTGACAATTGAAGATGTGACGGATGGTTAAGAGGGCATAATTGAAAATAGTTTTCAGGCAAAATTTGTTGTTCGAACCCTCAAACCCATTCCAGAAAGCAAATGAAGGTAATTTTACCACTTTTCCCTGACTTTTTAAAATTCCCTCACAAATTCCTGACTGTGGCATTGTGGCAACCCTGCTGGTTACTAGTGTTCCCATAATTTATTCAATTTCCGATTCTCCGACTTCTTTCGCTTTTTCCTGCCTCGAAAATTTTCAGATTCCTTGACTATCCCTGACCTCCGAGAAAAACATCCACTCAGATTTTTTTTCTTTCAATTACACTTATCTCTGCTAAAAACGCTGCGTGCAAAATTTCCTGACTTTCCCTGACATTTCAGGTTTTCAAGCCCGCCGGAAACCCTGGTTACGTCTTGATACACGAAACTCTTCTCATTTAAAATTTTAAAAAAAGAAAGAATAAAAAAAACCCCATTAGTATTACAGATTCGCTTTACCAAGTTGGTTAATGACTTGGAAATTAGAGAATATTAATAGATCGAGCTTGTGGTGTAACGCTGAACGTAAGTTCACGAAGCTTCCTTAAGTAGGCTAATGATGCAAAACAGTCTCATCGATCCTCAGCGTCGACGTCGATTGTTTGGACAGATTTGTGCTAAAAGGAACTATGTTGCATGCAAATTCTATGCACATAGTTCCTTTTGGCACGAATACGTTCATAAAACGAAGAATCGAGCTCCGTTTCCACGAAGAACTCGGAAACATTTCACGAGTTTTTTTATCAAAATTCTGACGAGTTGCGCCGAAATTTTGCAGCTTCTCGGAATGAAGATGCGCGTTCGCTTGTTCGTTCCATTAACCGCCAACACAGTGCTGGTGCGTCTCGCGGATATTTTAATGCAAATTGATTGACAGACTTATTCAGTGATTATACACGACGTCATTCGATATCCGATGTTTCCGCACCTAGAACCCAAGTATACTCAGTTAGACAACCTCTCACCTCCTCCCCTTTTTGGAATCACGTGAAACTGGTTTGAGCCTCCCCCAATCCCATTTTTATAATAGGAAATAACGAAGAAGGCCTAAAAAATAGCTTTAAAAAAATTATTATTATTGAAAATAGTCTTCCTTCTTCTTAGCACGCAGTGCCTTTCTGAATCTTGCTAACTTGAAAAAAAAAAGTCGTTTGGATCTAGAGTCCAAACTCAAACAAAATTTGACGAGAAAAAACACCCCAGAATCAATGGAATATTAGCTTGAATCAAGAGTCTTGGCTCTCGATTCAAGCAAAAATCCGATTGAATCAAGAATACTTTTTCTTGCCAAATTTTTTGAAAGGTCTGGGCTCTAGATCCAAAGATACTTTTTTTGCCGGTACTTAATAAGACCCATGAGCGGGGGCTTTAAAAAAGGGTCATTAGAGCGACAAAATTACAGTGGCCGGGCTTGTTGCGCTTTGAGGAACTTGCGATAAGATAAGACAGGGCGAATCCCCCGTTGCGAAAGCTCCCGACGAGGCGCCGGCCTCGCGGCGCACAGTGGATCGAGTCCATCGGAGCGGTTGCACAAAATTTGGGAACTTTAAAGGCTCTTAACTCCGTTTTTACAAAATTTTGAGGCCTTATAAGTGGTTTCATTGCTCTCCTCGTGAAATTCTCTTCTAGCAGCACCCCTTCAAATTTATGACTTTTAGACATTTATAAATGTGACGGAATTAACATCAAAATTGGCAGGTTTTGGTCAAAAATTCAGGGTTGCCACAAAATTTAGAAAAGGAAATTCCCCAACACATCTATGTAAAACTGCCTGACAAATAAAACATGCAATACGGCAAAAAAGACATAATTTGAAATAGTTTTCAGGCAAAATTTGCTGTTCTGAACGTCAAATCCACTCTAAAAAGCTTAAAAAGGTAAATTTACAATTTTTCCTTGACACTTTCGTCATTTTCCCTGACATTTCCAAGTTTTCCCTGACTTTTTAAAATTTCCTGACATTTCCCGGTTATCCCTGATTGTGGCAACCCTGAAAAATGCATGCCCGACCTCTAACGGGTTCGATCCACTGTGCGGCGGCGGCGGCGGCGTTCGCTCACTTCGGAACAGACTCACTTAGTATGATCGATCGTCGCTCGTCGAGTTGGAAAGTGTCACTCCGGCAACTCCACCGACTTTCGCCGATAATTTATTTGACGCCCTTTACACACGAAAAAAAAAAAATAAATAAATAGTGGCTACACGGGCTCACCGCTACTAACATGCAAAGTTATGATGGCTTTTCATTTGATTGATCGCGCAGGTCGCGAGGGATCCCTTTTCTAAAAAAAAAAAAAAAAACGCCCGCCCGCCCTCACCTACGAAACTGGAATTCTGACGAGTGATGACGTCATGCATGCGACGCATCCGTCCATTTACGAGCGACGTACCCGCGTCATCAAGCGCGGCAGTGAGAATTCATCGCGAGGGATGTGAAAAAGTGTCAGAGTAACTCCTACACTAGTGAAAAAAACTCCGTCAAGTAATGAACCAAAAGTGCGACATCCAAGTTCACCAAAGTGAAGCGAGTGATACAGGTCGGTTGCACGAGAGTAAACCTATACAGGGAGTGTGCGATGCGGACTATACTACCGCGCTAAGGAAAAACGCCACATGAACATTCGAGAGTTGCCAAATTTCCTTCCATAAAATGTTAATTTTCAAGGAAAGTTGGGGATATTTTTCCGAGAAAGCACTTTAGGTAAAATTGCGAACAAATGTACCTGAAAAATATTCACAAATTTTCCCGATAATTCTTGCTTTACTAACGGAAATTTGGCAATGCCTGAGGGCTCATGGCGGCGATTTTCTTTAGCGCTCCATGGTTCGACATGTCCGTACTCTCCCCATTTAGGTGCTCTAGGCCGTACGATTCGGCGGTCGGACTCTCACTGCAAGGAACCGTGCCGTCGGTTAGTGCCACCAAGCTTTTTCTTAAGTTCGGTTTGGTTTGAAAGCTCGGGTGCGTTAACCGAAGCCATACGTGAACCGAATGGTGGACCGTCATGCAGCCGAACTTAATATATTTCACTAAAACGTAAAGATACCATGTCCTCCGACGTTTTACTTGTATAAAATGATACTACATGTTTAATTGTGCTGTTTCAGTGGTTATGGTCGTCATTCTTTCTTAGCAGAAATAAGACATCTGAATGCGAGTTCAAAAATAAAGAGACGAATATATATTACCCCTCGCCGAAGAGGGGACCTTGGTCCACAAGAGTTCAAAATTCAATTTTGATGCCACAGCATGCCTAAGAGAGTTATACAAACATTAATTTCAGACAAAAAGAGCCGGATAATATCATTCCAAACCGGAGTTCTAGAGTGTTTTTTTCAAATTTCTAGCCTTTAAGTCTCCCAATCGAAACAAATTTTGAGACGCTTCTTGGCCGTGAAAAGTCGATCCTAAAAATGCCGAACAATACGAGGTTTAACCGTTCCTTTCTCTGGTTAACGATGATGAGGCTGATCAAAGGTGTCCCTCTCACATGAGACTAATAAAAATAATTGTGTTCTTGTGTTACTTTTGGTTAATACAGGAAGTGAAACACAAACCAGTTTACGACGAATTTAGCGCAGAAAACGATGGGGGACTAGGAAAATGCACTCCTCCGATTGCGACGTTTTTTTACCACTCATTTTTTATTGAATTCTTCAAGGAAACTAGCTGGCATTTTCTCTTGAAACTGCCAATCGAGGGCTGGGGTTATTTTGTGTTTTACTTCCCTTACTAACCAAATTTTAATGTTGAGATTTATCTCTGTGTAGTACGGGCTCTCCTTGGCAAGAGAGCTGACCAAGGAACAACTATGAATACGACCTAACACTTAATGCGTTCAACTATTGAACAATTCTCAAACACATAGAGGCATCTTGTCTGTAAAAAAGTGCGTAAATAATGTGACGTCAAAAAGATGACGTTTCTTGCGCTTGAAACGTTCCGTTTTCTAAGTATCGCTTGCCCGAAACTTTGGCCCTCGTTTCAATTTTAGGAAGATTTTTCTTAAATCGAGTCTCGCACATCACGTAGACGCCGATGAAATCTGGCCCTCTCGTCAACAAGGAGGTTGGTATGGAACGGATCAACCGACGCAGGAGAATGTTTATTTACACTGAGCCCTACGCTTTAACGTCGATATTCCGATTCTTCTTCCGACACAGCTGTAAAGAGTATACGAACCTTACGATTAGTCGTTCCGGCGACTCTATTCACAGTTTCGATTGGTAAATGATAGCGAAAAATACCCTGAATATTCGAACTTATCGTGGAAATAATTAGGATATGTCCTGATCATCCCGGACATGTACTGAGGATAGAAATGTTGAAAGCAATGTTCAATATTCATTTCCTTCCCATTTTTAAGGATGCAAAAATATCCACAAACCCTCGATATTTTATTTGCAGTTTATTCTTATTAAGTTATTATTGGATTTTCTCATGCTTTTCAGGAATCGTCTGACTTTCGACTATTTCTCCGATCGTTAACGACGAAGTTTTTACATGTTCTTTCCCAGATTATTGATTTCGGAGTCACCGGCCCGATAACATGAGACTTTTGAAAGATGCAGGAAGATCAAACAAGGAGGAAAACCATATTATTTATCATGCAATTTTCAGACTTTCTCCTAACATTTCGATGCGGGTTTTCCCCTGTTTTCTCTTGGTCACAAGCCTGCTTACAGTATAAAGAAGAAGTCTAAATTTTCGGCTGCAGTAGGCAATACGATACGAAGTAACACAAAATCCTGGTTAATTACTTATGCATGGTTATTCTTCCGGTTTAGTGGACTGAATATTTTAGTTGAGCAATTCCAGAGCTGTAAAAATTAGGCATGGTCAACTAGGATCAAACCCGAACCTGGATCTCGTAGTAGACAATCCAGTCGTCTTGCCATTGGGAGCCGACGAACGGCAAATAGGAAAACCTGAGTGCATCAGGTCAGCAGGATACTTCCTAGATCATGAAATATCTCGGAGTGATTTAGGGTTCCGGTTGTTTTAACAGAAAATGTGATCGATCTAACCTGACGAAAATCAACCCAAGGTAACCGAAGACACCGACATCCTTAACTGAACAGAGTTCATCAGAAAGTAACTAACCTCCATGAAGTCAAAACTGAGACAAAGAGGTTCGAAGCTTCATTCCTCCTCAAGACTCAATATAAAAAACGATCTTTAACCCCTCTTTCCTTGGACTAATTTTGTTTTTCGACTTTGAGTTTTTGGCAGGAATACGTCTAGGAACTCAAAAACATTCTCAACTCAATTCTTTCGAATATGTCGGCTGGCTCCTTTCTGATTGAACTGAGTCCATTTGTGTGCCTACATCTTGATTCAGGCTACCCGGACCCGATGTTCCTTCGGTTAGACGAATAACTACTTTAGTCGAGATCGAGAGTCGGCCCTGTTCCTCATAAGCATATTTCAGCGCGCAGGATCGATTGGGAAGGGGGGACTTACTTAGAGACTAGCAGGGGCATCGGGGCGTCATGTCGAGTCCTGGGGCTGTCCGTTCCTCGTTCCGGCGTCAGGGAGCCGGCACACACACACTGATCTGCCTCCACGTCCACTAATACACATTCCCGAACACACACATCGCACTATTTGCACCTCCGAGGACCTAATTAGCAGTCAAGTTGAGGAGCGCGACGGTGGAACCACGCCCTGGCCGAATACTCGCTCGCACTGGCGGCGCGGACGGGCGACGCGCCGCGCCGCCAGCGGCAGGGACCCGGTCCCTGTGAGCGACGGAGCAGTGCGCAGGGACAAAATATTTCACTCACTCCGCGCTAAGGACCTCATTTTTTAGCGACTGCACGGAGAGAAAAATCAACACTCCAGTTAGGTTAATACGGGAAGTAAAACACAAAAGAACCCGAGCCTTCGGTTGACAGTTTCAAAAGAGAATGCCAGCTAGATGTCTTAACGGAATTTCATAAATAAACGAGTGGGGACTTCCAACGTCTCAATCGGAGGAGTGCATCTTCCCAGTCCCTCCATAGTTTTCTCCGCTGAATTCACCGCAAATTGTACCAAAATAATCACAGGGTTTGTGTTGGCTTGTGTTTCACTTCCTATATTAACCGAAAGTAACACAAGAACACGAATAGTTTTATCAATGAGGCGAGCTACATGAGAGATGCAGAACGTTCTTAGACTTCCTACTGTTCAATTCGTCCTAACTAAAACCTCTTCTTTTCTGAAGAATTTCAAAGGTAGATCTTGAGGAACAAATTGCCGTGACCTAGCAAAAAATGCGCAATTTTTGAGCAGACTTGTGCCGGCTTTCTTAATTTTAAATTCGCGTATTTTCGGTGATCTCATTTTCTCAACGATCACAACCCGCCAGTCACGTGGACGAGAAGTTTTAGCACCTTTCTTAAAAATAAGTGTAATTTTTTTATTATTTATTTATTAATATGCAGCGGTTGAATTTTAAGAGGACAAATAATATAACAACTTTTACTGGAGATATGTCTGTTAATCACAGGGGCGGACTGCCTCAAATTTTTCGAGCGGCGCGCCCCATCGCAGAGAGGACTGGAAGTCCTCCTCAGTGGATCGTATTCGATAGTGGTTCGATTTATCGTTTAGTTCAAGACATTAGAGCATGACCTCAAATAAAAATTTTAGGATCTAGGTTAGAAAAGCTGAAGAGGAGGCAATTCCGAACAACTTCACTTTTCATTTCATGGAGCACTCATTAGAATCAAAAATCAATCACGAAAACCCGTCCCCATAGAATGCTCGGTTGACTTTCGAGGCTATGTTTCCATTTTGAATCAATCGATATCGATACTATCTCAGCGACAGAACGCCTGTTTGATGTATCGAACGTTTCATAACAAGACGGACAGAAGGCGCTCCAAGGAGTCTTAGGGCTATGCGAAATTCCTTGAAAGATGCCAAATGCGGGATGGGGCAGCAAAAATTTGCCAAAAGAGACCTCTGCGGAACTCTTTGGGCTGAAGTTAAGGGGTCGATAGCCCCCTGACCTCCCGTGTCAGTCCGTCCCTGTTCAAAAGGTATACGGCAACAAATAGTTGAAAATATGTGGCCGAGACACGAAAACTGCCGTTCTAAGGAAAAACGCCATATGAACCTTCAGGCGTAGCCAAATTTCCTTTGATAAAACACGAACTTTCTAGTAAGCGTATGAAAATTTTCCCTCCATTTTTTCAGACAATTTTGTTCGCAATTTCACCTAAAATCCCTTAAAATTTCAAGGAAAAATATTCATACCTTTCCTCAAAAAGAAGAATTTTATTGAAGAAAATTTGGCAACCCTCGAATGTTCATACGGCGTTCTTCCTTAGCACGGCAGAGGAGCTATTCGATCCTCACGCAGAATCTTGCAGGGGCGAGGCGTGAATGATCGATACAGGGTTGTCACCGAATCCAGAAAGTTAAATTTCCTGACGTTTCCCTATTTTCCCTGCCACGTTTTGGTCGAATTCCCTGACAATCGAAGATATGCCGGATGGTTAAGAGAGACATGATCAGAATTAGTTTTTAGGCAAAATTTGTTGTTCGAAACGGAAAACCCATTAATGGAAGCAAATTAAAAAAATTTTCCCTGACATTTCCAGGTTTTCCCTCACTGGAAAAAAAAACCACATTGGATCTAGAGTCCAGACTCTTGAAAACATCTACAAGAAAAAATAATCTTGATTCAATCGGATTTTTGCTTGAATCAAGACGAAATCCGCTTAAATTAAGAGGCTCCGTTCTTAATTTAAGCTTGATTCTGATTGAATCAAGAGTCCTTTTTCTTGTCGATGTTTTTAAGAATCTGGACTGTAGATCCAATGTGTTTTTTTTTTTTTTCCAGTGCTGGCTTATATATCCCCTGACATGTCCCGGTATTCCCTGACAGTGGCAACCCTGGTGAATGATCGATTATCGCTATTGCCCTATTTGAGGCTACGGTAAAGAATCGATCATAAATGTGTTCGTTGAGAACACCCTGTTTAGCGATCCTTTCCCATGGGTTTAAATGGCAGATCAATCGATACATCGCAAGGCACGCCACGCCACTGGCTTCTCCGTTCGGAGGGCGGGAGACCGACTCCGACAGATAGGGTTCCGATCCGGAGACCCGCGCTCGCCGCTAGGAGCGTGCGCGACGCCTGCGCCCTGACGACTTCGGGTGCCCCTCCCGCCCCCCCCCCCCCCCCCCCCGCTCTGACCGCCCCACCCGCACACTAATCCTACATCTGCGAGAAAAGGCGGAGATTCGGGCAAACGACTGCATGTTGCGCCCCCCCCCCCCCACCTCACCCCAACGCGGCTTTCTCGTTTTAATCAACACGCATATTCACGCGAACGCATAGCCCTCGCCCCTCCAGCCCTCGTTAAGTTTTCAAAGCTCGACGCTGGAACACGTCACCATGACCCGAGAGCGAATTCACCGGGAGAAACAAACGGATAAAACTGAGGGCCGTGCTTATTCATGGTTCTTCCTTACCTTACGGAGCACCCGTCCTTTGGAAGCCTCATATCGTTGACATTGTGATAAAGGGGGGTGTGAGGAAATCCTCAGCATCATTATCATATAAAGTGACACTTTTGGCGAATCTCGAGTGAAATTCATTTTTAGAACTTTGGATTCAGATCCTTGCACGGGAGTGCAAAAAATTACCTCTGCGAAAAAACAAATACACAAAAAACAGGGACAGGAGGAAATTGGCAGATCGTAAAAATGTTAGGGAAAGTTACTCCGTACCTTTCTTAAAGTTTGTCATAATAGTGGCATTTTCTTGCTTTTTTTTCTTTTTTTTTAGTAACAAGTCGTTATAATCCCTTAGAATTTTTATAGAAACCATGAAAAAAAAACAAGGGAAAATCAGGGATGTTCATGTTTAGAATATCTGGAAAGCCAGAGAATGTTTCTTCAAGAAAACTTGTCACAGTATACTGACAGCGATGATGACGATAAGTCGTAATTCCGCTAGTTTTTCCTGAATGCGGTCCAGCATGTTACTCTATTTGGCAATACTGCCACTTACGAGAGGTAGGGGGTGATTGATAGGATGCGATGTTTACAGATTTCCACGTAAATTCATTGAAAACATTCAGAGGAAAGTAAGGTGCGAAATTGCCGAAAAAGTCAGGCAAGTGATTGTCGCGTGAATAGTCTACGCTTGTATTCCATGTATTCACTCATTCATTTCTTTTTTTTTATTCCATTAAATACTTAAACCACCCTCTCTTGGAGCAGCGATGGCGTGCGAATGCAATGAGTAAAACACTTAGTTAGCATAAGCAGAATAAATTAAAGGCGCTCCGTCTTTTTCAATGGCCAGGTTTGGATGCAACTATTCGTGTTCTCCGGATGTGCGTATTGCATACCAAAAAAATTGCAGGCGCTCTGGTATTCTGAGGAACAACTTATGGCTACGGTTGTTGGTTTTCACGGGTTTGCTACGTTGCATTTACAAGCATGTTTACCATGAAATCCTCGAAATTTGTATGTGTCGTGTAGCATCATGGCACCGTTGTCAAATGGTGCAAAAAGTGGAAATGTTATCGGTAGTAACTTGCGGCGTTAAATCCGCGATGACTTTGTGGAAATGTTTTTTGGTGGAAAATTTGCACCATTTGGCAACACCATGGTGCTGCACGACTCGTCCAAATTTCGAGAGTTTTATGTTAAACACGATTATAAATGCAACTTGGCAAACCTTCGAAAACTAACAACCGCAGCCGTAAGTTGTTCCTTGGAAAACCAGAGCGCCTGCAATTTTTCGGTATGCAATACGGACATCCGGAGAAAACGAATAGTTGTATTCAGACCTGGTCATTGAAACAGTCGGAGCGCTTTTCATTTTTTCAGCTTATAATAACAAAGAGTGTCCCTCATTGCATTCACACGTTATCGCTGTATGCGGAAAGGGCGGTTTGAGTATTAAATCAAATTGAGAAAAAGAAAAAAATGAATGCATAGAATAGAAGGGAGACTATTCATACGACAATTACTCGCCTGCTTTTTTCGGCAAATACATACTTCAGCTTCTTCTGAAACTTTTACTTCAATTTACCTACGTGGAAACCTGTAAAAATCGTATCCTACTACGTTGCCAAGAAGAGCAACATGCTGCACCGCTTCCTCAAAAAACGAGCGGGATTAAGATCTATCGTGATCATCGCTGTCAGTATATGGTGACAAGTTTTCTTGAACGTAAACATTCTGACTTTCCGGATATTTTGAACATAAAAATCCCCGACTTTACCCCGCCTTTTTAGTGTTTTCTTTGCATACTTAAGTAGTTATTTTCAGGGTTCTCTTTGCATACTTGGTTTAAAAATAGTTCTGATCACAAACATCTCAGAGGGGTATGTATCTTCAAAGTGAAAATAGGCATTTTTTTGGCTGGAGGAAAAACTTTCCGCAGCAAAATTCCCTAACTTTTCCAGACTTATCAGGGTTTGGTATAATTCCTTGAGTATATTTTGTACTTTAAATATTGTGAAGGAGCCGATCATTCTAATCCCTTACAAGAATCTATGTCCCAGGTTTTTCGGTGTACTTTATATTCGTTAAAACTGTCTTTAAATGAAGCTAATTATTCAAGGCTCCCTTAACCTACCTTCAATCAGTCAGTACACTTATTATGAGGCCTTCCTAAGGAAAGGAGCTGTTTGGGAAATAAATGGGATTGCAAGTTTAAGTCTGACCTGCGGGCTGATTGTTGGAATCGATAGGCATAGATATAGACAAATAAGACAAAGCGGATATGTTCGGGTGGTTGCGATGGACGAAGGGGGTAGGTAATTGACTAACGAACGGCAACCCACGAGAGGCCCTATAGTTAGTCTAGCATTATCCCCTTAGTCGCAGGAACCACTAATGGGTGGAATGTCAACCAATAGGATCGCTCCATACTCCCTATGTCTTCTTTGTCTACCGCTATATCTATCAATTTCAACAATTAGCCCGCTGTATACATTAGCTCCGATTGAGCTAAGGCACCCACCCGTATCAAACTCTTGGTGGATAAAATAAGTAAGTGATTATAAAATAATCGAAGGAGCTGAGTTTAGGCTGACAAGTGAGTTAAGCCGCGCGCAGCGTTGGGCGGTGGACTCCTTTCTGGGAGGCATCTAGGTGGCTCATATTTGAAATCGCCTTTCTCCTGCCCAAAAACGTGATTTGTGGCGTTGACTTTCTTCGCAAAATATGTCACCCTCGAGGCAGACTAAGGAATCGCGAACGAATTCCCTGCGATGTTTGACGGTGCTGCAGAGGAATACCGGCTTGAGCAGCTATCATTTCTAAAGATAATCCCTCGTGTCAATATTTCGGGAAAGATCTGCCTTGCACATCCGAAATAATGAGCCCCGGACTTGAGAAAAGCTCTTTGCACTAGAAAAAAAAAACACATTGGATCTAGAGTCCAGACTCTTAAAAACATCGACAAGAAAAAATACTCTTGATTCAATCATAATCTAGCTTAAATCAAGAACCAAGCCTCTTAATTTAAGCGGATTCCGTTTTGATTGAAGCAAAAATCCGATTGAATCAAGAGTATTTTTTCTTGTCGATGTTTCCAAGAGTCTGGACTCTAGATCCAATGTGTTTTTTTCCCCCAGTGTGTGTTAATGGTCGAGTTGGACGACTCGATTCACGCTGCCTCCAGTTATCCGCGCCGGCTAAATTTCAGCATCCTTAGTTTAAAGAGTTTACGAGTCCCCGCGCTTCCCTGGTAAAAATTGGCAGTAGAATCTGTGTTCCAAAATACAATAGACCTACAGCCGGCTGTAAGATTTCCAATAGCTTCTAAAGCCGGCTACACAATTTCTTATAGCCTTTTATAGCCGATGGCGATTAAGCAACAGCCAGGCGATAAAGTGTATGCTAAACCTTACTGACTACGGATGCTAGGACTTAGTGAGTTTTTGGAATACTGCTCTCTTTTTGGGCCGTAGTATCTTGATTTATTTTGCGAGGAAAGCTCCGTACTTGGGATGGATGCCTGCCATTACTAATATATTAGAGCGCCTTCAGTTTTGTATGATACTGTACAATACCTCTGTTGTGAAATAGTTGCTTCAAGCGCCGTGGCAAGCGGGCATCCAGCGCGAAACACGCATTGGCGCCTACAAACCTAACAGGGATACTTCACGCGTTGCGCAATGCGTGAAGTATCCCTGTTAGGTTTGTAGGCGCCAGTGCGTCGCCGCTCCGCTTTGTATTAGGCTCTAATATTTAATCTGGCGGAGTCAGCGTTATTCAACTCATGATTTTGGAATGTTTGCACATCCTGTATGGATTATTCTCATTTTAATTGATGAAAAAAAATATGTATCAAAGGAAAATATAATTTGTGTTTTGTAAATATTAAGGTGGCTTCGTATCAAACTTAATGATTTCCAAAGCACACGAATTTCTACACAATTTCTTATAGCCTTTTACAAGCGATGGCGAAAAAGCAACAGCCAGGCGATTAAGTGTAAAGCCCGGCGATAGGAACTATAGCCCGGCTGCATAATTTTTTATCGCTTCGTATGGCCCGGCCGTATGATTTTCTCCGCATTCTACAGCCAGCTATATGATTTTCTGTAGCCTTCTTTAGCCGGCTATAAGAATTCCTATGGTATTTTGAAACGCAGCTCTTATCGCCAATTTTTACCAAGGTTGGTGGAATATTTGCAGAAGCCTCGTACTTTCTGGAGTAAAACCTCGCACTTTATTCCGTCGCAGTTGTCCTCTGCTGCTTGGATTTCCTGGTTCCTTGAAAATTCATCGATTTTCCTAACGAATTAAACCAGATGATTGAAAAGACGTAATTTCAAGTATATAGTTTCCTTGCAAAATCTGCTGTCTGAAGCATCAAACCCATTCTAGAAAGCACATGAGGGTAACTTGAACAATTTTTCCCTGACATTTTCGCCGTCTTCCCTGACATGTCCGGGTTTGCCCTGATTGTTTAAAGTTTCCTGGCATTTCCCGATGTTCCCTGATCGACGGAACTCTAAATCCTAACGGCGCACAGTAGACAGAGTCAATAGGGGAAGTCGGACAAAATCTGGAAACTTTGGAAGCTTATATTTTCGAAAATATGAATCAATAAAGTTCAAAAGTAGTTCCATTGGTATTTTCGTGACATTTGCTTTCAGAAACACCCTTTGAAATTGAATTTTTGACGAAATAAAGATACAAATTTGAACGTATTTCTGTCAAATGGAACTAAGCGCCATCAGGGGAGGAATGTAGAGGGGGGCTTGGATTGGCGGCGGAACCGGGCGTCGGGCTCATTCGTTCCTATACTCGCAATGCTTTTCCATGGCGCTTAGTTCCGTTTGACAGAGCGCGCTATCCGGCATTCTAAATTCCTTAAAAGGAACTCCAATTGGCGTTTAGTTCCGTTTGACAGAAATACGTCCATTTGAAATTTTAGTAAAAAATTTCGTGTCCGACCTCTGTGCGGATCGTACGAGCTCCGCCATCCGTTTTTCGGCCAGACTTTCCACGGGTTCCCAGGTTTTTCGGCCCGGCGGACATCCTGATGATGTTGGGGCTGGCTGGGCTCAGAATTAGGGATTTACCAAGACAGGACCCGGGAGCCGGGGGAGGGGTGGACGCGGTGGCGGCTTTAATAATTGAAAAGCAACTCGAGCCGAGCCGACGAGCGCGAGACCGGGCGGCCGGGCAACCTGTTCAACACGGCCGCGCGGCGCGGCGACCACCATGCGCCGCGCCGCGGCGGGAGCGCGAGCGCGAGCGGCTCCGCGGAATCAGATAAGCATGCGTCCCATCATCGACCACGTTCCGTGACGTCATCCGCGCCTCCTGCCGCCGTCGCGCGTCGCGCCCGGCTCCATCGCGATGCGTGGCGTGCATTGCGCGACCCGACCGCGCCACGCACGGCTCCCGTCCGCTCCGGCGTGCGTAAAACCTACTCCCGCGAGTAAGCGGGCTCGACACCCAGTCACAAGAGATTCGTCCAGATAACACATATCCGCACGAGACCGACTTACAGACTGTGTCGTTCGATATTCGATGCTTCCCTCCATAACGAATCTGCCGTCCTATTGCCGCGATCAGACGCTGAATTTAGCACCTGAATGTGGAAGTCAACAGTTATCGCCCGACGGCTGTAATTAAGCAAATTCGAGTTGTTCTCATCCAGATGTGTAACAAATCTACTCGAGTAGTTCAGACAAATTCAAAATTGGTCTGGTCTGGTTGGTCAAAAATGGTTGCCGAGAATCGTCGCTGAATTTCAGGCATCGGGCCGATGACTTCCACATTCAAGCCACATTCAGCTCCCACATTCAGCGTGTGATTGCGGTGTAAGGAAAAATGCCGTGCAGGGTGTCTACTTAAACAGGCTGGTCAAAAATAAGTACTTTTACAGTATTTGTTCAGTACGTTCTCAAGAAATTCAGTACCTCCTCCAACAGAGAAATTCCGTACTTTTTCAGTACCTCCATTTGACGAAATAAGAAAAATTTCAAAAATTTGAAATTGCAACAAAAATGACAAGAAATTTAAAAAAATTCCAGACCTTTTGGCGGAATTTCCACACTTTATGAGTACTTCCGGACCGCCCTTAAAAAATCAGTACTACTTCCGGACTTGTCGACACCCTGCCGTATGAACCTTCAGACGTTGCCCAGGGTGTCTACTAAAACAGGCTGGCTAATAATCGCTACTTTAACTGTACTTTTTCAGTATATTCCCAAGAAATTCTAAACCTTCTCAACGGAAAACTTCAGTACTTTTTCAGTACCTTCATTTGACGATATTCGAAAATTTTCAAAAATTCAAATTTCTCTAAATTCAGGACAAGAGAAGGACTAAGACTCATCCAACTTCAGATTTGGACGTATTTATGCTCAAAGGAACTATGTCGAACGCAAAAATTATGCACATAGTTCCTTTTAGCACGAATACGTTCATTTGTTTGTTGGCTTTTCCAAAAACAATCGAATACTCGTAAAACTTGCCTACTTACTCCTAATTTTGCTAATTTTCAAAAAGCTAAGCCGGGCACTTTGGAATCAAATAAATGAACAACTGAAATACCTGGGAGGAGTTAAGAAAACAATATTAGCACACAGCCACAGTGAGTCTTACTTAAGTAACAGTTGACCAATACAGTGCAAGCTCAGTTTATTAAAAAGTTATGAAATTAGGTATAACATTAAATGAAAACGATGTAGCCTGAAGCTTTCCGAATTCACTTTTTCATCTTCAAGGAGTTCAAGATAACGGTTCCGTATAATACAGAGAAATATCGTTCATAATAACCAGGGCCGGATTAAGGGGGTGGCCACATGGGCCGCGGCCCATGACGGCAAAATTAGGGGGCGGAAAATTTTGCAATTTTTTAAATGCAGGTACAAAAAAATCGGATTCAGAAAAAAATTACAAACAAGGAGAGGTGACAAAATCTCTCATTTCCTGAGGGTTCATTAATTTATAATTTTGTCGTACTTATTTCGGCGATACAAAAGACTACGAAGACTTTAATTAGTTGAGTTAAGAGAGAAACCAAACACGTAATTTGGCCTGGAGCGGCGCGGCGCAAAGAGAAATGACGACGAGGACTTGAGATGAAAAGGAGAAGCCCTCGACGCGGCAGTCGGCATGTAACACATATAGCGCCTACGAGACTGCATGAATACTTCACGTATTGCGTCAAACACAGTACGGTCAACAGCGGTCGGTCAGGTCGGCGCGGCGTGAAACGCACAGTGCCTACAAGACTACATGAATACTTCACGCATTGCGCCAAACAGTGTGGTCAGCGCGGCACGGCGGCGGAGGTTAAAATTATTAAACCACATTTATGTTTGTTCTTTCTTAATTTTTTAGTTCATTTCTTACAAATGAAAGGCCTTGTCCCCACAGAGATAGGTTTACGGAACTGAACTTTCGCGCGAAGTTCCGTGAACTTTTGCTAGTAGTGTTGACAGGGCTTACGCAAAAAATGTACCTACTGCTGTTGTAATTCATAATTTACCATGTAACAGCTACTCAGTCTTATAAGTTATACAATGAAACTATCACCCTGAGGATGGACTAATGAATCTGAAAAATTTCTCAGTTCCTACGTTTTTATGTGATAATCAATATAATTCCATAATTTTAGAATAAAATCAACTTCCAGGAAATTGCCTGCTTTTACATTGTTCCCTACAAATTGAAAATGCTACAGCAAACTGTGTTTACGTGATATGAGAGTAGGCGGGTCCTTAGGATTTACCCTTGAGTAATATTTTTCACCAAAAAATTATCCATTTAGGTATATTTTAAAATTCAGGTGCAATCAACGGTGAAGCGAAAGAAAAAATAATAATTACTGGCAGTACGTATTAAGGTGCATCAACTAAATTCCTAATCAACCACCCTGTAGGGGTAAAGTTATGTAGTTGTGCTAAATTTCTTCATACAATCTACAAGATGAGCGCAAGTTTCATGCAATAAACCAATTATCAGACATCAATAGAACTTCAGGAAACCCAAATCTCTTCCTCCTCCTTTTCCCATCCGTACCTTCTTTCTATTTTTCTTCCTTCCTTCTGGGTGGAACCCCCCCCCCCCCCCCCGGGGGGAGGAGGAGGCGTACGCCTTCCCTGGATCCGTCTGAGTATGCCTTAAAGTTGGCAGAAGCATTACTAGGGGAGGAATGGAGGAAATGTCCACAGTATTTATAAAGTTAAGTTGGAATCGATTATGAGGGATTTCATTGGTTTGGGGGCGTATAAAGGGATGTTTTGAAGTTCCCTCTTTCTCCCTGCAAGAAAATTTTGTCTCGTTCGAACACATACGCCGCCCCCCTTAGCAGCTGAAATGACGTCAGTAAGAACTTGAAAAAGATGCCGCGCCGTTGATGATCAGTGTCCAAAAAATTGAAGAAATTTGGGTTCCCTAAATTGATGGAGTGTCTAGACTTGGGTAAAGTGTGATAAAATGTTTGACTGATGGCCTGCCAAGAGGTGGTTGTGGTGTAAACTTTGCACCATTATTGGAATGCCCCCAACAGCTCGATTCCTGACAGTTTCTTAAGTTTTAAGTCAGTGAAACCTTCGGGGCTGATGATGGGGCTAACAGACAGAATAAGTCTAAGTATTTGGGAGGACTACTAGAAGTGACTGGGGGAGAGAAAAATGTGCTCCTTGGGACAAAACCATAGCCAACCAATCACGCGTAGGCTTGTTGTCTCACCACCCGTGACGTCAGCAAGACTATATAAGCGTGGGTTGCCCTAAAATCTAGGTCCTTTTTCCATCTTCGACCCGTACTGGTGCGTAGTGCCCTTTTTCGCCCTTTTGGCACATTTCAAAGGGACTATTCTTAAATCTTGTAAATCTGTAATTCTCTCTCTTTCGGTCAGTATAATCTCTCTAAATTTCCATCTCAAAATTTTGTATCTTTATTTCCATCACCAGTAGTAGTTCGTTGGATCTACTTTATCAAAACCCAACTGGTGCTGAATGGTTCTCTCAACGCTCCTTTTGACACATGGTCAAGAACAATTTTCACGCTTAAAATCATAATCAAACTGGGACAAAATTGATAATCTGGAGTTTCAAATTTAGAACTTAAAGTTTGTGGAAAAATTTGCTCTCATTATTTGAGGTCAAAATAGAGGAGCCGAAACGAGACAGCAGTGGGGACTAATAACCTTGTCACTACTGCCCTTAGTACACCATTTGATTGATAGGGGAAAAAATTCAACAAGTGGATTTAACATTGAACAATGTTAAGTAGAATAAAAAGAGCACTCAAGGACCAGATGTACAAACAGCCAATTACAGTTATTCGAATTCGGAGCTTGCCAAGCATAACGACGGTGAAACTGCCAGACCGCTAATCTCGGTTTGTGACGCATCAGACTTCCGATCATACATTATTTTTAAGATGAAAAACTACTCAACGTCAATGCTTGAAAACTGCTGTGATTTTTATTCTCAGTGGGAAGAAAAAGCTGTACAAACTTCAAGGAACGATATTGGTTTGTTCTCCTGGTCACAAAAATAAAATGAGAGCTGAGATTTTTAAACACCGCAATCAAGATACGAGGTTTGGTAGTTTCACCGCTGATATGTGTTGCTTTCACTGAGAATGCGAGAAATTTGCGAACATTGGCCTTCAAATTGAAGAGTGATGACCATGCAAACTGTGCAGAGTGTCTATAAAGCTGAGAAGAACTAAATAAAGCAATACTCAAAAAAACTAATCAAACAAGGGTGCTTAAAGACTTTGACTGAATGACTAAGGTCAGAATCGAAAGCGAGATGAAAAACATTTACCACGAGGCTAGCCTCAAGGATAAGTAACCTACTGAGGAATTTAACTGACACAAGAGACAGTCCAATAAAAAATCAGAAGATACTGCCAAGAGCTGGTTGCTTGAGAAAGTCTCAAAATCACAACGAGAATTCTATGAAATGATTGGGAAGCGGGATGAAGACGGAGTTCTAGTTACATGTTACACAGCTGAGCAATGAGGAGAGGGTGGCAGAGTAGAAAGAGAGGTTATGTTCTCAGCAAACTACACAAAACGAAGCCTACTCAAATAAGTAAAAGTATTAAGCAAGACGACTTGACAAAAATGGAAACCCCGAGCCGATCTGAATCGTTCCTTGGTTTGAAGTATAAACTTGGATAAAAGTAAACAACAGAGATAACATACTCTCAATGCCTGGCCCGAAGACAACCTTCAACTCGATTTGCTGAACTTATAGACGAGTGAATCTGGAGAGATCAGACACTGCTCGAGAAAAATCTGATGAAGAGGAATGAATCAAGAGACAAAAGCAAACAGAATAATGCTATAAAATTAAACACGGTAAACTCATTAAAAATACAGTATCACTTGAGGATCATTACATTCAACTGACCAGTTGGTGTGAGGCATTTCACGACTTTGACCTGATTCGGAGGAATTGAGACGAAGCCCGCTGTAATTCTGCGGAACACAATAGCTTAAAAATTAAGGTGCATGCATATAAACGTAATTAGTCAACAATTACCTTCTTATCCTTAGAAATTGTTAATCCAGCCAGCTCTTTGGCAGTCGGTTGCACAGATTATAATCACAAATCACTCCGGACACAGAATTTAATTAATCTAGGTTCTAGGATTGAACTAGAATACATTCACATTCACGGGGGTGGTTGAATCACTAGGGTCACGTATGCATACAAATAATTTGTTGAATATATTCTAAATGTGATAAAATATTATCAAATTCGGTTGGCGGTTGACTACGCCTAGCGCTGCGGAGCTCAAGCCTAGGGTGCGGCTTCCGTCTTTTGAACTTTGCGAACCCCGTAGACTTTTGCTGACGTCATGAAATGCCGCGCAAGGCTTGAGACTTCTTCAACAGGATTCAAAAAATTCCCGCGTATTTTAGAAAAAACGCATTAGTTACCTCAGAATCCTGATTAAGAAACAAAATAATAAAAATTCCTCAGGTAGACCCGAAATAGGTCAACTATGCGGACTAGGTTAAAATATTCCTAAGAAGTCCCAGAGAGTTATGCATTGAATTTACTTGTTATTTTAAAGTGAAATTTCATCCCCTCCGCACACATGGAAGTTTTGACTGCTCCATAGGAATTTGAGTGCCTAATTTCTTTTCAACAGATCTGTTTAATGCAACAAATACACTGTGTGCTGCGACCTTCCTTGATAAAGCTAGGGACTTTCGAAGGAGAACAGAGTCTTCACCTGGAGTCATAAAACACCCCCCCCCCCCCCTCCTCCACATGAACGAGCACACTTTAAATTAATTCTGTTGCTCTGATGAGGAAAAAATTAGAAATTTGTGTGATATTCTGTCTTTTAATGAAGACAATCTAGATATTTGCAAGTAGAATGCACAAGGACACGGAAATTATGCAGAATTTGGAGGTGTACGAACATTGATAAAGATGACTTTGACTTGAAAATTTGATGAGAAAAATATGACAAGATGAAAGGTGTGCTGACAAATCATGATTTTATATCCTATATCCCTAAAAAAAATTTTCCGAGAAAATTCTCCATTGATCAATCACATAGGAAATGAGGGAAACATAAATTCCAACTGTAAAAATAATGATGATAAGAGTTTATTTCAAAATATATCTTCAACAATATTAAGTAACAGTCGTTCAGAAAGCAGTATCTGCTACTTTCTTTTCTTCTCCAACTTTTGAAAATATGGTGAGCATATAGACCGAATAATTAACTTAGACTTAATAATATCAACCGAGGGAGGGAGCTCCAGATGTTAGCCACTCAAATTAAAATT
Organism: Bemisia tabaci; assembly: GCF_918797505.1. NCBI lineage: Eukaryota > Metazoa > Arthropoda > Insecta > Hemiptera > Aleyrodidae > Bemisia > Bemisia tabaci. The sequence goes on from NC_092793.1 coordinate 59,441,089, forward strand.
AACAACTGATATTTGATTGAATTTTGTATTTGTTTGTTTTCGTATTTGAGATGTATTTGTCCTGCCGAATGAGCTGTGCTCAATGGCACAACTAAATGTCACATGTCACTCTATTGTCTTTTCTTGTAAACATTTTTTTTTTCTTTTGAATAAAAATAAAAAAAAATAAAAAAAAAATTAAACCATTCTCATTTCTTCCAAAATACCTACGAGAGATCATGATTTTCCACCACAGAAAGTAGTCCAGGTGGGTAGTGGAATTTCAAGAATTTAGATTTTATCTACTCATTTTGCTGTTTTTCACGAATTTAATGGCCTCTCTGAGTATAGCTTGGATTATTAAACCTATATTTTAACTTCCTGCCACTTGCTGACAGGGAAAGGCTAAAATTTTCAAAAATGACTCCCAATGATGTTCAAATACAGTATTTCGTGAAAGTTGTGTCCTTGAATGAAATTCTTTATTTTTGAGGGCAACAATACAAAACTACGAAGTTCAATACAACTCTCATAGCAAATAATTTAATATTATATATCGACGGTGTAAGTCGGCAATCACATAACTCGGTTTGCGACGTCGCAGACTTCCTGTCATACTTTATTTTTTAAACGGAAAACTACACCGCAGGCGGACACCGCAAACGAGATATGTGATAGCCGACTTACACCGTCGATATTTGGATACATAGGGAGCTACTTTTTCTTCGCAAGTTTCTTATCCGCACCCTTGTACTATCAGAGGATGCCATCACAATTTTTGGCAATACATATTTCAGAGAAAAAGCACAGCCTTAATTTCTGACAGGCTAACATATTCGGGGTTTAATATTCACAAGTTATACAATTTTTGCATGTTAACATTAAGAGAAAAAAAGAAAAAAAGAGAAAGGAAAAAAGGCTCTTCTTGGAATACATTTTGATAAATGGAAGTCGTTAAAACATTCATTAATATTACACTTTTTCATGCTAAAAATCAATGTTCGAGAATAAATTAACATTCAGAATTTCTTAAGAGAACAAACTAGAAGTCAAATCTCAAGTTGGAGGACCTTATAGTTATATAAGGAAAATAAAACGCAACAAAGTTATGCTTCTAACTTTCATGCGGCATGAAAAAAGTTTTCCTTTTTTTACTGCAACAGTTACATGACCAGATATGATAAGCTTCCATAACAGTGCATTCTCACTTATATTACACAGTGTGCACTAATTTTAATGACTTTATTTTCGGTAAAGAATTTTAACGTTATATGTAGATCTTCTCATTCAGAGGTGAAAAACCCTGGGAGCTCCTTTTATTCCAATCGGAAAAAACTTTGGGTTCATAACTTTTTGGAGCTAACTATTGTAAGAGCTGCGAGATGTAAGTCACCACATACATTCTGATACTACACATATATGTTGCAGGCAAACAGTCAAATGGGATATTCTAAGAGGCATGAACATAAGGTCAAATTTTGATAAGTAACAAGGTTTGGAGTGTTTTTGATGAAGAGTTCTCAAGTTTCCAACTTTCTAAAAGTGAGAATTCATCACCTGTAATAGCTGAGACAAAGATCTAGTACAAGTGGTCTGGATCTTCCTGTATTTTGACTGTCAAAAATTCTGTATTTTAGGACATGCTGCATTTTGAAATGAATGCTTGTTCAAGGACTAAAAACAACGTATGTACTTTGGTACAATGAAAATTTTTACACAGATTCCTTACCTACCTGTGCAAGGAAATACTTTTTATATAATTGGCAAAATAAAAAGAAATTCCATTCGTGTAAGAATATTTGTTTAACTATTTGCATTGGCGTTTGACTTAATGCCTGCTTTGACTTTTTGCCAGTAGCATAAATGTGCCTACTATTCTTTGAAGAGAGGTCTTTTTTAACCTAGCTGTGATGAGAGATAACAACCAAGAAATAGGATCTTTCAAAAAAAAAATGAGCTTCTTCATTCTTAAAAATATATTGTTTCGACCTGATACAGGAATGTACTTGCAGTTCAGCCTTGATACATATTAATTCTTGAGAATTGAGGCAAAAAAATACTAAGCTTCGGCACTATATTTAAATGAACACCACGGATCCAAACAAACTTTTTAGGAAAAGCACGTTAGTAGATGATGTACTAGGATCAACCTTACTATACACCAGAGCAAAAATAAATCAAACTTATGAAATTTACTTCCATTTTAAGGTCAAAATCAATTGAGAAAAATAAGCTGACATACATCAGAGATTCGGAGATAGATCTGGCAGTCCGCTTTAGAAAAATATGTAAACAATTTTATGTTCCTAGAAATTTGCAGTATGAGCACCATGGTACTGAGATTCTGAAGTATATCCAGATGACTCCTTTATCAGGTCATCTAACATCCTTTGCGTCTCAGGAATAATACAAAAATCATTGTCGTACTGTGATTTGTCAAGCGAAGCTACAGCAGCATCAGTTTCAATGTGGTCTTGCTCAGAATGTTCACTATCGCTTTCTTGAGCGCCATAATTTGCAAAATCGCTATTCTCCATGTTTGTTGTAGAAGTATTCGTTGTATTTTCATCTCTTTGTTGTTCTGCACCCAACTGCGAGACAAGGTCTTTTCCAAGTTTCTTCGATAACCGATTAAGATACAAGGTTGCTACGTGAGAACCCTTTTCTAGTCCTCGTTCTGTGAGTGGATTGATTTCAGTGCATACTTGTTTTACCCGATCCCTGTGAAAATGAGTTAAGGTTAATGGTAGAACAAAATAATGCTCAGCGATGTTACAGCTTCGAATTTTTCACACTACTTGCAAATGAAACCTAGCATGTGAAAATGGCAAAAAAGCTATTCATTTTAAATGGAACATCCGCCATTTTTACAGATTGCGCTCTATACATTGTAATCATGAAAATCAAAACCAAGAACAGTGTAATGCATTTTATTTAGAGACACAAATGAAAAATGGGAGCTCATCTTTGTTCACAGAGGGTGTTACAATGATATATCGACAGTGTAAGTCCGCAATCACATAACTCGGTTTGCAACGTCGCAGACTTCCTGATATACTTTATTTTTTGAACGGTAAACTACTCAACGGCAATTCTTTAAAACTGCCGTGATTTTTCTTCTCTGTGTGAAGAAAATTCTGCAAAAACTTCAAGGAATGATTTCAATTTGTTATCCTTTAAAAAAATAACATAGAGGCGGAGACATTCAGACACCGCAAACGAGTTATGTGATTGCCCACTTACACCGTCGATATGCATTCTTACTAAAAAGAATATGAAAGAATTAGAAGCTTTGAGGATTATTTACCCAGAGTAGGAACCCCAAAAACTGGTAATTGTTAAGGAGCTTTTACACCTGCTCTTTCAAAATTGATCTTTAACAGTAATTGAAGAGCAGAATTGCTAGAATTTATGCATAGCTTATAAAAAAACTCTACAACATTCGACTGTGGCCACTTTTAACCTCGACAACATTTGACTGCGGCAACTTTCTTATAATACTGTTTTAGGGAAAGATTGAATAAGCGGCAATTCATGAATTCATCTCTGAGATTTCTGGGTATATAGTTAAACAATGGATTAGTTGGGCTGGTCACAGAATTGTGTTTTGATGCTTGATTCTTCTAAATTAACTAAAAATAATAATATGTGTCCAAACTGTAACTTTCTATCTAACTAATAAAAGGGAAATACATTGATCATACACTGATCCATCACGCTCGCCTCCCCGCTCCCACCGGTCGGAATCGGTGCGAACTTAGCCGTTCGACGGGTACTGTCCCCGAGGGGTGCAATAAGCTTTCTTTTCGCGATCCGCCCGTCCGTTCGCGAGTAACCGCGGTCGGAAGTCGCGGATATTCCCGTAAGCCCGTGTGTGTTGGAAAGAGAGACGTAGCAGTGCGGGTATATTTCCTGACGCGGCCGTTGCCGGGTGGCCGTCGGATACCTTTAGCTGCGCGCGTAATTGGCCCTTGATTTCCGCTGTTCTATGCTGTGAACGGCAACACTGCGGGCCTTTCTATGTTTCATCCGATTATCAGCTGATGAAAGTTTTTGAGCTTTCTTATGTTTCCATAGTTATTCTTCTACGCTTACTGCTCGTATATTTATTCGCCTTCCCCCCTCCCCACGAACGTTTTTACTTTGTTTGGTTTTTTTTTTTTAAACTGAGCAGCTGATGAAAATAACATCTTTTTGAATGTTTTGGGTCAGTTTGTGAGGCTTCCTATCCAAAGTCAACTGAATACATATATTGTAGATTGTTGTTAAAATACCAATAAAAAAAAAAAAAAAAAAAAAAAAAAAAAAAAAAAAAGTTATTTTCCATTATCTGAACTTTAGTTGTTGCTTTCATAGTGGGTTTCTTGTGTAATCATGGATTTTTTGACTATTAATTTCAGTGGAACTCAAAATAACTGTAGTTGTCGTTTTAATAGTGGTTTTCTAGTGTAATCATGGATTTCCTAACTATTTCTAAACTTTAGTTGTTGCTTTCATAGTGGGTTTCTTGTGTAATCATGGATTTTTTGACTATTAATTTCAGTGGAACTCAAAATAACTGTAGTTGTCGTTTTAATAGTGGTTTTCTAGTGTAATCATGGATTTCCTAACTATTTCTAAACTTCAGTTGTTGCTTTCATAGTGGGTTTGTTGTGTAATCATGGATTTTTTAACGGTTTAATATTAGTGTTGTTATTTATTATTTAATTATTGAAAGTTGGGTTTTGGACGTCATTCACCGCGGTAGTGACACCCTTAGTTTCATCCATCTTGCTTCCATCCGAGTTTCACGCTGAAAAACCAGTGCCAATGTGCATCACACCGACTGATGAAAGTAAGGTGGAAAACCGAGGGTGTCACTACTGCAGTGGATGACGTCAAAAACTCGACTTCTTAAGGGGCGATATCTCTGCTAATACTAAACGTAGAAAGTTGCTGTTTGGACAGATCTTATTATTTTTAGCTAATCTAAATGAATCAGGCATTAAAACATGATTCTGTGACCAGTGCAACTAACCCATTCACAAAAATAAATATTCCACTGTTTTGATACATGATAACACTTATTGTAAGGGTAAGTATGACACTTAGTGCTGTAAATAAGGTCACTGCACTCAAGTCAAGAATATACCTGAATACGATCGTTTCGCTCTAAGCTATAGACCCTTTTAATTTAAATGGTCAAGCAAAAAATTAAAACAAAGAAACTTCATATGAGCTGTACCTTCTTCTCAAGGAGAAATTTTGTATATTATGTTGAGTGCGCACATGCTTGACTAGATTTCCTTGCGAGTTGCAAGCATAAGGACACTTGGGGCAAGGGAAAAGTTTACAATCCGCATGGGATGCCATGTGCCTGATTTGGTTGTCCCTGGTTTTTAATATCATCGGGCAAACATTGCAGGGGTATCTTCGCTCTCCATGAACATTCCTTAGGTGTGAACTGAGCGTCGTTTTTTGGTTAAACTTTTTGCCGCAGGCTTCGCAACTGCAAAAATGGAGAGTTAGTTAAACAAATTTCCTTACATTTATTGTAGGTCAACAGCAAGCATAGGCAAGTTGCGAGCAGTATGCACGTCAACTCGTTAGATTGCATTAATTTGCATCGAAATAATATAAGTTTGATTATTTTTGAAGAACTTTAAAAACTCTGCCGAGAATTTTCCATGATACTCTTCAACCCAGTGAGTTTAGCTGCCTATTTAGACCTAATCCAACTAAGGTCACTGATTTCAATAGACGCGAGAGCTAGTTGATACTATGCATGCAAGAGGGAAAGAAAGGCTGCCTCAACTCCAAGCATAACAATAGGTTCTTTCAATCTTGTTTATTTCTGAATTTTTTAACACTCTATTCAACACAGATAAATTGCAATCTGTGGTAAGCTTTAACATCAAGAGCATGATTTTCTTCGCATAAATATCTCAGGACAAACTGCTAAAAGGATTGTATCAGGTACCCATTCAGTTCACATGAGGACGTAGTTGTTTTCAAATGAATGTAAATATAACTTGTTGTAACAAGACCCCATAGGCTCCAGCAAAAGCACTGGTTACAAAAAGAAACCGTCAAATACATTGCCCAACACAGTAATCCTCTCTATCACTTTTCCTTCAAGTATCGTCCTAAAAGTTACCCAAGGATCAGCACCCATCTCTCGGACTTTTGAGCAAGGTGGGGTTGAAGTGGTAAAAAGAGACTTAGCTATTGCATGCTACTATAGACTGATCTGATGGTATGCTAGCTGTTTGACCGGTGCAGCAGAAAACAATTTTTTGGAAACATGAGTATGAAAGGTTACAGGAAATAAGAAAAAAAAATAGATGGAAATTTTCCTTCGATTTCTGATAAAATATTTTTTTAATCGAAGATTCAATTGAATCAGTTTCATGGGTGAAAACCAAATGAAAATCTGTTCTGGATATTTTTTATGTACGACTACATCTTTCTCTGCAGTTCTTTAAACTTGCAAAGCAAGCCTCAAATACAGCTGCAGACAACAGGGATAGATAACAGCTACGGATGACAGCTGTTCTTTTTTTCCCCCTTGTTTTCCTACAATTCACCTTTAATGCACCTTTGGTCTTAAAATTTTCTGGGTACCTCATCGTACTACTAATGGCATACATTGATGAAAAAACTAGATAAGCACTCTTGATTGAAGGGTTTTAGAATCTCTCTTTCTGTTAATAATTTGCAACAAATTTCCAGCAAATTAATATTGTTAAAACGGCAGAGGAAAATTACATGGGATTTTAAGCGATAACAATGCTTAATTATTTTTTAAAAAAGTAAAATATGAAATAGATCTGCAACGTTAAAAATCTGGGTATTTAAGAGGGATATTTTTCCAAGATCACCATCAATGAAAAAATATCCTGGGGAGTCTCATGTCGTACAGCATGAGGTCCATTTTGGGGGTTAAGCATATCAGACTATGCTGGAGCCGGATACGAAAGTTGGGCGTAATGAAAAAACTCAATAGAGAAATGTAGTTCCAGACTCCAATTCGTTCAGACTGGAGATTCAGAGATAACCTCGTGTTTTTTGATGGTGTAATAGAAAAAGTATTCAATGGTTTTTGAAAGATGTAGCAAACTGGAAAATAAATACAAAAAGGATACATGTAAACAAAAACTTGAAAGTCCTTAATTTTCACAGGAGTGCAAGTTTTTGAACTTGTGACTTTTGAGCTTCTGGCACTCACATGATGATAAAGTTCCACTTTTCAACTAATAATACTAAAAAAAAATGTAACTCACCTAAAAATCCTTTCGGGTAGATGGGTTGTGATGTGATTTCTAAGCTCCGAAGTTTGCCTAAAGAACTTATGGCAGACAGGACAAATGATCTGCTGTGGCTCTTTCCGTCTCACTGCATGTTTGTACCGAATATGTGAGTCCAGTGTCCTTTGAGTGTAAGCGCTATAACTACACTGAAAACCGGGAAAAATTTTGTTAAAATTATGTACTTCTTTGAAGTACACATTAAAGCTAGGAGCTCAAAATTTTTGAAACTAAGACCCCTTCTAGCTGATTGAAAGAAAGGACAGCAGCAAAGGTGCATACGTCACATTCTTGTAAGTGGATGTGATTAACTTTTTGAAACAAATCCAAAATTCAATTCTATTTGTTGGTGTCTCCTAGTTATTGATTTCATAGATCTATTTCGTGACAATCTGCAACGCGGAATTAGGGAGGGATTCTTTCTTGCAAACGCCTTCTCCATTTTGACATGGATGAAGAGCTAGATTATTATTATTATAATTATTATTTTTTTTTCCCCCTGAAATCATACACACGCATGAAATAAATTACAATATGGTTTAATTTTTGGCTTAAAATTGTTTAACCTTGTACCTTACTCTCCTCAAAAAAAAAGTGATCCTAAGGAAGGAAAAAGCCTTATACAATAACATCGTAAAAAGTGAAGATAGTAATACGTATAAGATAAGATCAATGATGGCAATAGTGTTGGCCTTCCTATGAGTAGAACAAAAGGTGAACTCGAACTCTTTAGTGCTTTAGTGCTAATTTAAAGACCGTTAATTTCCTTCGTTACTGTGGCTGAAAAATTTGGTTTTAATCTTCATGAATGAAAAACCCAATCTATACCTGAATATTTCTAGAATCGAATTACTGACCTGGCAAGAATGCTTACAGATTCACACTTTAAATTTTCTCTTTCATATACAGTCGTACTTTTTAACAGGGTTTCTTTAAGAAATGTTTTTCTTGAATATATTCTCTCTGATTAACAGTTTTACAGTGACAACGTCCTGATTCTAATTCTGCTTAGAAAAAGTTGTGACAAAATAAAACTGTAAATGGTCACTCCTTATAATGCCTTTTCCTTAGCTCTGAAGTTTAGCAAATTCTACCGGGGATTTCATCTAACAATGTAGTATGTATGTTATTTCAAGTCCAAAATGGCTGAACGCCAAAAAATTTTAAGATGTGCCCCCGAGGGACAATCACACCCAAACATTCTTCGCATTGAGTAAAACCTAAAATCTGCGTTTTTATTAACTCGGTCTCTACTGTACGAGTCTCAAGGCAGCTGCATTCATAGTCACTGACATCTTTACATTTATCTCAACCATGCTCTACTGCGGGATGATTTAAAAGTCTTGCATCAGCATGAGGCATCACCCCTTTAACTTTTGAACAAATGGCGATGGAGACTTCCTGATTTTTGAAATTTTTTGAGTACTCTTACGTCAAAGACAACGTCTTTTGTGCCTCCCCCTTCACCAAAATTTTAGGGCTACCACCCTATAATAGCGCAAGAAACCTGGGGCTGATTTGGTGCAGGCTTTTGGATCACCCTGTGTATTCCCATGTTTTTATTCTGTTCACATTCCCCCGATTGAGAGACATTAGAGGGGTTCTTAAAGGACTCACTTGTTGGCACTTGTGCAATTTTTGAGTGGGGTGATGCAGCCGGATATGCTCTTTCAACCGAATGAACGCGTTAAATTGCACTCTACAAAATTCGCATGTGTGAACCTCCTCCTTTTTATGGTCTAGTTTGTGTTTAAGATATTCCACACTAGTGACATAGGCTTGACCACATTTTTTACATTTGAATCTAGGAGAATGTATCTTCATATGTAGCTCTGTAATGGAAAAACAGTAGTTAGATGTTACATAATTTTTTCTTCTCAAAATGGGCAACTAGACAAGGTGTGAATGAAAGCACTATGTACATGTTCCCTCTCTGAAAATTTTCTCAGAAAGCGATTAACACAACTGGAATTTCGAAAATTAACTCCTATTTAAGATATTGGCACGCATTTAACGTGCATAATAAAGTGCGTTTGACCATGAATAAATGAAACAGAAACAATGGAGATGACAACATTTCTTTTTTCGAAATTTTGTTATGCATTCCTGAAAAATTTTAAAAATTAAGATTGCTCCAATACAAAGTTATTGATTCATATGAGTAAAAAAAGAAAATAAGTAATACATGGAAAAGGTATTTGACTTTTAAGACATATGCACAACAGAGGAAAAAGTACAAATGTTATAAAGAACCCCGCACAGAGCATGGGGTCAGCGGCTCTCGATGAAACTTTAATGGATTGATATAAAGATCATAATTAAGGGAAAGCCAAAAAATTAGCTCACTTTTGCGAGTAGAAGCCGAGATATTTGCGATTGAACCCGGACTATTTTCTGTGCGGCGGAGGTAAATTCTCCGTGTCGCCTTACCTTGCTTGAGCACTTCGGCCAGGAAACCCCCTCTCCCCACCAGGTAACTACGATGTCGCATTGTTTACACTCACTCCTTTCATTAGGACGCTCCGTTCGGGCTGTGCGATATGGAGTTCCCTGCTTCTTGCACCGGCCGGGCCTTGTGCCAGCCGGTTTAATTTGAAATGTAGTTGCTGAAACAGAATTGACAGATGCGAGGAGAGGGAGAGAGTACGGCATTCGCACCAGCCGAGCGCATAAGCACCTATCTTCACGTGAGTGACGTGAGGTCTGATCGAGAACGCCGAACAATGAGAGGAGAGGGGACTCAGAATTCTTCCGCCATGCTGCAGCATGATAGAAAATAGTCCGGATTCAATTGCGAATATCTCGGTTTCTACTCGGAAAAATGAGCTAATTTTTTGGCTTTCCCCCTATTATGAACTTTATATCAATCTATTAAAGTTTCATCGACTTTCATCGAGAGCTGCTGACCCCATGCTCTGTGCGGGGTTCTTTTGTCAATTCATTGCCAGTTGATGTAAGATTAAAAGATATTAGAGACCTCAAAAACTTAAATTTTTTTTAGATTCATAGACTTTTCAATGTGTTAAAAACCTTGGAGAAATTAGACTTTTATAGTCTTTTTGAGGCTTCAGGAGTGACTAAGGAATGGAAGAGAAATCAGTACTGTCTAGATATACTTACTAAGAAGCGATTCAGTTCTAAATGCTTTGCCACACTTTTCACACATTTTAGGCTTTTTCACCTTCGTAAATTGAACTTTGGGAATACTTGGCCTTAAAATTTTGATTTTCCGCTTTAGTTTCGCTGGGGTAACAACTTCCTCACACCCTTCAGTATTGACTACATCACTCGGATCAACGATGACAACGAAGTCCTCACTGGCTTTTTCGACACCCCTGTAATAAAATATAACAAAATTTGAGGGACTTAGTAAACCCACTTAGTCAGAGGTTGGTAAGTGCAATAATTTTTTAAGACAAACTCTAATATTCTAAAGTGAGCCTTTGAGGAGATTGAAGACTTTTGAAATCAAACTTTAAAAAAAAACCTTAAAAAACTATGATCAGCCATTCCTACCTATGTTTTAATGAGTATTTCAATGAAATAAAGAATTTACCCTTTCAAAATTATAACAGCAATAACAATCATAAAAAATATAAAAAGTATTGAACAATTCAAAGAGAACCTGACAGAGAAGAAAGCATTTCCGAGAAAGAAGCATCAAATACTAAAATAGATTACAAAATAACTGTCCTAAAATTAACCTTGAAGCTGAGGATAGAGGTTCCAAGAATATAATGTTGATCGATATGAGCATTATAGAGATTGCAACAACTAGTGATAATGGACCATTTATTGAAACCTAAATGAGGGAATGGAATAAAAAAAGATAAATTACAATTCCTAGAAAATTGATCCAGAGCCTTAACTCTAATGTTCTGAAGGAAATCTAAGACGTCAAAGATATTGCCGACTAACTTAAACAAAAATAACAAATTGTTATATTCTAGCGCACAGTAAAAGCAACTTATACATATATACAAATTATTGTACTGTGACTCATCTTGAACGCATGTTTCCCAATTTAAGTCTGATTAGTCTGATAAAACAATATAAGAAAATAAACAAAATTTGTACTCACTGTTTTTCTTCGTTATCCATCTTCAAATATTTTGTCAACTGCTTGGTAATAACACTACGCTGTTTAGTTGAGAATTGAAAATTTTTCTTTCGTAAAATATGGAATTTTTCTTGGGAATTATTTCCGGACTTAAGAAGTTGCAAAGAACGCTTATTAATTGCACCTATATTTGACTTGATCAAAGGAGCTTTCTGCAGTCTTAGCGGTAAAGATGCTTTGTTCTTCATGTGGACATTACTGCCAATAGTACTATTAAGTTGCACGGTAATTGGAGTCTTGGGGGTAGTGGGTAGTTTATTCCACTTGTTAGGCGAAACTTGAATCTCTTTCAATACTTTGCACTGAACTACTTTTGGTTGCAAGTCTTTTGGTAATATAGTTCGATACCTGGTGTCTGTCGGTAAACTTGATGTTGACTTTTTCACTAGGGGAGAAGCAGGATTGGAATTTGATCCTTCAATCTCCGAGTTTTTGTCAACTATTTTGGAACTCACTTGCAAATTTGCAGGGACCACAAATTTGCTACCATTAATGAAAATTGTGGATTTGGCTGGAGTATGTAACCTAGGGTTAGGAGATTCACTTGCTTTGGTCACTACCACATTCGGAGGTGGAACAAATGCGATTGGTTTAGTTGAGGTGTTTTTAAAAATGATCATATTGTCTTCAGTGACATCAAGGACTGTTCTTGAGTTTTTAGGCGGAGGAATCGTCTTTGTTTTAATAGGACTGAACATTAGACGGTTAAGAGGTTCCTTGACCTTCACTTTCAAATTACCAGAGTTCAATTTTGCAGATGCCATTGAGGAGAGATTGTTTCTTGATTTCAATTTCGGAACCATAATTTTTGATCTCTGGGGGCTTGGGCCCAATGGAACGGCAGCATTTTCATAATAGTGTTTCCCATCTTTGCTTCTCCTTAATCTTTTAACTAAATGATATCTTTGCCCATCCTTTGTGACTAACTTGTTTGTATGGACCAGGTTTGATTCGATATTTTTGCTGTGGATAAATAGTTTTTTTGTGGCAGTATTGATTGGTTCAGGTGCGCGCGCATGACTTGAACTCACTTCTTCAAATTGAGAGAGATTTTGAGCACCTTCATTTCCTTCCACGATCCTTTTTCCACCTGTCACATACCAAAAAATAGTTGAGTAAGGAAACATGGTTGAAAAGCAAATACAATGCAATATCGAATTGAAAATAAATAGTTAAATTTTTGATGATGGTGAAACTAAAGAAACCCTGTGTCCACCCAGGAGGGTGAAATGATTAAAATTGTTTTACAATATAAAGAAATCAATTGTTCCTAATTTCTAATTGCCTAAAGAAGACAACGTTAGGAATACCAAGAGATTTAGTGCCGCCTATGTTTGAGCAGCTTTGAGTAGCAAAAAAGATATTCTGACTCAGAAACAAGGACGTAGGAATGATAAAGAAATAAAATACAGTAGAAACGGTATATAACGACACATTCATTACAGAAAACCGTTTATATCGTTATTTTCGCGCGGTCCCGTTTTTCCATCCATAAGAACGATCTAAAAAATTCCTGCATTAATGGGAAACGCTTATTGCGGAAAACCGCTAACATTAGCAAAAATTTTTGTCCCAAATTTAAAAAATTCCGAAATAAACGGGATTTTCCCAAAAAAATTCTGTGCGAGTTTCGGAACTTATGCAATCTATTGTCAGATAGTTATTCCGAGAATTCAATACAACAGAAACACCATCCAGTTATTAGCAGTGGTGTGGCGTGCTTCGCAATACATTGATTGACATGCCATTAAAACCTATGGAAAACAATCAATAAACAGGGTGTTTGCAACGAACACCTTAATAATCGATCTTTTCCCATAACTTCAAATCGGGCAATATCAATAATTGATCATTCATGCTTCGCCACTGGTTCCGCTATGCCTCTAGTTCCGTCTATCATTGCCATATTAACTCAAAATTCATTAACATTATTTCACATCATAAAAAATGACGGCTTGTTGCATGGATAAGTTATACTTTTTTGTGTTTGAAAAGGATGAATTCGTTTCTCCCACTTATCATAAAATTACTGCTTGCAAAAAAATTCAAATTGATCCCCAGAAATCGGGTATTAGCTGTCACGATGTGGCATTAGGCAGCGTCAGACAGATCCAGTTATCATGGAGAGGCGCGGGCCACGCAGAACTCAATATTTAAGCAAAAACCGCTTGTACCAGACACCCGCTTATAACGTAGTATTTGGCCGAACCCAGTGCGTTTCGTTATATGCGGTTTCTGCTGTAGAGTGAACCGAAACATGAATAATCAAACTGTGGGAACTTAATACAAAGGACTGGGTTAGGAAATTGCATACTACTAGGGCTCAAACCTTATGTTTTAGAGTTAATCACAAAAATCTCATACATCTGTCCTTTTCATGGAAAATCCACATTTTTCTCTATTTAAATAAATAAATTCCTTTATTTCACTTCAGCATTTCCAATGGGTGAGATGAGGATTTATTTCCCAATAGGGTAGATTACGTTTTTGAAAAGTCAGTAAGCCTTTCAAAATCTGTGCTTTTTCTGCGTATTTGCTCTTTTTTTGTACCGTAGAAACCCTGTTTCTTGACAAATTTTGAGATAGAATAGTTACTAGAATAAGAAATTTCTTCTGCAAGGATGGAATCAACTATTACTCTGTTCACTGGTTCATTGTTATTTCAAATCAAAAGATAAGAAATTAAAATTAAAAATACATTACCTCCATGCGTTTGAGGGTTTTTTCCCGAGAGTTTGACGGTGTGATCTTCAGGTTCAACAGTTTCTGCTTCATCCGTGCTAGAAGATGACCCATCATTACCGGCCGAGGATACTTTAGGATCATTTTTGGCCCCACTTTCTTTAATTTGTAGAATGCTGCACTCATCATCATATTCTGAATCTATCAAGTCAATTTCGGTATGCAGAGAATCTTCTTCTGCCTCCGTCACTTCGTCTTCAGTCAAGTCATTTGTTGCAGTTTCTAGAATGGAATTTATGAGTATCATTAATGAGTGCACTTTATTTACCATATTTACCTCTTTAGCTCCCTAGTACCTAGTACAGTTTAACTTTTCTTTTTCAACAAAATATAAAGAAGTTAAAAAGAAATATTCATTTTTCACCCCTGTCTAGAGTGACTTCTTTAGGGCCCAGGAAAAAAAGGACCCTTATAATTGAGTAGTCTTCTTTCTGATCAAAATAACACATTCGATTCAATTTATTTATTTTAATGACACACCAACAATTACTGCATTAGGTTTTAAAAAATGATAAGGATGTATTCCTCACCCTTTCAAGCTTCTTGGAGGGGTTGAAGTGTAGGTTGGATGTGTGTGAAAAGTAAAATCTGCATGATCAAAAGCTTACCAGGTGCTGGCAATGGATTTGTGAGATATTCCTTGATTAATAATAGCGAATACTCCCTCAGTGAATTCGGCAGGTTATTGATTTTCCGGAAAAATGAGTCAATCTGAAAACAAAGAATAAAGCCCCATCAATAGCACAATTAGGGTTTAAGTCAAGCAATTTATTTATAATCAATCATCCATCATAAATTTTAATAATATTGGCAACGCAGTAAGTACAGCTGTAAATTTTCATAAAAATGGAGACCCTCCACAAATCAAACCAGAACTAGGAATGATAGCTAAATATCCCAAGTCACAATTGTTAGCAATCTGATAGTGTAGGGGCGCAGATTGTTCTTTAGGGAAACATTTGGTCGAAATCTGCACCACAAAATTTTCTTAGTGCACAAAAAAGATCATAAGAGGGGCTTGGCGAACAAGGCGCATAAGTGCAGTTTTTGCTATTTCTAGAAATATGTGTTTAAAGTTTCGAAATTACATGGATCCTCATGGTGGAAAGAAAGTTGAAACTGACTGATAGAAGCTTAAAAATTTGAATTTGGGAGCGAATTTTTCAAAGACTATCCATTAAGACTAGTTTAACTTGAAATCATTGGTATCTCAATTTTTTCAAAAACTGCACTTATGCGCATTGTCCTCCAAGCCCCTCATAAGACCTCTTTAAGCCCAAAAATGTCAAAACTCAGAGCGCTTTTCTGTTTTTCCTCATTTTTTGCTGGGGGGAAAAGAAAATTGAAAAAAGCCATCAAAAACCGGGACATATCTACACAGGATAAAGGTGGAGACATCAAAGAGCAACCATAGCATTTTTTTTGCGCTCTAGCACTCAAAATTTTAGAAATGGATTCAGCTAAAAAGACTAGGTATCCAATGATGGTTCTCGAGTTCAATAGCACCATAGACAATGAAACTCTTGCAAAAGTCAAGAGATTTTCAATTTAAGGACTATTTTCAGGAGAAAAAGGATGGTTGCAATCATTAATTTTTTTTTGTTAGCCACCTTACCAATGATTTTCCACCACCTCCGCAGGGTCTAAGAAAGAGAAATTTTTGAAGTGGAAATTTTCATAGCAAGTCTTCAATATTAAATTGATAGAGCAATACCTTAAAGTAGGATTTGATATTCATACTTGATGGTAAATAGAATGAGAACAAGATTATTCATCGAAGTTGTCTCAGGATGCCAGATAAGAATGCTTCATCAGGTTCTACCAATAGGTCAGTTGCGCTGGTCACAGAATTGTGTTTTGATGCTCGATTCTTGTGGATCAGCTAAAAATAATAAGATCTGTCCAAACCGCAACTTTCTGTGTTCAATATCAACTGAGATATAACGCCTTTTGAAAAGTCGGGTTTTTGACGTCATCCACCGCAATAGTGACACCCTTGGTTTCTTCCACCTTGCTTTCATTAGTCAGTGTGACGCACATTTACCCTGATCAGTTAAAGTGAAACTCGGATGAAAGCAAGGTGGATGAAACCAAGGGTGTCACTACAGCGGTGGATGACGTCAAACACATGACTTTTCGAAGGGCAATATCTTTGTTAATATGGAACATAGAAAGTTACCGTTTGGACAGATCTTAATATTAATAGCTAATTTACAGGAATCAAGCATCAAAACACGATTCTGTGCCCAGCGCAACTTACCTATTGTGTCAGCTAAGGTCAACTTTATTATGACAATTAGATCTATTGCAACAAAAAGTCAAATTCTAGAATGCAGCCCCACTGAAGAGATGGCAGCTAGAAATTTGAATGGAAAATTTCATTAATGATTCCAGAACGATCAAAAACTATGAATAGTTTCGCACAAACAATAGATATGTGTAAGCATTGGATTTACCTTACGTCATGATAATAAATATAATAAGAAAAGGATGAGTTTTGACTTTAGCAAAGCTCATGAATAATATCCATACCTCAGAGGAAAGGCTAAATTGCTCGTAGCAAGACATGATCCTCGCTGATCTCCTGTAGCAGTCTCTTCAAAACTCAAGTTGAGGCTGAATGAGTGATATTCTACTTTGATGTTACTTTGAAATTATTAACTACTGATCAAACACATAAATTTGGGAAAAGTGGGACTGTGTATTGTGAAAAAAACTCAAAGAAAATATGTTGATAACAAGAGTGAGCAAGAAAAAAAAAAGTTCGCAATGATGACCATTGCACAGATTTTGGCTATCTTGCGTCTTCACAGCCAGACTACATTTTGTGAAATCTAGAGATAATTATGCACTGATCAACTTATTTTTTAAAGAGTACTTCACTTCTTTCGTGAGATTAAATTATAACGTAATCAAAGACATGATCACACATTCACACACAACAAACCTGAATTTCAACATAACATAACCTCCAAAACAACAACAAAACAATGCAAAACGAAGAGGAGCGGTTCCGATTGGTTGGAGTATCTCCGTAAAAGGAAAAAATTTAAAAAGAAGCGGGAACGAATACGGGGTTTCGTACACGTTAGTACTTACCTGAAAACTCGTCACTATAAGTTTCTCGGATTTCGCTGTATTTTTAGAATATCTTCAGCTATAACTGATCATAAATAAACTTAAGGGATGCCGTAACTTTGGAGTTCTCCACAAAGAGGCAGCCTGTCAAAAAATATTTCCTTCCTACCTGTGCATTAGGTAAGAACTGTGCGGTGTGCATGGAGATTCTAACTAACTGTGAACGAAGAGATGAATGTATTTCCATCAAAAGAAACAAAATCCATTCTGACATGAGCCCTGAGATTCAAAATAATACATAAATGACAGGGTTTATGACACAATGGGCATAGGACCTTTTGATTTAAATGCATCCAGATGGCCTGCGTTTGGGTGTTTGTTTTAGGAAAACACCAGTGGCACTATCGTGTTTCTTGTGAAATTTTACAAGCGACGTAGCTCTTACGTAGACATGCAGTCATTTCAAGTCTGAGTAGGACTTGCAGTGATGAAATAATCGAAATTCTTAAGATAAAGTTATCTTTTAAGCCTTGGCTGCTTGTTGGTTTATCAGAGTACCAAAAACATCTCCCTGCCAAATCATAATACCTTTCAATGTCATATCAATGGCCATAGTGTTAAACCATGTATTTCTGTTTGCAACGTTGCAGATTTCCGATCATACATAGTTTTTAAGTATTTATTCTTTGGAAAACTAGGCAACTTGATTCCTTGAAAACTTTGTTGATTTTCCTACTCCATTGGCAGAATATTCTGAGTAAATTTCAAGCCATAAAATTTGCTTTATTCTCCTTTCATAATCGAAGTCTAGGTTAGGAAAGGATTCCTGGGGGTTTGAGGGGTTATAGGATCTTTCAGGGCCCAGGGCGCCATTCAGAGGCGTACAATATACTTGTGGAACGGTAATCAGTATTTTTTCTCTCCAGTGCTTGGTTTTCAAAAAAATGGACAGATGCACTTGCGGAGAGGGCGGCTACTCACAGTACAATACAAACGTTAACATTTAACAAGCATTGAGCCAATCACATTGCGACATGCTCCGGGCTCTCGTACGTTCAAATGCAGTTTTGTTGAAAACAAAGCCCAGGAGCAAAAAATGCAACTACCAGACCCCGTATATTTTGGGTTACGGATGAATGCATTGCTAAAAGTTAAGGGAGGAAGCTATGTATCCCAGACTTTTGGCTCAAAACCACCACCAACATTCAGAAAAAAGAATGATTTCCCCGAAAATTTTGGGTGGCATAGCTCCTACTGGGAGCATTTTTGGGAAAACATTATTGAGGAAAAAAGTCTTTTATTGATCTGAATAGAACTTAATGCTGCTGCAGAATGGCCATTTAAACCCTCAAACACCTTTTGTACTTCATGCTGTATAATATAGATTTAGAGGTTAGCACTTAGATGCAATTTATTTACTCTTAAGTTATGAATTTTGGGATTACAGAATCTGTTCCACAGTTTCCGATGGATTTTTTAAATGGAGTGAATTAGTATGTATTTATTTTTTTCTTACTTCGTAGGAAGAGAGGAAAATATACTCGTAAAGATTCTTGTTAAATTTATATCAAATTTATTGAGATAATCGAAAACTTTAAAGTAGCAAAGAAAAACAACAGAACACAAAAAAAGTAGTAAAGAAAAAAATTCTTACTTACGGACAAAATTTAAGTAAAAATTTGAAACAAACAGCGCCAAATGAATAATCAAGATTCTCTTTCCTTTTCATCTTTCAAAATTGTTGTTTCAACAGCAGGATTTTGTGCTCCCAAATCGGGATTCACATCATTAGTCGCTGTTGTTTCTGAGGAACCATCATCTTTTTTTTCTGAATTCTCAGTGTCTGTGGAGTGAGTATCCTTTTCTTCAGCTTTCTTTCCTGATTCAGTAGGATTTGTCAGCTCCAGGAGGTTGTACTTCCGCAATTTATAGTAGTCCGGGACAACAGATAAGCAGCAAATGCCTCGAATTACTTCAACTACCACAGCCAGATTTGGTTCCTTCAGGTTTGCTTGGTGCAATGGATTACAGTCAGTCACCAACAAAGCTAATTCTCTTACAAGTTCCATACGGTCAATGTTATCATTCTGTCGTCGGCTGCAACAAAAGCGAAAAATTAGATGCTACAGGCTGTGATCAAGTAGCAAGCGGTCATATAAGAGAGCGTGGTTGCTACAGGCCGCAGTGATTTCAAGGCTAAAGTTCAGGGGTGAATAGATTGCTCGAATGGGCCACTGGTCAAGGTCTGGGCTTGAAAAAATTCACATGGCTTTCTTTTCAAAATCTCACATAGGTAATGATTCACACAACAGGAACGTTTAAAAATCAACTCCTGCAAGAGATATTAACGAGAGTTTTTAACGCAAGTTAAATGAGAATTCGATTACACAGGCATCGATTGTAAGTTTGCCATTTATCCAATGTTAATTATGAATAATTTCTACATATATGAAATTTTGAGGGAAAAATATATTGCGTAATGCTACAATTCATACCCTGTTTAAAGGCCCATTTTACAGACTTTTGGATTGCAAGATCCTTGCAGAAATTTTACCTTGGTGAGTAAAGTTTTGCTCCTTACTAAACTATTACTTTGATGTTTTAAAGACTTTTTTTGCAATAAACATTTGATTTATTTCCATCATTTATAATCCAATGTTTTAAAAAATTTGACACAATTTTAAAAAAAAAATATATTGAGATAATGCATTGATGGTGGTTTTCTTGACATCCACCTTCTCTTGTGAAAGGTTGATGGACTCGGGTCATCCTACCGACAGGATGATCTTCGAAATTAGCCTTTTATAATCAATGAATGATAGGGTATTCCAATAAGAAAGTTTCAATATTTCTAACACTTTTCTCAGAGGATGCAGGGGTTATTCAAAAACAAACAAAACGACTTAATTCGTAAACTCAAACTAAAAATGCACACTTAGCCACCTCCTTCTTCAATGGCATAGTACAGAGCAAAGTTATTTTCCCCTTTTCAATTACTGTGTGTTAACTCCTGTTAAATAGAATTACATACGATTGAAAAGAGTAATTTTACTTGCTCACTTAAAAATGATTGAGAAAGTGGTGCTGTCACATTTAAAATGCTTCTTAAATAATATTACAGCTGCTGCTTTTATATCTTCTACTGTGGCCTGAAAGAGATACACAAAAAAAGATCAATATTTTAAACAAATGTTGCACTCAGTTGGATTGCATTAAGCAGAAAGGTACCAAGCCACATTAGCTATTGTCAAATTTACTTGGGCAATTCAATTTTTTACACGAAGACGGTTGTGTAGATTTTTATGCAAATTTCAGGGAATTTTCTACTCTGTGCAAAGCAAATTCCTTTAAAATTTCAAAAAAATCTGCACAAACGTTCTCCTGTAAAAAAATTAAATTGCTCATTTTTGGCGATGGGTCCAATTTTGATCATTTGATTTGCAGGACCTCTCTGGATTGTATTTCCAAATTTAAGGATTGAGGAGTTATTTATACATCTGAGTTCTCTTTGGAGGAACATATTGGATTTTTTTTCTTAAAGGCCTACAGACTTTTTCGGTTTATAAGCACAGTGTCAACAGATTTCAGTGGAACTGTCCCCCACTTCTATAAGATTTGGGTTTTGTTCATCTTAACCTGTGCTTCTCCTGTTTGACTACCACAGCAATACTCAACAGCAAGCCAACAATAGAAGTTATATGTGTTTGTCTGGTAGACAAGGCTAGACTAAAATGGAACAGAGCTGTGTGATGAAACAACTGCATTGATTAGATGACTAACAAGGTGAGCCCTTTCTCTGGCTGAATAATCAACTGGTTGCCGGTCTGCAAAAAAGTACCTTTAGCTATACAGTAAATTACACAGCCCTATAAAGAGCTTAAAATCCCTCTGACATTCATCTGATCAATACAGCTTTCTGATAACATAGATTATGTTCGTTTAATCAGGTCATAAAATGATTTATTTTGTTTATGGTCTGTTTTATACTCCCTTTGACAACTAGATTTTTTGTTGAGAATGGGTCAGTTGCACGCAAGAGACACAGCCAACTGGACACACTTTCTGAGGGTAAATTCCCTCAAAAATCACGTTACTCACATCAAAGAAGTTTCAGATTCACTCCTTAGTGTACAATCTGCCTATTCTGTAACACGCTTTTTCAAATTTACCGCGTGGGTATGCGGGCAATTTTTTGTGGTGGCCAGCAGTCAGGTTTACCTAGAGAGAGACCTAACCTAAATAAACAATCAATCTTGCGAACTGTTGTAAACTCTTCTAGCGTAAGATTTTAATTCATTCAAAGCTTTTGTTTTTACAAAATATAGAAAGAAAAAGGGGAAAAAGCTTGAAAATGATTGAAATCATACGATAAAAATGTTAGTGAAACCTTTTGTTTGCAATGTATAGTTTTTCTGACTTCTCTGTCTGTGCAAACCTGGTCAGCGCTGAATGAGAAAAACTGCCCGAATACCCGGGAAACCTGAAAAAACGTGTTACAAACTACGCAAATTGCGCACTACAGAATGGATTTCAGAATTTTTTGAAGTGTCCAACGTGATTTTTGTGCGATTTTACTTGTGTAGAAGATATTCATTTGGCTGTGTCTCTTGCGTCCAACAGTATTTTTACACTTATTCTTGAGCGATTTGAAAAATTTTTAGCCTTTTAAGTTGCGCAAGATCATCTTAATGATCTTAAAAATTTCATTAAAGATGGGACACTCTGTTTTTCATTGGATCTAGGTTCACTGAACTTATTCCTTACGAACCTCGTTTTCTCTTCACATAATTTTTAACTTTTTCTGATCATGGTGCAAAACTGTTCTTTCACTTTGTATGCATTTGAATTCTTTGTTTTCCTCAGGCTGCCTAGCTTGCTTGATTTAAAAATAAATAAATTTTGCCAGGTTTGCAGTGGTTTGGTGATAACACGATGGTGCTGTTGTATTTTTTAAACCTCATTCTATTTTCCATTCTTTTCACAATTACTCACTCTTTGATAAAAGATTCTGATTTTTTTTTATCAGATGAATTAGATTAAATGGTTACATCAAAGAAAAACAAATTTGAAATGAATAGTAATGGGGAGAAAAAAATTTAAGAGAACCAACCAGAGGTATTTAATATTTTAGGCATTTAAATAAGAGTGCTGGCAACAACTGGTCTATTTCACCCTGTGCTTCTCAAGTTTATAAACTTAAAGAATTCAAAATAGAATGCAGTTCATAGAAAAAAAAAGAGAGAGAGAGAAAAAAGAAAAGAAATGAAAGGGGCAAGATTTCGCATGCACATATAAGGATGAAATGCATCAATTATTTGCTTACCCTGCAAACAGCCTCTACAGGAATCATTCGAAGAAGGAACCTTGTCCTCTGCTGTTTTGTATCAGCAATTTCGGCCAGGATACTATGAGCTAATTTCACAGGGTCATCAAGCTGAAAAATATCAGATGCATGAGAATTGAGAAGGGCTGATATGCATTGCTAACTTTTACAGATAGATGAATTTAGAACAGTTGAAAATGTTGCTATTTGCAACAGCTTGAGGGATACTTCTCAATTCCTACGATATCACGTGAAAAATGAAAGAGTGCATTAGATAATAAACGCTGAGCCAACCATCATTCATCAAATTATGATGAAAGAGCTTGTCTGGTATAGTCATGTACAAAGAATGGCAGATGGCAAGTTCCTTAAGTAGGTACCAGATTGGGTTATAAAATAACCCAAAATATGAGGGAACGCCTAACAAAATCATGGATACATGGCGTTCAACATAAAATTGCAAGATGTAATTTGCCAAAGAAACCTTGTTTTGATAAACATGGATGGTGATTAGGTGTTGCAGGGCGCCTGGGAAGTTGTAAAAAGGATTTTATATTTTGACAAAATTCTCAAGCTAAATTCTTGAAAACGCAAAGAGAAATTATTTGAAACTTTATGTGATCATCACTACTAGTCATTTTCCAAAAGAGTAAGATGTGATCAGAAATCTGCAGTCATGACTGCCATAGAATTTAACAGATGAAATTTACTGACATTTCCCTAATTTTCCTAACAAATTTTGGTAAAATTCCTTCATATTTGACAATATGCAGAAAGGTTGAAATCAGTCACTTTCAAATTTCAACAAGCAACGTTTGTTGTTTTAAAAAATAGAAAAATTGCAAAACATAGCTTTGAAACAAAAACCAACATTAAACTTTACTTAGGACGATATCTTTTTTCTTTCACCAGATACACGTTATAAGGATTTCAGCTTCAACTCTTCAACCTCACGATATGGAAAATAATAGTAGGTACTTACGGTTGTCTTAATAAATACCACACCCTTAATATCTGTATTGACAACACTGAATTTTCTTTGCTCTGTTTTATCATCGGATGATTTAAGCTCTTCGATTTCTTTTGCTAGCTCATCTTCTACTTCTGAAGCTTCAACATTTTCAGCAGTTTCTGGTTCCTAAAAGATACAAGAAGTTAGATAGAAAAAATGATAAAAATTGGGATTACATTTCCCCTGTTCCTACCTCCTTAAGTAGTATTTTATTCCAATATTAAAAATTATGTAATGATGAGATTGAAAAAACTTGTGGATATTCATAGGATAAAATAGAACATGTAACCAGAAATTTATGACAATGCAATCTAAGATGCAAGAATTTTTAGTTTCGTCAATGACATGTCCTTTGTAATTCAGGTATTTGAAATAAAATTCCTCTGACCTTTGAACGTAATAAAAAATCCCATACAGATCATACATGAATCTGTTGCGAGTTAAAAGCACAGCCAATTATATAGACTCACTGCGGGTAAAATCACACAAAAATCACAATGGGCACATCAAAATAGTTTGAAATTCATTCCTTAGCATGCAATCTGCGTATTTGTAACACGCTTTTTCAAGTCTCCCGCATCCACAGGCGGCTCTCCTCAGTTGGCGACAACCAAGTTTGGACTGACAGGGGAATGAGAAAACCTTACCTAAATAAACAAAGAATTTTGACAATTTCTTTTAGTTTACCATTCCAAGTATTCCGATGGTAAAACTACCAGACCAAGTACCATCTTACTTGCGGTGTTTAAAACTCTCCCCTCCCATTTTATTTTTTGAAGTACCTAGAAAAAATAAATAAAATTTCTTGAAACTTTCGAAGAGTTTTCTTCACACAGAGAAAAAAAAACACAGAAGTTTTCAAGAATTGACGTTGAGTGGTTTTTCATTTAAAAAATAAAAAATTACAGAAAGTCTACGACGTCACAAGCCAAGATACGTGGTCTGGTAGTTTCACTGTCAATTATTATTCCTTTTCTTCTTGTATCAATTGTAATCTTACATAAGGGAAGTTTTGAACAATATGTGAGATTGTTTGTTTATTTAGCTTAGGTTTTCTTGAGTCTCTCTCCGGGAAAAACTGACTGCTCGCCATTAAGAAATAGGTACTGTCCTCAGATGCAGTAAATTTGAAAAAGCTTGCAAGTCCCACATATGCAGATTGCATGCTTTGGAGAGGATTTCTTACTTTCTTGATATGCCAAACATGATTTACATTCAATTTTGTTGGAAAAGAATCTATTCATTTGGCTATAAGTCTATGGTCAACAGACCCAAAGGTAGGTTCCGCTTCAACCGCAGTCACTTTGCTCACCATGAAGAAAAAAATTAGCCTTTGGTGAGCCCTAGGTAACTATGAGTAATTAGAAAGCATTAAATTTTTAAATGTTACTGCTATTAATCACACAAGAGTTGAATGAATGATCATGAGCAAGTTTTGGATGGCATGGTGTTGCTACTTGAGGCTCTTCATCACCACACTCGTGTTACTCTGTAGAATAAATGTCCGTGGCTATTAGGTCAGTACATGACAAGTATCTAGGTGGGAAAGAAAACATGATTACCTTCATTTCAGGGAATAATTTGGCAGAGAACTCATTCATGATATTGTAAGATTCTCGGACACACTCCTTCTCATTCATAATGTTACAAGTACAGATGAACCCCTTCAAACCAGGAGTGATGCAGAATTTACCCTTTTTGTGGGTTTGTGGTCTGTAAAAATTCTTCCTTTTGGGCATCATTCTGAAAATAAGAAAAAATATTTCTTTACAGGGCTTTTCAGGCAATTCAGAGCTTACATTCTACTGCACTGTATGAACAGTTCAGTGTTAGCTGGATTCCCCTCAAGCAATGTGATTATTGAACCTCAGTGCATAGGTGGACAGGACAAATCAAGACATAGGCCAATCTTAAGCATGTTCCATACAATATCTAGCATTTTGATGTCTTATTGGGCTGCTTTAAACTTTCAATAGTTGACTTGCTGCAATGTTAGATATTAAGATCTGTTCAGGATTAATGGGAGGTTTTCTTTTTTATCGATGTCATGGAGGATCATGATAAGCCTCACTGCTTTCACAATGCTAACTATTATCGCGATTCCACCCTATTTCATCCATGCCAACGGAACGCTTGGATTGCTCCTCAGAGATGATTTTCACAATCTCAGCCTTAGCCTCAAGCAGAACCGTAGATAACCTGATCCGTTGCGTTCCGCGGAGGGATTTTGATAAGCCCTTGGCTGTAGCAGATTACGCATTTACAGCCATTCATGCTATTGAAAACTTCATCCATGATATTAAAAATGTCTATCTCTACACAGCTCAGGTTGAATTGTGATTTGTTTATGAAAAGCCGGCGCCGGCATATCGACGCGGCATGGGCAGAAGAAAGGAGACCAACTCACCGGAAGTATGATTGAGGATAGAGCAAATTTAGAGCTGAGAAACAGCGAGAATCGCGTTAAATGATTGCTGCGTAATCGCTGGTTACTGTAGCAGCAGATTCTGTAAGAGCTGATAAGTTTGGATGAGACAGAACTTACAGAAGGAAAACGTAAGAAAACTGGTGACCGAGCCGAGACGAGAGAGGAAAGTGAGGAAAGGCAAAGGAGTTTTTTGTTTACACCACCCACACACACACCACCACCTGTTTACAGCATTGACGTATAATTTGTATTAGGTTTACAGAAGTAGTTTACAGCCGCTCCACTATCAACAACAACCATAACCTCCACGCGAGCAGAAGCAGAGTGACGAGTCTGCTGATATCAATTGTGTCATTTGTGTGTGATAAAAATGCCGAAAATGGCCTCAAATTTTATTCTAATTATCAGTTTTATTATTAGTATTCACATTTCTTCATCATGCTCTGCTCAAGCCAACAACAGTAAGACTCTTGTCTTGCTGGATACTCTTTCAATCCGAGAAACTCACTCAATATTCTTCAAGTCTCTCAAAGGTAAGTGGACATAGATTTTGCAATTTTTTCGCCGGTAATATCTCCAGAGTAAATAAATGCTTTCTAAGCTGAGGTAAAGTCAAATCCTATTGTTTTTTCGCTTCTTGCCCCTAATCCATCTCTTTTGTAAATCAAACAAGAATATTGGATCTTACTACATGCCTACAGAGGAGTTTTCAGGGTACAAACTTCTCGCTTTCGTTGCAGTAGAGATGCAAGTCAATTAACACCTTTTCAGTTTCTCCTTATATAGTACTTTTTTCAAGGAGGAAACTTTACCTGGATTTCTAGTAATAATTTCAGCCAAGATTCCATATGATAAAATGTAAAACAAGTCATAGGGGCCTGAAGGGAAAACATGCTGCCAGAGAACGTTTTCTATGTTACAACAACAATGCAATACTACATACTGAAACTAAACAATTAATACCAATAACTGAACGAAAATTGCAAATCAAGGAAAAGACCAGACTAATCTTAAATCAGTGCGCTTTGTTGATCTTTTTGCAAAAATCCAGGGCGTTTCCGAAAATTTTTGAGGCCAAGATCTACTAGCAGCTCTGGCGCTCTCGATCATTTCTCATTATAAAATACTTCAGTACAAGCTAATTACTTATTACTTACTTTTAAGAACATCTGATTTGCCAGTTATTCCTGTTTATCAAACCATCATCAAAATAATTGAAGTTTTTTTGTTTTTTTTCTTTTGTTAGACAGAGGATATTCATTGACATTCAAATCTGCTGATGATCAAAATTTAGTCTTGTCAAAATATGGAGAGTTTTTGTATCAAAATCTCATCATATTCTCTCCTACAGTTGAAGAATTTGGTGGATTATTGAGTGTTGAAACAATCACAGAATTTATTGATAATGGAGGTAAGTAAGTTCTTGTTTTTTCCTTTCTCTCAAGTTCCATTTTATATTTATGTCAATTCCATGAGTTTAGTGAAGCATGGAACATTTTATGCAATAATAAATCAGGCACACATTTGTGGAGACATTTCTCATAGAGTACATAGAGTCGTAATGTAATTGGGAGAGCTGGCGCCACTTTTAAGCATTTTCCATGTCCCGAATTCCGAGACTCCTGTGTGACGCCGGGTCACTTTTTCGCTACATAATCGATTGTTTGCGATACACGGGTACCCGGCCATCCGATGACAACAACAACAACAACAACAACAAAGGAGATAGGAATTACCACGTATTCCACACCGCCATTTTGGATCGAAAATGTATCGAAAAAGCGACCCGAACTCGGCGCACACCAGGCTCGGAATTCGTCGAGCAGAACATGGCGCCAGCTCTCCCATTTACATTACGACTCTATGTACTCTATGACATTTCTTGGTAGTGAAGGAAAATTTAAAAGTCATCCAGATATTATCAGTGAAAAATAAGTTTACTATCCAATTGTGCATTTACCAAGATTTGAAAAGTAACCAATTTTTTAAAATGATTGTGATTTTCTCTATACTTAAATGAGAAATTTTTATAGATATTTTTCCTGCATTAATTGTTTTGTTTTTTCAATGCTAGGCAATGTGTTGGTGGCCGGCAGCTCATCAACTGGTGATCTTCTAAGAGAACTAGCCTCTGAATGTGGATTTGAAATTGATGAAGAAGGCTCCGCTGTGATAGACCATCTTAATTATGACATTCAAGATTCCGGAAGGGTAAGATGACAGGCCCAGTTTTTTAACACATTTTCCCAATCTGTATATATGGCTAGCTGAAGTAATTTCCCTCAGCTTTGCTCAATGCAGTTATGTAGCCTTTTTTAAGTCGAGAACCATTCAGTTGGACTCCTCAGGGTTGACGTAAAATATGCTCTGACAAAAAAAAAATTTAAGAGAAATCCTGGTCTTCATCAAGGGCCTAGATCAAATTTGAAGTTTGATCCACAGGTCAGACACTCAATCAAATTAAATACTAGCAGAAGTTGGTTCCATCCTCCATGTCATCTTAACATTCAGTTGTTCTTGCAGACTTGTAAAAAATTATTATGCTACCTACACTGTTACAAATCTCAAAAGTATCTCCTGTTTTTTAGACGTATGTTTACCAATAGTTATTGCATTCTTGGATTATGCTCATTATTCAGATGGCAATTAATGAATTTATGTCTGTGGATTTGTAAAAGCATTCATTCAAGGACTGTCTTGAAATTTTTAATACATTTTTCATTTGACCATTCCTTTAAATAATTTCTTTAAGAGATTGAAACTCATTACATTCTTGGATTATGCTCATTCAGATAGCAAATAATGAATTTATTTCTGCAGATTTGTAAAAGCAATCATTCAAGGACTGTCTTGAAATTTTTAATTCATTTTTCATTTGACCATTCCTTTAAGTGATTTCTTTAAGAGATTGAAACTACCGAAGAATTTAGCATGTATGATTCTCCAATGGTAAGATGCCATCCCAACATCCTAACGCTTACATCAAAGATGATATATTTATTTCTCCTTGTCTTTCCTTTTTTAGCATTCTTTGATTGTTGCTGATCCTAAGAACTTAATTGACTCTCCTGTAATCATTGGATCTCGTGATATTCCTCCACTTCTGTACGAAGGTACTGGCTTAATTGCTGACTCTGAGAACCCTTTGATTCTCCATCTTCTCACTGCTGAAAGCACTGCATATTGTCACAATCCCTCCCAGCCTATCAAAGACGTAAGTAACATGGAATTTTTATCAGCTTTAGTATACACCAATTTTAGCTAAGGATGAAATTTGTATCATAAAGACCTTGTAAAAGAAGCAATTTTTTGAAAACTTGAAGAGCTTTTTTCCCCAGGGTCGGATTTACCTCTAGGGCACTGGGGTGCATGCCCATAGCGGCAAATTTTGGCGATGGGCAAATTTTGGCGATGGGCAAATTTTGGCACTGGAAAAGTCAATGCATGAAAAAAGAAAAATGTAGACAGAGAGGAAGCGAAGTGAAAACTAACTTTTTTTGGTTCGACTATGTGTTTTTGATTGAGCAAAAGTCCTTTTTTAATTACTCTTTCGGCTTTTCTAGTTCTCGGGCTGGTCACTATCTATCAGTTTCTGTAATTTTTTTTATCCCGCCGCACCTTGTGTCTTGCGGTACTGTTGAATTGTCATCTCAATTTTCCGAGATTTCTCCTATGATACAAAATTACACAAATTTTAGCTACATTTGTCTTCTTATTTTTTACAGTATCCTCATGCTATTGGAAAGAATACTTTATTGATTGCTGCCTTGCAAGCAAGAAACAATGCTAGAGTTGTCTTCTCTGGATCTCTATATTTCTTCTCTGATGAAGCATTCACTTCACCCGTTCAGAAAGCTCAAAGCAAGCAGCGCCATGAGGTATCTGGAAATGCTCAAGTTGCTGAAGCGATAAGCAAATGGGTCTTCGCTGAGTCCGGTGTTCTGCGAGTCAAGTCAGTCTCTCATCATAAATTGGGGGAGACTGCTCCTCCGCCAGCCTATACTATCATGGACACAGCGGTAATTATTTTTTGTTTCATAGGAGTTTTTTTTTCAGGAGTTTCTCGATTTTATTTTACTTTTTTTTTTTTTTTTTTTTTTTTTGTAAAATGACAGGAGATTAATACCTTCAACTGCTTGAGTGTTGATCATGAAAACTTCTAACTTGATCGAAGAAGCATTTTAACTGCACGCATACAATATTGCACTTTAAAGAAGCAGTGAAATGGAGATTCCTTCATAAGAAGATTTTTCAAAAGAAGAGGAGCAAAATTGAATATATTCATTGTATATTCTATGGCTACAAACTACAGAGTAATGAAGACCTATCGCTGTGCATGGGGGAGAACTTAAGTAAACAGAAGTTGGTGGCATGAGCAAAAAATGACCAGTAAGTTTGCTTGCATTCATAGTTTGTCTAATTGCCAAATTGTTGGAGTGACTAATGTACAAACTACAGGTGCTGGCACTCTCAAAAGGCATATACCCAACTTCTTTTTACACTGTCAGGTTTTTCCTATTGACTTGGGTTTCAAACTTTCAATGCTCTCTGCTGATAGTTATTTTTTGACAGTAGGGAAAAGGTAGGTAGAGGGCTCATTGAAATAATGATGTATCTTTAGTTATATTATGTTGTAATACATCATGAAACAAATATTATCTTCCCTAGTAGCACACCTTCAGAATAACTCTGAGGAAAAATAAAACAGCTGTATTTTTTACTAGTTTGAGAGTTTTACACGAAAAAGTCTGAGATCTAAGAGATAAAGAGAGGTAATTCGTACTTTTCATGTATTTTTTCTGTAAAAATACTACGTATACATCTCTTTTTTTATCTACATCACTCCTTTTTCTACTAGTTTTTTGTACAGTGATTTGCTTTGTAAATCACCACATCATGTGGTTTCAGGGTTGTTTTAACCTGTTACTTCCTTCATAGTTTTCATTATATCTTATCTCCATTGTTTGCCTCACTAACCATTTTTTTATTACGGACCCAGGTATTCACTTTGGAGTTAGAGAGGA
The DNA here is from genome assembly GCF_918797505.1 of Bemisia tabaci. Taxonomy (NCBI): domain Eukaryota; kingdom Metazoa; phylum Arthropoda; class Insecta; order Hemiptera; family Aleyrodidae; genus Bemisia; species Bemisia tabaci. The sequence goes on from NC_092793.1 coordinate 59,472,081, forward strand.
AAAGTGGAGACAAATGGGTGCCGCACAATGCCAAAGATGTTCAGCTGGAGTTTGTCCGCATTGATCCCTTCATCAGGACATCTCTGCCTCTCAAATCGGACGGAAAGTACGAAGTTGTTTTCAAGATACCTGACATTTATGGAGTTTTCCAATTCAAGGTGAACTATGTTCGGGTGGGCTACACTTTCATTCACAATTCAACACTTGTCTCTGTCCGTCCCTTAGAACATACACAATATGAGCGCTTCATTCCAAGTGCCTACCCCTATTACACATCAGCATTTTCCATGATGGTCGGTGTGTTCCTCTTTAGCATTGTTTTTTTGCATCATAAAGATGAAGTCAAATCCAAAAAAGAGTAGTCTATTGGTCTCACATATTTGTATATTTTTGAAATGCAACCACTTTTGTTAAGTTTGTAAATTTTGTAATTATAAGTTTTCAAAGACAACAAATGTTGTGTCCTTTTTTATTATTAATATATATATATTTTCATCTCGCAGGATTTTTCCTGGCATAAATAACCCAAACTGAGTAGAGGACTAAAGTCTTGTGTCCTTTTCATGCTCTAACCATTAATGTTTTTAAGAATAGAAAACTAAGAAATCGAAAAGAGAAATGACTATACCATGTGAAGGAAACTAACTATATCGCAGGTGCTAAGAAAAACTAACTTCTGCAATGTATGGAGATGGTGATCTGGGGGTTTCAACTCCTTTAGCTGTTTAATTTGGCTCTCTGGTCTGGCTTCCTGTGACGGAAATGATGAGAGGTCTGATATGGACACTGTCCATGTCCTGAATTCTCTTAATTTCCACAGAGAGGCATGTATTTTGATATTTTTTCTTCATACTTAAACAACAAATTGTGTCCGTTAGGGATGCTGAAATCTAAGAGCTGCACAACACGCGCTTGCTTATCAATCTAGATGACGTTAGGTCTATTAGCTATAACCATCCTATCAGTTAGGACCGGATTGTTCCAATTAAGGCAATATCGTTGATTCTCAAGTACAGTTAGCGGATTATAATGATAATAAGGTTCCAGATTTTCCAACAGATCGCAATTTCTTGCCAAAGCTTGATGAAATATCTTTCCCATGTTGTCATAACGCTCCGTATATTCTTTCGCCCCAAGCTAAGTACAGGCAGAAGCAATATGATCTATTGTTTCAGAGGCCGCATAACATCTTCTACACTTGTCGCTCCCTGTGTTTTCCTTCAAGACATACCTCCTATAGTTCCTCCCACCAATTACCTGATCCTAGTTGGCAAATGCGAACCCATATGTCTCTGGGTAAAGCTGTCCCTTCGTGAGCCATAGATATGACTCAGCCTGATTTACATGCTCTTGCTGCACCAGGTTGACGTAGCGGCCATGCAGAGAGTCTATTGTTATTTTTTATTTTATCTCACAGGATTTCTCCTGGTATTAAGGACCCAAAACGAGTCAAGGATTAGAGTCTTTGGGTCCTTTCCATGCCCTAACCATTAACAGTTTTAAGAATAGAAGATTTAAAAAACGAAAAGAGAATTAAGAGTGATAAAAGACAGAGGACTATTCCATTGACTGTTAAGGAAACTCCTAACTATATTGCAGGTGCTGAGAATAACTGACTTCTGCATGGTGAGGAGGAAGTGAACCGGGAGTTTCAGCTCTTGTAGGTGTTGATTTATTTTTTTTTTACTTGGAAGAGGGAACACTTCCGCTATAAGTATTACTGACAGGCCACAGGCCAAAGTCATTAATACACACTAACTTGCTTGAATAAAAGAAAGAATAATTAAACAATTATTATGATTATTAGTATTATTATTACTTCTTTCAAATTCACATACTTATAATTGTTTTTAAAATTTGGTACATTGATGATGAAACTGGAAAAATAAGTTCCTGCATTGTGATGCTTTCGAATTTCCGCTACTTCTTTATTTTACCGATAGATTATCAAAAAAAATTGAAATATTTTTGGAAGAAAATTGTATGGATGATACAAAAATATTCTTCGAAAGGCAAAGAAAAATCAATGAATATTTGTTGTAATGACAATTATACAGTGCGTACCTAATTATCCTTCAAAAAATTTTAATGTGACAGGAAATCTACATTGTAGGTACACAGGTTATCACAGATTATAATGTTGTAACATATCTAATAATTATTTCTTTTTTCTGAGAAAAATTTTTTTTTCAGAGTGTGTAAAAATATTATATTCAACAATATGAAAATGTGTTCCTAATGATAATATAATAATCCAGGTAGAAGGTAATTCCAAGATTGACAAAATGTTACATAAAATCATTGATAATAATAGTGCAGTTAGCGAATCCTTTATAAAAGAGATCTCTCTTTCCTTGTTCTCTATCACAAATTGGGGGTAAATATCACAAATTATCAACCTGAGGGTTTTTTATAGGGGTCCGTGAAGCGGCGTTTTTCAAAGCGAAGCAACTGCGAACCGAAGCGGACAAAACAATCCCTTCAAATATGATGAATGCAACCCGCGGAATTTCGTGGCGTTGCGACTCACAATCAGCGAGCGTGCGGCAGTGGTAAATTTCATTGAACACCGAGAAATACGTGAAGGATACATTTATTTAATTTTGCCCCCTATTAAATTTTAATTACCGCGAGATCTTCTCTTCGCTTCTTCCGACCTAGCGCTTCGTTTCGCAAGATGCGAATCTTCGCGGACACCTAATTTTTTATCAATAGTAATTTTGAGAAATAAATTATTTATGAAGGTGGGTTTAGAGGTTCGTTCAATTCTTTTATTCTTTTGTATCTCTCGATCAAGGTTAAAAAGGACTGTCGGCGACCTACAGGAGTTGGGGGAGCATAATGCTCTGATAGTCGCTTGACCTCTTTGTCTATGTCATCCGCAATACTCCTATTCAGTCTGAAAACCCCTCTAGGTGACCAGTCATCTGACTTTGAATCCTCACAAAAAATAGGTTTAGGGTTTGAATTGAGCGCAGATGAGTGGCTTCGAACCGCTGCTGCTTCCTCAGAGCAAATTGATGCTTCTTCTGACACAGGGGTGGTAGGGAAGTTTCCTGGAGTGAACATTTTCTTGGTAGTAGCAGGTCCTGAAAAAAAATGAAGGAATCATTTTTAAAATTAAGGACAAAATATCATCAAACAGCATACATGACTGTCAACAGGAATAGAATCTACCATGCCCAAAGACAAATTCCGAGTAGGTATAGAGATCTTTCCCCACTGAGTTGAGAAATCAGAATTAGAGTTTTCTGTGGAAAATGCTCTCTACTAAACTGCTGTGCTCAGGAAGAACGCCGTATGAACCTTCAGGCATTGCCAAATTTGCTTCAATTAAATAAAATTTATTGGGAAAGTTGCTAATATTTTTCTACTAATTTTTCAGACAATTTTGTCCGCAATTTCATCCGAAACATCTGAAAATGTTAAGGAAAAATATGCTTAACTTTCCTCAAAAATAAATATTTTATCCGGGGAAATTTGACAACTCTCGAATGTTCATATAGCGTTCTTCCTTAGCATGGCAGTATACCTGAGAATAGGTTAAATTTTGTGCCAACAGAAGGCATGGAGCCTTGCGCATAGCAGATTAAAATTTTCGATAGTTTCATTTCAAAGCTATGTTCCTGGAGCTGCAATTTCCAAACCGTAATGACCCGAAATTTTATTTTTTCATCACTGTAGGGACGATTTTCTCTTGCAACCACCAGAAAGCCGGCGTATATACATGGTAGCTGGAGGGTTACCATGGCAGTGGTGGCAGACAACCAAAGGCCATAAAAATAATTTCCTGGTGTATGTGCCATTGTGCCCCTCAAAATGTAGAGTCCCATTATACCCAGAGTTAAGACATCTCAATTAAGGTCGGGCTGAAAGTGGCGTAAAAAAAAATCCAATTCTGATTGGTTATTGCTCAAGAGTGCACCAAGATGTCAGTGGCTTGAATGTAAACAGAAAGAATGGAAAAATAACCTAATTGTGATTTATCAAGAATAAAATTGTTATTTTCATCGCACCGAAATGAAAATAGATTAAAAAATAATTCACAAATCAATCTCATTTTATTTTAGTGCAACTTCTTTGGTTAAGTTATGATCGGTTTTGTTGATGGTGTTGTTTTTGGATGACAGACATTGCAGGATTCCTATTCCGTTTGGGTGCACACTTTTGTGACACCATGGCTAGCCGAGGCCAGCTGATAATCGAGATGTCTTAACTCTGGGTATAAAGGGACTCTGCTCAAAATGTAGTCTTGGTGATGTGAATATGGAGTACGCGCCATTGCTGCCATCCACTAACAACCTTTCACAGATCATACGTATACATGCCGCCCACTTAGGCATTCAATCTCTTATTAGATGCCCCCATTGTACTCCTCAATAAAGACCTTAGTCCACGCCTTTGGCAGGGCTGGTCTCCACCTGACTATAGAAAGAAACTTCCAGGACTGAGTTCAATTTTATTAGGCTATTTTGAGCATCTGTACCTGGGGCTTTTTTCATCGGAAAGTACATACAAATTGGTATGCATATAGTATTTTATCCTTTGAAAAGAAACTGTCCAAAAGTTACTGGGACCATTCAAGCCCCTGAAAAGCGAAAATTGATTACATTTTTGAAAAGCTTGACAGATTGTTTTCATTTTGGACTCAAACAATAGTGCATACATACATCCTACTTTATGGCTCTGAGGAAATAGCACATGAGCTTTTAACAAGGCACATTTTCATGTAAGTTAACTCATACGAACCGAGCTCTGTTTAAAGGAACAGGTCAAATTAAAAAGCAATGACAATGGACCATGGGACAAGATGTGAATTCAAACATTATGACACATATTTTCTCATTAAAATTGCACATAGATCACGATTTGTTCAACATAAAGTATTGAAAGTAACTCCGATCAAAAGTATCAACGTTTTTTGAAGCATACATTCAAACTTTCCGCTCATAAAAAAATACCATAATTTACTCGAGTTAAATGGTGCACTGAATATTACTTTGAAAGTCCTTGCAATATGAAAATATGGCAACTTGGATATCAGTACTTCTGCTCAGCTATTGCAACATGAGTACACTTTGGAGAACGCAAGGTATGGAACGAGCAATGCTAATTGAGAAGACTGACAAACCTGTTGTGGTGCACGACTTGAATGAAGTAGATTCCGGTTTTTCATAAGAGCAGAACATTCAAATTTTTTGTGACCAGTGCTGAAAAAAACCTTAATATTTCGGTTAGGAGTTAATTTCAGTAATTTCTGATGCGCAGATCATGTACTGTGTGAAATTTTGAGTAGTAGTTTAAGAGTTCATATATCAGATGCTAAAATTCGTACCTTGTCTGGAGGTCCATTGGGTTGCAACTTTATATGAGCAAGGCTATTACCTTACCATTGGAAAAAGACTTCGGTTAGAGAAAAAGAGGAGGAATACATAGTAGAAAATAATTACCGTTGTGACAGGGTGTGGCAACACCAGCTGTTTTCTGAGTTTTCAATTGATGAAGTAGTTTAGAGGCAAATTCTGAAATGAACAAAAGAAATCTCAATGACAAGTGATTAGATTTCACTGATAATGAAAAATATATTGAACAGAATAATACTTAAGATAACTGAATCCATGAGAATGAAAACATACAAACTTGAAAACTTAAAAATGCCCAAATTTCATTAAAGATGTCCAGTTTTCATAAAAGCCATTGAGGATGGCACATATATGTTAACCTGGGCCTTTGCGCCGTCCCAAAGTAATTGTCCTTTGACTTAAAAAAGCTTTTTCTTAGACCAACTTTTTCACCTACTGCACAGTTTTTGTGTCTCTTGAACATTTACATTTTTCTGAGTTGGTATGTTTTCATCCTCACTGATTCAATTCTGAATTGTGTTCAATCCATCCTTTGGCTCTTAGCCGCAGATATATTTTCTTGCAAAAAAGAACTTGACTGAATTTCTTCACAGAAGAAACTATGAGGATTATTCAATATGTCAACAAGAATAGATTTATTTTAATAATCTCGGCCAGAAAGATCTTTGTTAGGATATACAAAGTTGAAGAGGCTATTTTGAGAGAAAATCAGACCGCATGTGGCTGAATGCAAGCCATGGGAGTACACTAAAATTGGAGTAATATCTGGTTTCTCTCCTGGATCAAAGCATCTGGAAAAATTTATGAGGTTTCTCAAATGCTGATGGAAACAATTTCAGCAAAGATGATCCATTAAAGGTGTCACAGACCCTCCTATACATCTCCGTTAAAATGATACCTAGGGTTGACACTTCATTTAAGGTGAAGAAGTGCTGATTAAAAAATGACTGAGCGGGATCATTTTACTTTAATTTAGAGTGATGTTAGTGAGTGATTTTTTTGAAACAGAATGAGACAAGAGACGACAATGCACATTGCGATAAGTGATTTTCACTTGTACCATTAGATACAGCTACAGAACGCTAATGTACAACTGGGAAATGAACAAAACTAATTAGAACTTTTGCCAGATAAGTTCGCAGCTATTTACTCTTCACCATTGAACAGAATAGATTGAATTACTGAGTCGCCCGCGGTCAATCCTTGATCGCTATTAGGCAACGGCAATGCAGACTCTTGCAAACCAAAAGTTAACCAAAGTACACCAAACTTATCTTACACAGGTTCTAATATTGACTTACTTTTAATGGCAGGAGAATCGATGAGAAATTCATATTTTATATTCTCAACTTCTTTATCAAGAGATGGCATCCTTATCTGAGGTGAGTCATTTAATAGATTTTTAAAAATAGGATCTGCCTCTTCATCACTATCTGTAAAAGTTAAAAGAATAGAGTAGGTAAACAACGAATTTTCAGGACAGTTTACTAATCAATTAGAGAATTTAAGCAGATCAATGAGGCACTGAAGGAATCTACTTTTGAAGTCATTACTAATTAAATCAGGACATGCGAAAACAACTGATGTCCATTTTTCCAGTCTTAAGTTCTTTTGAGTTCATAATACTTTTTGTAGTTGGTTGCAACCTTGAAAGTGGCGTTAAAACTCGTCTTCAGGTTTCCTCTATCCCAAAACGAATCCTTGCATCACTTTCATGGTTTTATCAACTCTTTAAAAACACTATATACTCAAAAAAACGTAAAATTTGAAAAATGGACATAAGATGTTTTCACACGTCCTGATTCAACTGTAAGATTTGATTTCTTCTGTGACTTTCTTTTGCTCTTTACAGCTTGGCAAACCTGGCAGAACCAACTTAAGCTACACATTCGTGACTCAGGTTTTCAAATTTTCAGAGGTTAAGGCCGAGTGAAATCGGTTTCTGCAGGTACAGTTGTCAGTTCCGGGAAACTTCATTACCAGTACCAAGATTTCAACCCAGGACCCTGACCAGAGTCAGAAGCGCTGACCACTGGGCAAACCCAGGCAGCAAATTTTTTGGGTAATTCTTTGAAGAGTATTGCCAAAAATCAAAGTAATTCATTGGATATCCATTTAATAACTTCACTAGAACATTTTCTTACATCAATTTCACATCTATCCATAGTATAAACTTGAGTAACTCATCAAATTGAATCCAAAGGATGGGTGTCCAACTCTTGAAAACAGGGTCACAAGTTCCTTTGGATCTCAAACAACCATTGCATGATTGATCCATTTGTAGATCAAATAATGTTTAATTTATACCTTTCATCATTGCGGGAAATTTTGTTTATCTTCTTCAGTAATAGAAAATAATTAGCTCAAAATGTTTTACGGCACTTACCATCAAATAATTCAACCTCTAATTCCTTGATTTTATCTGACAGGGTTCTCGTTTTTTCGTTTATCATTTCTTCAGAATTTGACATATTTTTGGCCATTGAGCGTAGTTTTTCTAGTTCTTCTTTGGACTGCTCATACTTTTCTTTTAAACTGACCCCAACAGCTCCATCAAATGAGAGCTGAATAGAGCTTGTAAGTTCTTTGAAAAAAGTATTAACTTCCTTCATATACTCAAATAAATTAAGCTGTCTGTTTTCGCAGGGAGTCCACTTGTTTTTCTGAAAGAAAGAAAAAATAGGATAAAGACTACGTGAGCAGCAGAGAGACTTGTGAAATGAATCGGACAACATATTCATTGACAATATGAGATGAAGATCTTGTTGGATTGCCTTTGCTCACCGTGGTTCTAATAAGTAGTAACACTTAGCTCTAACAAAATTAGTTACCATCTTTGCAAGTGAACGTTGGGTCGCTTAATAAGTATGTTGGGAAATATTAAGAGGTAGTTCAAGTCAATAGTATAGGCAAGAGTGAAGTAAAGAGTGTAAGTGTGCATTTTTGACAAAGAAGGGCTAAGTTGGGACTTAGCAATGCTTAATTAGATTAAAAATTTCCATTTTCTTCTAAATTTTTTTTCATTCGGAAGGAAAACAAATTTTAATTGATCCTACAGTGCAGAACTTCAGAAACACTTGTAAAAATTTTCAAAACTTGCAAATTGATAATTTACATTTGCGCCGCAATTCATGCTCAGTAAAAAATTATCAAATAATTAGTCAGTTTTCTATTCATGTACCTACATAAAAAGTAGGCAAAGTAATATTTTAGTGAATTAGTGCAAAATCGCAGAATTAAAACATCGAAAAAATTGCCAAAGAGCATTTGAAATATAAATTTCATCTAAGAATTGGACATGGTACATATGAATTTGTACTTCACCTAAGAAAATTTAAAGCATTTGGCTTGGTAACCCTGTCATCCAGAAAAAGACCAGTTTAGCTCAAACCTAACAAAAACATACGTGCCACATGAAAGGTAAGAAGTACTTCTACAATGAGGATCTACGCATGGATAAAAATCTTCTTTTTTCATTTTATTTCATGCAAAAGCAAGGTATGGGAAAGAAATTGTGAACGTTGATTTTAATCTAGTGACTGAAAAGCTTCTGATCATTAGGCAAGATAATTTTTTTTTTTCTGTCATTTAAAAACACAAAAATCCATTTTGATATTTGTAACGAATTGGTCAAAGGCAGTCTGTGAAATGCCATTTTTCCGATGTATAAACTTGGCTTACTGATCTTCAGGTGTAGCACAGAACGTCTCTTTGGGTTTCAATTCCTTTCAGAATATGAGAGAAAATACGAAATGAGGTCCCTTTTCTTTTATTTTATCAATATCTACCTGTCAAAAATGTATTTGACCGGACTTTATCAATTTAGTATTTTAACATCCTAACATATACAAGAAAGATTTTAAACTAGAGTGCTATGAGCTAGCTTTTCTTCCATGACAAATACAAATATATCTGATACATAAACTACTGATTAGTAACTGCCAAAATGATCATTAATAACTCACCAGCCATTCTTCATAGATCATCTGATTTATGCTATCTACAAGTTCTTTGGGGTAAACATGAGGGCTGTCAAAAACATTTGAGTCTTTCTTTGACAGATCAATGCTTTGAAGAGCCTCTGAAAGCTTGTTCATGGCTTGCTTGAAATTTTGAATTTTCTGGAATTGAATCAGGTTAACATTTTCCAGAACACCCAGTTCCTTCAAAAACTTCTCAATGCATTCGTTGTTAGACGGATCCATAAGAAAATATTTATGACTATTAGGAAAGCATTCATTTTGAAGGACATATTGACTTAGCTGCTCCACCAACTTTCGGTTTTCATCTTTTAATTCCCCAATTTTCTTAAGGGTTTGTTCTTCATGAATTTTTGATTGAGAAATGAATTCTTCAAATTTAGCATCCTCAGAATCTTGCACTTGACAAAAATCTGCCTGCATTTTTAGCTGGGCTACAGGATCTAAGGTTTTTGAGTTATTACACATTTCTGCCGCACCTGTACAAAGAGGTAAAGTAGCTAATTAATAACATTTAAAGGGTTACCACAGAATTAAGAAAATGAACTTCCCTGATTTTTCTGTCACATTTTGGAAAAATTACCTGACAATTGCAGATATGCCTGATGATTAAAAAGGTATAACTTGAAATAGTTTTCATGCAAAACCTGATGTACAAAATGTCAAGTCCATCCTAGAAAAAAAAATGAGGGTGACTTAACAAATCTTCCCTGACATTTCCTAGTTTTCTCAGTGTTCCCTGACTGAAGCTGCCTTACATTTACCAACCTGAAACTTGACTTCTATAGAAGCCACGGCACAAAGGCTAAGATGTTTTTAAAAAAAGGAGTGCCCTGTCCTGTCATTTTTTCAATTTTTTTTTTTTTTTTTTTTTTTTTTTTTTTTTTTTTTTTTTTTTTTTTTTGAGAACATGGTGTAAACATGCTTGGTGGCAAAATTAGAGTTCATTATGAAAGAATACAAGACAGCTCAAGGTAGGGTTGTTGATGAGTGTACATGGAGTATGAACAGTCATATTAGGGATGGGGGGCTGGTGCTGCTAATAAGCACTTTCCATGTACTGAATTTTATGACTTCTATGCAGTGCTGCATCAACATTTTGATGTGCTATTGATAACTTTTGGTACATGGGTGCCCGGCTAGCCGACATAAACACTTGTCAGAGGAGCAAGAGATGAACTGTGATTTCGTGTTGTGATGTGGTTGATATAGTGATACTAGGGGGCTACGCCCCCTGGCCGCTACGCGGCCCAACCCCCCGAAGGCGCTCCGCGCCATCAATGGGCCGCTTCGCGGCTCTATTTTTACCCTCCTATTAGTATTAGTTTTATTTTTCCCCTAAAAAAATTCGATATGAGGTATACTTAATAGAATGAAATAATTTTTGGTTTTGATGAATAAAGAAAAAAAAAATGTTTGAAGTCAAAAGGACGCGTTTTGGAATGACTGCTTGATGAAATATTACAGTAAAACAACGATCTGTTTAAATCGGATAATTATTAAGTATCTCTTGAGGCGGGGATCGAACCCACACCTTTATCAATGTGGACACTTCCGACGTCGTAGACGCCTCGGCCACCGCTCGTCTTGAGGTAATCGGCGGAAATCTTGTGTAGATAAGTGTAGAGCTGATGCGCAGGCTACACACCTGCTGCGCAACCTCCTCGACCACTGCGCATCCTCCCGCGCATAGCGGTAGCAGTCCTGGAGCACTCTGTAAATTCACTCACTTTAATAACGTGATTTTAAATGGGTCCTTTTTCCAAAATCTGATTAGAGCGGGCTCATCTAGAGCCTATTACCTGTCGATTTACGCAAAAATCATGGAAATCGGCCCAGTAGAATGCTCAAATGAACTATGACAAAACACATAAATTTACATTGTTTATATGGGAGAATTCGGAACTTTACCACGTAATATAAAAAAACCTGGGCCATATTTTCAAAATCTGAAAAGAGTTGGCTTATCTAGAGACAATTGTTCGTCAATAGCCGCAAAAATCATGAAAATCGGCCCGGTAGAACGCTGGAACTAAGCGTCACCAGTTTCGCAAAATTAGGAGGTCTTGGAGCTTATAGTATAGATGATAGTTAAAACAATTGTTTGGAGGCCAAACCCACTTGGGCTAGCTCCCGGTGTTCAAATTCGATAGTGCTTGGAGAGATAAAATTTTTTGTGTCTATCATTGATAAACGTTTGACTACCTTATGAACCATTGAACTATGAACTAATGAATGATTAATGAATGGGAAAAAAACATAATCTACCTATACTCCAGCTAGAGGATGTTTGGAATCGTTCCTTTGTTGGTGACTCTTTAGAAATTCATTCAACTACTTACTTTTACTGTTTTTCTGAAGGGTTAAAGTCAATGCAGCTGTGGTTAAGCCTAACAAGAAATCCACTGCTTTAACCCCTTTTGCAGATGACAAAATGAAATTAATGGTTTTTGGAATCTTGAATAGTTGTTTTCCCGAATTGAATTGTGTTAGAACTTTAACAGCACCAGAGCGAAAGTCTGCCTCATCCTTTGCATTGTAGAGGGGCCAATGGATTTCTCTGGATTTAAAAACGGCTGGCTTAAAAATTGGCAATAAATAGTGCAACGCTTGCAGCATGGCAATTTTGTTAGGTTTATCGAACATTTCCTGTGAGCAGATATAATAGAAGATTAACGATTTGAAGAAGTTACCATGAACAGACTTTAACGGTAAAGTAGTATGCAGAAAGAAATGCAAGCACACTCGAACTTGTTTTGGCATGTTACTGTTTCCTGACCCAGCTAGCACCACAAGACTTGTAGAGCAGCCTTTCTACAAAAGCAAGATTTTAACGTAAGCCACATTCTGCGCCAGTTTCAATATTTGTTTGGTTTTTAGTACAATTCAGTTTATGAAAAATTCCTTGTTCCTATACTTCTGAGATTCTCTCCTCGTGAGATCAACATAAAAGATGAAGTCCCAATAGTACATATCGACAGTAAAACTACCAGACCAGGCATCTCCATTAGCAACATTGCAGACTCCCTTTCAAACTTTATTTTTTAAATAGCAAACTACTTAACATCAATTCTTGAAAACTTCCTTGATTTTTCGTCTCTAAGCAAAGAAAACTGTGTGAAAATTTCAAGGCATGATATTGATGTGTTCTTCGTAAAGAAGATAAAAAGATAGCGGAGATTTTTAAACACCACAAACAAGATACAGGGTCTGGTAGTTTCACCGTTGATATATGGAAATATTGACACCTCCAGAACCATCTTGATAAATATAACTTTGGCATTGAGAAGATGAATAACTCCTGGGATGAGATTGTTAAAGAAATTAAACCAATGGATACTTAATTTTGATTATTTAAAGAGTGTCTGCTTCTTCTTCCTTCGCCCGACTTAATTACCTCAACAAGGTAAGCAACTACAAACACCTCATTGTCTTATGCAAAATGTGTGTGATGCTGTATGTAGTACTTACTTAAATGCTAAACTGTCATGCATTATCAATTAAAAGACTCTGAGAATTATTGGAGACTTACTACTTTCATCAAGGTTTGAAGCTCTTTACTTGGTTTAATAAATTTAAACAGCAAAGTAAAATTTTCCAGAAGTATGGCACTAATTTGATTGTCCTCCTGAAATTATGAAAAAATGTATACAGTTAGTGAGGATACATTGTTTTTAGACACTAGCACAAATCAACTGTAATTAGGGAAGTAGTATGGGAAAGTTGAGTCCAAAATTAAATTTTATTTTGTTGTTTTCAATTATAGATTTTTGAATTTAGAAAAGTATGAAGCTTCTGAAATATATGCGTTTTATACCTTTAATAATTTTCTTAGGATTTTTCCGTCTTGTAGAGTGATGACTTTTCAGTGACAGCAAAACAATTGGTATCAATCCTGAAAAGTTAGCAGCATTTAATCTCAGCTAGGATCCTACATGAACTTCATACATTCATGTTAAGATAAGTAAACACAACTCCGAGTATCAACCCCTACAATTTCTCATCAGATGTGGTAGGTCTTTGCCAATTTTTTGTAGTTTAGATCTTTGCTCCTTCAAGAATAACACCCGTTACTACCCAATTAGAGGTTTTTTCTCATTTTCTAGGTAAATACTTACTAAGAATTTAATAATAATACTGCGTATGCAATGCAAGACTGAGACAAGCTAACCTTGGGAATTATTTCCAGAACTTTTACGGCATTTGTAAGGATAGTAAAAGGGTAACAGGTGCTAACTTTACCAAGCAATGAGAGCACAACCATGAAGTAGGTACCTATAAAGGGCTTTTTTTTTATCCGTGGAACGCATGGAATGAGATGATAGCGGTTCAGGTTGGTTCAACTGGCCTAACCGTGGCCTCAACCAACCTCAACCCACCTCAGAAGAGCGGTCCAAGCATTCCACTGGAATACATGGAACGCGCCAGTGGAACAGGATAAAAAGTGATGAGTACCATAGCGATCCTAGCTGCGGTTCGGATAATAAAAAAGCCCTTATAAGTTTCAGTATTTTAACCTGATGAATTAAAGGAGAAGCTGAAGAAGATAAGCCCGATTCACACTATCAACTTTTCATTTAACTCTTGAAAGCAACTTGTCGTGAAGAAAAGTTGGATAGTGTTATCCTCATAAGTACGAGAAAACGACAATTTGATGAAAAGTTGAATGGAAACTTGGATGTGACGTGACATTCAACCTTTCATGCAAATTTCCGTTCAAAGTTTCTTCTATTATGTTGGATGAAATCAAAGGTAGACAAGAGGAAGGCCTGAAGCAAGACCAATCCACACGGGTCAGTCATTCTCGAGGACGAGTTTTAGAACTATACTGGGTAGTGACGTAGTATTGAGTGCCTGCAATGTATTTCATATTAGAGTCCCTTTATACCTAGAGTTACGACAACTCACTTTTGGTTGGGCCAGGGTTGGGCTGAAAGTGGCCTAAAAAAAAATCCAATTCTGATTGGTTCTCGCTCATGGAGGCCGAAACGAGTGCACCAAGATGGCGGTACCTCGTATGTGAACAAGAATAATGAAAATATTACCTAATTGTGGTTTATCAAGAGTAAATTGTTATTGCCATCGGTCCAAAATGAAAATAGATTAAGAAATTATTCACAAACCGATCTCATTTTCTTTTTAATTGATCAATTTGTTGATGTTGTTGTTTCTGTGTGACAGACATCGCAGGATTCCTGATCCTTATCCCCCAATATCGTTCGTTTGGGTGCACTCGTTTTGGCCTCCATGGCCAGCCAAGGCCGGCTGTCAGTCAGCTGATAATCGAGTTGTCGTAACTCTGGGTATAAAGGGACTCTATTTCATATGGGAGCACCCATTGTGATGTAGCATTGAGTGCTGCGAGTTAGGGCCGGGCGGGGGAGTGGATTTCAAAAAAGCTGCGCAATGACTGACCTGTGTGGATTGGTCTTGGCCTGAAGGTAAGCCCAATTCACACTATCACAGGAGGCCGACCTACACTACAGGAGGCCGACTGAAAATATTGGAGAAGCCTTACCATTGCTGCAAAAGAATTCTTGGAGAAAGTTTACTGTTCACTTGAAGAAGAGTTCGCTATGGCATGGCATGCGGTCGGGAACGAGTAGCAAAGTCGACGATTGAACTCCAACTCCGCCCGCAGTGCAATGGAATTTCGGTGGGCCAAAGTCCAAAAACTTATCAGTCAGTCATCAGAGATCGGTCAATCAGTACTTAAATCATCTGCTTATCATCAATCAATTCACCTTCACCACTGAAAAGGAATAGAGAAAATCATCCGCGGTTTGTTCATTGTTGTTATCAGATGTCTACACATTGTTTACGGTACGGTAATGGAGGGGTAAAGATAAAGAAAGTAATCTCTGATTGGTTAGAAGTTCCCGCCAAATCCACGGATTATAGGATGACCACGCAGCATGTAGGGGCCGTGAATCGCAACAACTTTGGGTCATGTAGAATTCATTCCCATTGGTTAGGAGACTGATAAGGGCTATAGGTACTCTAATAAGGGCTGCCTCTCTCATCAAAGATTATCAAGGACTGGACTCTTTGGCCTCGCTCACCCACTGCAAGCACCCTCTTCTGTCTTTTCTCTCTCACCCTTGCTTGAGTCGGTCGGTGTCGGTTGGTCGGTTTCGGTTACAAAATCAAAACAACTCAAGAGGAAAGACTCCTGGTTTCTAAGTTCCATGCTCTAATTTCTTTCATAATCAGAATTTTTTATCCTTTATAAATTTTCCAAACGCTCACTGACAGTTTTGATTGCTTCAGTTGGTAAGTAAAGGTATTAATTAGCCATTATCCGACATAGATGTTGAATAATCAAACGTAGCTGGTGCTGTGCACCAGTCGAAATGAGAATACCTTTTTTACGGAATCAAAATAAAGGAGTACCAAGGTACCTCCTTGAAGACCTCGAAAGTCCATCATTCTCTCAGTAGTTACAAACAGCGATCTCCTCACTGTTACAGATTCAACATTTATTTTTTAATGCTGCAATCACACGCTGAATGTGGCTTGGATGTGGAAGTCGTCGGTCTGGTGGATGCCTGGATTTTGCGCGTGTCATACAAACTTTAGCAACGATTCTCAGCGAATAGATTTGATACACATCCGGATGTAAATAACTCGAATTTGCGAAATTTCAGCTGTTTAGCGATGACTGCTGACTTCCATATTCAGCCGCCAGATTCAGCGTGTGATATGGACATTTACCAAAGTAGTTTACAGTTTTACCAAAGCAACACTGTATTGTTCAACTTCATACTCGGTATAATTGAATCATTCCATCAACACAGGCCTTAACTTTACCGAGATATTTCAAGGATGTTGTCAAGAAAGCATGAAACCTCTCATGATGCTTTTGAAGCATAAAATCTCTTCATACCTTCCTTCATGTGAAAGAATCTGCCCCTTTTATTTTTGTATCAAAAATCGATTTTATGGTAATTCGTCAGGCTCAAGTGACGTGGTTAAACTGGCATGTGATATATGGTATCGATTCGGTCAAAATTCTTGGCAGATTTTGAATTTTTAGCCAAGGAAAAGATGATAGCCCTTGCGCATGAGCCTCAAGAATCATTCTAAACCAAAACATTTGCATAACGTTGAGAAATGAAAGGAGAATTCTGTTTGGGAAAAACATTGCATTTGATACTGTTATTGATTTCTGTACTGCATGTGAGGTTTTTTTTTCCAAACAGGATTCTGCTTTCATTTTCCCCCATCTTGCTAATTTTTTGGTTTGGAATGATTCTCTAGGCTCACAAGCAGGTGCTATCTTCCTTTTTTTTGGCTAAAAATTCAGAATCTGCTGAGATTTTTGACCTTATCAATACGACATATTGCATGCCAGTTCGACCACGTCTTTTGAGCTTGACGAATCACCTGAAAAAGTTAAGATGGTTGTTCTGCCATCTCTCTTCAAAAGTGCTTCAAGTAACTCATTTTTACTGACTTCCTGGAAAATCTCTCTCTTGGAAGTATTATTTAGAACGTTTTATGCCACTGTGAACGTATATATTCACTGAACTCAAGATTCACTAAGCATGTAAACAAGGTATGAAACAAAGCACAACAGTACATGTTGTCCCTTAAAAATTTCTCTGAGAAAATGGATCCTCCTATGGGAAGTGTGGCAATCAACTCCTGAAGTCCTGAACGCGATAAAAGTAGTAGGATTAACATTGGTTAAATGGCAAAAATACAAACAACGTCATATGTTTAATCTAACTTTCATTTGAACTATGCTTCAATGCTTCAAATACTTGCCAATATCACCTTTAGGAGTTGGTCTCTGATTTTCCCATGGTGTGAATTGTTTTCCAGCCAAATTTTGAAGTGAAAAATGTGACTTTCTCAATCAGACCTTGTGTACAAGGCCCATTAGACCTCAGTTTGTAAAACTAAATCATAAAATATTCCTCCTAAGTAAAATTGTCTTTTGAACTTTTTTGTCATTATCAGTGGGGAACCATTCGTCAAGTGCGCATCATGTCTAGCGAATCTCGAACGGAGTATAAGCTCAATTCTCCTCCAGAAGATGGAATTTCTTCTGTTAAGTTTGGACCAAAATCATCCCAATTCCTTCTTGTTTCATCATGGGATTGTTCAGTAAGATTGTACGATATTGTAGCAAATAGTGTCAGGATCAAGTATCAACATGACGCCTCGGTACTGGATTGTTGTTTTCAGGTTTGTCCCTCTCTTCATAAGTTATTTGTCAGTCCATGATGTACATCTGCTCACTCATTCTTCACTTTATAAATTTTATTTGCTGGCCAAAGTGTGAAACTGTATATCTGAATTGCAGTGTTTCAAAATGTCCGTTCCTATTTGATTTTTTTTGGAGAGAAACAAGTCAACTTTATTGCTGGAAATTTATGCAGAATATTTTGCTGACAGAAATGGAAATCATTGCAGTTTTCAATCATATACGTTAACCAGTTGTTCAGAGAAAAAATATGATTGTGAAACTGTAGAAATGCGCATCTCGGTTCGTAGCGTTGCAGACTTCCTGTCATTCTTTCTTTCTGCGTGGAATACCACTGAACGTCACTTTTTGAAAATGTCGAGTGATTTTTCTCATATAGAATATTCTATGAAAACTTCAATGTTGGTTCGGTCTCCTCTTAAGAAATAAAACAGGTGCAGAGATTTTGAAATGCCACAATCTAGATACATATTTTCGCAGTTTCGCTGCCGATGTAGCAGTGTTATTATAGCAATAGCTCACAGAGCGGAAGGCTGCGCTGTGAAAGTGGCTTAATGTATGTAGTAAAAATACCAAAGTTCCTGTAATATTGCTCACAACATCATTTCTTACAAGCTTTTTTGCGTAAATAAAATTATAAGCATTGTAATTACCTAATATTACCAATACCTAATATTAGTGTTTCCTCTTTTGATAAAATAGAATGGAAGCAAAAAATTTTAAATGCCAAGAATGAGAATAAAATGAATATTTGGCAAATGACTCAGGAGTTCTTGCAGTTTCCCCTGCAATGTATGACATGCGAGAGGACTTGAATATACTTTCTCTGAGAAAACCCTGCTATTGATTATCCCTTAATTTTTTACAGGATGCTGTTCATTCATTCAGTGGAGGATTAGATAATACATTAAAAATGTATGATTTCAACAGCAATACAGGTACACTGCACGAAAATTATCTTTTCCGTAACAAAAACTAAGAAGTTAGTTCCCATACTGTTCCAGTTTCAAATGTACTTTTAAAGGACTCAATAGTCAACTAGCACCTAACTAACTATAAATGAATTTTAAAGAATTGTTGCTGACCTGTTTTTGCCCTCTTCCTAGTTTTATGGCTCTGAATGCCGTACCTTCTCTCTTTTTAAAAAAAGTACGCTCTATTCCATAACTTTAATCGTTAAGTATCAATCAATTTACGTAACTCGGATAGCACTAAAAGAATGATAAACATTATGCAGGTGTACAAAAAAAATTTTCCATAGTTGAATTTAGTATGAGGTCTGGCTGAAAAGTAATGCCTTTGAGCTCATAACTTGAGAATCATTGATATTTTTCTCAAAAACTTAAACTATTCTGAAAGTAGACATAATTATATGGTTAACAATGGTTCTAACAATTGTTGCCTTTACAGCATTGCCAAACTGCTAACAAATGCTCTCTAGTCTGTTGAAGGAAAATTTTATGGATGGCAAGTTATAACTCTGCCTCGCTAAAATTGGACAAATTCGAGATAAACCTAACAATCAAATTACAGAGAAAGATAGTACAATGTATTTAAAGGCATCATTGAGTATCAAAACAGATTTACAATTATTTTTCAATATTATCTCCCCTAACTTCAACGCATTTCTGCTAGCGTTCAGCAAGTTGTTGAAATCCCTTGCTGTATCTATTTGTCATAATATCTATCTGTCATAAAGTTGATTTTTCCTGGTTGTTTCCCCCCCACAGAAAGCAAACTAGGCACTCATGATAAAGCCATTAGATGCATTGAATACTCTACAGAGGTTAACGCAATTTTAACTGGTAGCTGGGATTCTACTGTAAAGATGTGGGATCCTAGAACATCAAGAGCCGTTGGTACTTACACCCAACCAGACAAAGTAAGTAACAATACATTTTATTGCCAAATTTGGCTAGCTAAGCTGCAAAAAGTATGGTAATTGATCAAAAAAATTGAGCTACAAGCTAAAAATAAAAAAGTAATATTTCAAACTACATGCTTATAGGTGAGAAATAATAGATGAGAATATTTCTTATCTATGTACGTGTAGTTTGAAATATTACTTTTTTATTTTCGGCTTGTAGCTCAATTTTTAATCAATTACCATGTAAGTAACAATAATTGATTGGAGTGCCTGATTCCGTCTAAAAATCGATAAAATTTGAATCGATTTAGGTGTAAAAATCGATTTTTTCTGAATATTGATTAAAAAAATTGACTTTTTCCTGTCACTACCAGAGATGCCAAAATACATGTTGCTGTTAAGTGAAATACCATTTTCCATGAAAATTTTACGATTTTTCGCGGGTGAAAAAATCATTCCGAAAAAAGGAGGAAAATGTCTGTGGGGAGTGGGAAAAGCGTAAGCCCATAAAATAAGCTTTGGCAGTAAAAAAAAAATCTCAAAATTGCATCGATTCGAGGAAGAAATCAATTCGATTGATAAATTGGGGTAAATAATCATTTTGGCTGCTTTATTTTCTGATCAGAAAATCGATTTTTTGGTCGAATTGGTTATTAAGCAGTATCTCTAGATTGTGTCAGCTGCAAAGGATATTCCATAAATGCTGAAATTGACACTTTGCTCCAAGAATTTCTACCTGTCGAGCTGATCTTGGTCTCCTTTGAAGGAAAACTTTAAAAGAATTGGATTGAAACTGGGAATATGAGACTAGCAGCAGAATGCATTAATTCGTGATGAATGGGAGGCCTAGGATGTGATTAAATAGACCAACATTGGATAAAGGAATTGGTTTCAGCAAGTAGATAGAATCGAAGATGATTGACTTGTCAAACTTTATGTACGTAGTAAGATGTAACGTTGTTCAATGTGTCTTTTTTAAAGATAAAATGTGATCAATTCTTCTTTTTGTGGTTTAACAAAATTCGTTCCAACAATTTTATGTTACCCATCAGGTTTACACAATGAGCCTGTGTGCAGAGAAGTTTGTTGTCGGTACTGCGGGTCGCAAAGTGTATGTCTGGGATCTAAGAAATATGGGCTATATCCAGCAAAGAAGAGAGTCCAGCTTGAAGTATCAAACTCGTTGTATAAAATGTTTCCCCAATAAGCAAGTAAGTATCCATGTTCGAGTTTCCATATGAAAAAAAAAAAAAAAAAAGGTTAGATACCTAGTTAGATATCGCAAATACATTTTGAATAATTATCAACTTTTTACTGGAGCCCTTAATATTCGGAAAATTTTCTCTTGTCCTGTGAGACATTGTGTCTTATTAAAATTTCGAGTTTGTTTGATTTTTTGTAGCTAAATTGTTCTATAAATAGCTCTGTTAACTGAATCGAATTCAAAGAGAATCAACACAATCACAGTGTTGTAAAATTGCATAAGGTTTTCTTCGCTTTTAAAAAAAATTGAAGGCATGCTCTTTTGATGAAATTTACAAAAGAGTTTTCTTTTAAATTGACATTTTTTTTGCAGAAGAAGCAAAAGAATTTCAGCAACTCGGTATTTTTGAGTTGAAGATGAAGATGCACAATTTTGACAACATTATAACTACTAAGTTGATTCCCTTCTTTCAAATTCCATCAGACTCACAATTGTAATTTATCATTTCTCATATATTCTGAAACTAGCTCAGTTACCCCTAAAAGAATATAATGGAAGAACGCTCATCCTTCCTTGTTCCTGTAATTCTCCTCATAAAAATGCGCAATGAAGTCATTCTTGTAAGAGACACGGAAGAATATGTGGATTACATTTTGCAATAAGAAACCACTATTTCTGGCCCATTTTAGAAACAACATACATGCCATTAGTTCCCTTATGCAGATATGTGCTTTTATGGGAGAGCCAGAAATAGTGGTTCATTTTTGCAAAATGTAATCCGTATTACATTTTTCATTTTTTTCATACAAAAATTGGATTGCATGTTGCAAAAAAGAACCAAGAGCATTTCAACGTCGCTAGAATTTTGCAACTTTCATTCTTTCCAATAAAATTACTGAAATATTGCAAACAATTAAATTCACCAAGGTATTTTTGTTTTGAATGTATAGTTTATTAGTAGTAAAGATAAAACTTGTTTACATGATTAATTTATATTCGCAAGGTAAAAATAGTTCCACAATTTTAGCAACATTTGAATGCTCTTGGTTCCCTCTCGCAAAATGCAATCCAATTCATCTCTATATAGCAAAAGCCACTATCGATGGATCTGGTGTTTTAGGGTTATGTCCTGAGTAGCATCGAAGGAAGGGTAGCAGTCGAATATTTGGACACCGGAGTGGAGATGCAAAAGAAGAAATATGCCTTCAAATGCCATCGTATTAAAGAAAATGGAATCGAGCATATATTCCCTGTTAATGCTGTCAGGTATGATCAAACATGTACTAAAGTTGTGTTTTTTGCAGACTTTTTCATGATAGATATTTTTTTCAAGTACAATTTTTGTCACAGAAAAGCATTCATGCAAATTTGAAGTTTCCTTTTGACAGCTTCAGATCTGTCAAGAAGTAACATAAATACTACTGGCCGGATACGATTTTTGCGGGTATCCGTATCCGACCGGATAATTGCGATATCCGGTTTCTGGACCCGCCAGATAGTGTTTTTAATGCTAGATACCTTGGCGAATTATCCGGTATCCGGCTCCGGCCGGATACAAAAAATCGATATTCGTTTCCGATGACGTGAAAAATCTATTTCGGCCCAACTCTAATAAATACTTTTGAAAAAATCAGGAACCAAGATAGATGTTGGCTCTTTTTTTTCTACGGTTTTCTTTTATGTTTTATAAACAGCTGATTCTTTAATGACACACCTGTCTCCCTGGCACTCATGGTATTTCCATTGATTATACTTGTGAAACATTTTTTTCTCATCAGTTGGAATTACTTTTGGAATTTCTTATGAAATTAGTATTCAAGCATAGAATTTTTTCACTCCAACTTTATAGAACATGGACGATATTAAACTCAGCTTCACCAGTAGATAACTTACCTACAGCAATACTGATAATTGTAGTTCCTACATTAAATGATTTTTATTTTTTGTCTTTTATTTTTATTTTTATATTACATAATGCACTTTTTCTGTATCCCCCCCCCCCCCCATTAAAACAAAATGTTGTAACGCTCTCCTCGATCTCTCCGCCCTCCTTTAAGGGTTATGTAATTTAAGGACGGCTCCTAAGATTTAAAGCACTTTAAGACACGCTCTCTCATCAAAATTTCAAAAATTAACTGTTGAATGAGAATTTTTTCGCACAGACCATGTTCTACAAGAGATTTTAATCTGAAAGCAGAAATCGTAATGCTTAAATTTGCACCCTGTCTAGTGAATCATTATCTCTTAGAATCCTCTTCTTAGGCATAATGCTTGCCCACATTACTCCACTGCCAAATGTTGTCCCCATTTTAAACCTGGCCATCAATTCTAACGTTTCTGGAAAAATGTATAACCCGCTTTGTAAGTAAAATTAATCCCATCAACTTTGATACACTTTTAATGCCTGGCAAAAGATTACCAATATATGTTTTTTCTTTCAGTTTTCACCAAGGGTATAACACATTTGCCACGGGTGGCTCTGATGGCTACGTCAATATATGGGACGGTTTCAATAAGAAGAGATTATGTCAATTCCATAGATATTCTGCCTCCATCTCTTCCCTTTGCTTCAGTCAAGATGGTACGCATCAATTTCAATATTTTTTCACAACATAAATTAGAAATGTATCTATTTTGAAAATGTATAAAAACCATGAAAAGCAATTTTTCTTTAGTGCTTTGAAAAGATAGTGCCCTGAATTATGCCTGAGAATGTTTTTATTTTTTTTTTTTTTTAGTCAACCGATTGTATTTTATGCTTTTCCTTTCATATGCCCCAAAAACTGTTCAAAACTCACCTTTGAATTTTAGGAGCCATGTGGCCCATTAACCTTGATTTTCAGGGGCCATTTAAGATTTTTTAGAGGCCCAATTGACTTTCTGCCTACATATCACGGGGCATTTAGTGGAAAGTTAGATGCAAGATGTTTTAGATACAGAGTTAATAGTTGTAACTTGGGGAAGACAAAAGCACTAAGAATGAAATTGGGAATAATAGAAAAATTTCTGCTAACGTACACAGTCTCTCCCCTCCCCTCGTCCTGTTTAGCACCGATCCTCATTCTGCTGTGCCGCCGCGCACGTTTGTTTGCTTTTTGCAAGTTCAATATCAATCCGGTGTGGTGCCGTGGGCTAAAAAGTTGAAAAATCAGCAAACAGAAAAATTAGGAGTTTTTGGGGCAACTTTTAGTGGCCACGTTGGCGCAGAGTCTTAATTTTTTAGGCCCCATGACTGACGTTTGCGCCTGTGAGTTTCGAACACTGTGTGAAAAAGTCAAGAGTCAATGTCACACGATCAAATTGAGCCTCAATTCTTCAAGGTGAGGTGTTGGGATTGACTTATTTGATGACTTTGACCAATCATAGCACTTGACTTTGGTATGTTATTGGCACGGTTTGATCATGTGACATTGATCAAGCATGTAGTATTTACATTCTGTTGGCAAGAATGTAAACTACAACCTAATTGTATTTTTAAATCTGTTCTCTCAATTTAAAGCTTAATTTCTAGCCCAGCAATGAAAGGATCAATGAAACCACTGTCCAAAAGTAGAAAGAGATGAGCGTCAATAGGACTTCCGTGAATAGGGCATTGGCTCGGTAACTTAAGCCGGTGCCGCTTGAGAGAGTGCGAACAACTTCTGAGTGTGTTAATTTGTTCGAATCTCTTGAAATGGAAATTTTGTCCAAAAATTAGCAAAGCGTAAGGGGGGGAAAAAGTCCAGTTCAAAGTTTTGTTTAGAGGTCTAAGAATTCTAAAATTTTGAAGTCCAGGAAAAGCAGAAGTCAGGGTCAAAACATTGAAAAAATGATGAAAACCCTGGTTAGTCTATATTAACTGTTTGGCCTTGTCTCCACGAGCCGTTTCACGAGATTTGTCCCAGGGAAAAATCCTACTTACCAAGTTTGAAAAAATATTGAGTTAATCAATATTTCTCCCAGTACCAAGTATGGTACTTGTACCCCTAGGACCCACTGAGAGAAGAAGAAGAAGTGAAAACAAACTGTGCGATATTTTATTCATTACTACATTGTTAATGTTTGTTTAGTTAAAATAATGTGTCTAATTGTCAATTGAGTGCATTTATTATTATAATCCCGGTTAAATACTCGACTTTAACTACTTTATCTTCCCGCGCAAACTGGTCGCAGGACTGTATGAGCCCCGTCCCGTGGAGAAGGTAACTGGGAAAAATCCCAGAAGTTTCATTCCTGCGATTCGAACTTGGGACAAATCCCATGAAAACGTCCCATGGAGACAAGGCCTCAGACCATAGCACAATTGAAGAATATTATAATCAAATGCTTTATTTACTACTTAAAATAACAACATCGTTTTAAACCCAGCAACCAGAAAGTTACTCTCTGAGAATCCCTAATCTACAAAATATACGAGGTGTGATCAAAAAGTTCCCGGACTGGTGCCACCCTGGGCTGAAAAATGGTCCAAACGAGCTAAACTTAGGCTAGTTTGAAAGCTTATACTCTCACGAGTACACTCCTTTTTAGTTTTTGAAAAAATATTTATTAGTTTTCGCACAGCGTCAATTTTACGGAGACGTGTTTGCGCCGTGCGGCGATTTTGTCTGCGAACGAGAAATGACCAACATCCTTTTCCAACTTTGAGGTGGCTGATAAGACAGGTGCATCCAGCGATCACGCTGATATGAGTCTATCCTACCTCTGGTGTACTTGCACAAGATAAACCACTATTTTTTACCTGAAATGTGTCACTTGGAACGCATCAAGATGCAATTTTTCGAGTTTTTCGTTTTTTTTTTCGAAAAATTGCATCTTGATGCGTTCCAAGTGACACATTTCAGGTAAAAAATAGTGGTTTATCTTGTGCAAGTACACCAGAGGTAGGATAGACTCATATCAGCGTGATCGCTGGATGCACCTGTCTTATCAGCCACCTCAAAGTTGGAAAAGGATGTTGGTCATTTCTCGTTCGCAGACAAAATCGCCGCACGGCGCAAACACGTTTCCCTAAAATTGACGCTGTGCAAAAACTAATAAATATTTTTTCAAAAACTAGAAAGGAGTGTACTCGTGAGAGTATAAGCTTTCAAACGAGCCTAAGTTTAGCTCGTTTGGACCATTTTTCAGCCCTTTTCAAAATTTATTTTTTTGAATTAAAAAAATCGCCGCACGGCGCAAACACGTCTCCGTAAAATTGACGCTGTGCGAAAACTAATAAATATTTTTTCAAAAACTAAAAAGGAGTGTACTCGTGAGAGTATAAGCTTTCAAACGAGCTTAAGTTTAGCTCGTTTGGACCATTTTTCAGCCCAGGGCGCCACCAGTCCGGGAACTTTTTGATCACACCTCGTAAACCTTTAGACAGTTATCCAAGACACTGATTCCTTTAAATGGAATCCATCAGGGCTTGCGTTTTTTTAAATGTAGCCTACTTTTGCTGTGCCTTTGACCGTTTATAAAAGATATTAAAAGGAAAAAGTCCCTTGATTTTTAATTATGATTTATTAAATAGTCTTTCCCTCTTTTTTTGACAGGATCGGTCTTGGCAATCGCTTGTTCTTACATGTATGAAATGGACACACCACCAGATCCATACCCTGAGGAGAGTATCTACATCCGACACGTCACGGATCAAGAAACGAAGCCAAAATAAACATCAAACCTTCCTCTCTCTGATTCTTTTATGTAAAAATTACTCAGAAATGAACCATTTTAAATTAAGACATTCAATTTTAAGATTTTTGTCCTCTGATTCATGATGTGTATGATTTGGAAAAGTTCTTTACAGGCCTTCCTCATAATCAATTATAATTTTTGATTGATAGATTATGGCATTAATTAAAGGAGACACAAAGTAAATTCTAGACATAAGTATGCAAGGAGCAGTGGTGATTCTAGCAAGTTGGCAAACCTGTTAATACTACATTTAAATCCATTGAATATATCTTCTTTCCCTGTCTGTTTACTTTTTTTAGTTCCCGAAAATAACACTCTATTGACACGGGCAAGGCAGCCTTTGTCACCTAGAGTCGATTTTTTATTGTACACTCAAATAAAGAAAAAGCAGTGCTGCCAACTTGAAAAAATAGCCACTGCCTAGGAGCAGCACTAAGCTGCCCAAGCAGCACATTTTCTCCTGTCAAAATCAAACTCGAGAAAATATTTTTGAATGTGAACTTCAGTTGTAACATTGAGTCTAATAGAGAACTGATGAAACTTCTAATCTCTTTTTCTTAGCGCGATCTTGATATGACAAGGTTTTTTTAGCTTGAAGTCAGCCTGAATGTCATTTGCATTTTAAAATGAAAAAAGTGAATTGGCTCTTACTATAATTTTTTACCAACGAACCTTCAGTTTTGTCCTCTTTTCTTCTTTCACTGTTTCCTTCCTTCAGTTCCTGAAAAGAACACTCTATTGATTGTCTTATCATCTTCATCTTGTCTGTTATTCTGAACCATTGAATCGTATTTTAGTTGCAGAACTTAAGTTTTTTATTCGTAACTTTGTAACGTTTAAGTGAAGTTGAACATCTCTAAACTGAACTTACAGTTAAAGGGTAGTCCTAAAAGGAAAAAGACTGATACTGCAGACCCATAAAGCCACTCCCCTGCAATAGAATGGAATTTTCATTTTTTCTGAAATGGGCCCTTTTTAAAACGAATGATTCAATTATTTCATTGTGTTCCTGTGTAAAAGACACAGAATTCTACATATCAGCAGTCATGTTAGCTTCCTGTCTTTTCAAAAGCACATTAGCGCCTAGGAAATAGCTCTACTAACATGGCATTTTGAAGATCCTTCAGCATAATGAAATAAATGTTAATCTGTCTTTCGGAGTGAGAGAGAGGAGGACAGTATTTCCAGTTGCTGAAAAGATGATCTTGTTGACTTTGCACTGTGAGATACAACACTGACTCTCACTAACTCACATTCTTAGAAGTGTCATGCAGATGGTATTATTTCTTTGGTGACAGTGTGCAAGCTGATGTTCCCATAAAAGATGCTTGATGAAGGCACCTGTTGAATACTTAATGTTAGCAGCAATTCATAGCTAACTCAGGTTTTGAATTCAAAGTAATCATTTTGATTTGAACCTTGCCATTCTGTTCTCTAATTGCGTATTACTGTCTGTCCCCAACCTAAGATATTCATTATATGAGATGGGTACTTACTGTAATCTTGAAAAATGTATTTTAAGCGAGATCTCAACCATTCAACCTCTTGTAGAAAGGTTTTAATTTTTAATTACAGTGAATTTCTACTTTTTATCAGTTTTATCTTTTAAAAATTTCCTTGTCAACCATGTTGTGATATTTAAGGAGGACGATTTATTGGCCCCATTGATTCAAATGTCAATTAGAATTTGAAGACTCATCATCAATAAAAGGCCTAGTGCCAAAAAATTGAAAATTGAGTTAGATGTGGCATTTTCTTCCAAGCACAAAAGACTGCATACTGCGTCACAGGCCAAGTGCCGTCAACTTAAGAGTAATGCGTATGGAGTCCAAAATATAGCAATAGTGGTAAGTTCACGGGAATTTTTCAGAAATTAAAATGTGAATTACTTTAAATCTACATTTGGACCCTTATCCCAGTTATTGATGCTAAGTCTTCATTCGTTGAACTCCAACTGCCAAAATCGATGCTTCAGAAAGCTACCAAATTCTTTACATTAATGAAACCACCATTAAAAAACTTGAAAACGCCAATAACCCAATTTCTCTAGATTTTTCACACTGTGTCATGATTTTTGCTACATCTGACACATTGCAATTATTGACAGAATGAATTTGGAGGACCATATCTCTGAGTACTGAGTTAAACATCCTTCATTACATATCAGCATCTACTAACAGTGGGCAATTAGTAAAACACCACTTCAAAATTAGAATGAAGTGTGTTTCATCTAAGTGAATACTTAGAATATTACAGAAATTTTATCCTCTCAGGCACTTTTCACAGAGGCGTTGTTTGAATAAAACGAAATCAAATTTTTCTACTTATCTCCTGTCTTCATTTTAGAGTTAAAGGTTCAAATCTTCAAATAATAAAAACATGATAATTCCTGTAGCAACCTCTCCCCCTCCCACCTTGAAAAAGAAAAATTAAAGACATTTATTTTGATAGGTTCCGTTGGAATTAGGTTTCAGTCTACAGATTTCTTGTAAATATGAGTTTCGCTGAGTGGTTCAAGGAGGAAGAAAAAAATAAAAGAAGGACAACTTGCTTGGTTCTTACTTCATATTCGAAACAAATATATATTTAACACTTTAAAGTGAGATTTTATGCACGAGTGCAATAGCTCTCATCAATATAATTGAAGTCAGCATGCTTAGAATTAGAAGGTACATAATAAACAAAAAAGTTAATACAATAGACTCAGATCTGACATTGCAGAGAAGCAGTGGCACAACTCTCTACTAAGACTTATCTAATTATATTATCTTCTTGTTGCGCTGCTCTCTATGTCATTCTGTACTTTTCCTCACCTTTGAGTTCAACGCATGCTGATTTATTCCATAACTCTGAGAGAGAATGAAATCATAATTTTTGGTGACAAAATAACTCACTTGCTTCGAGAGGAAAATGTTTAAAATAAATGGGTGAAGATTAATGCACCAAAGAAATTAGCTGGTAGTCAAACTATCACTTAAAGGGATCCGGAACCCTTCTGTAGCAAGCCATGAGCTTTAGGCCATTAGTCCTGGATACCTTCTGTCCTTCTTCGGTGCTTGCGTAGATTTTCTCCACTACTGGGTCGGCTTTTAATTCTTCTTCTGTCAATTTTTGGAAAAGAGGGTGTTCTGTGAAATGTGAATCAATCCAAGAGTGGAGCATTGGAATATCCGTGATAGTGTACACGATTCCCTTTTAAGAAAAGAAAAAAAGAAAATTTAAATTAAAACACCATGCCAATTAAAGGAAATAAGTGTTAAAAAAGGATGATTTTTCTGGTGCTCAGTGAAAAAATCGTTTTTCAAACGTCCAAGAAGCAATGTTTATTACAATAATGTCTGCTTCAAAATGCTCACTGTGAAAATTAAGTCTTCTGCGAAGAATATATTACTCTTGATTCTTTCCAAGGATGTGAAGACTTGGTTATTTATGGCCGTAAAGGAGGTAGCTAAAACTGGAGATATTAAAAAGAGCAGGAGTGGGTATGGGTGTAAGAATATTTACATCACTTCACAAATCAGAGTAGAAAATAATTAATAGCTAAAAAATAATCCATATTATACATGCTACAGAGATTTCTCAGTTTACTTAGAAGTTTGTAAGGAACATCGTAGGTATCAAAATTCAGCTGACACCGAATTCCTTGGTATTCGTCCTTTTAAAATAATTAAAATTTTCGGGTTCAAACAGTTGTGGAGGGGGGAAAAAATAAATATTGCTTTCTGATTAGCCTCCTTGAATGTTGACTAGTCAGAAATTGTTGTTCACTCACCCCTTCTTTCAGAGCATATGCGTACTCCGCTAATGTTCCTCGATTGATGACACGCCATCTGTGCTTATTCCTCTTGAAGTGTGGATCTGGATACAGGAAGAACATTTTCGACAATTGAGCTTTTTTGAAATAGCAGGGAAAATACTTCATGACGTTGCTTCGAATGCAGGCTATATTCTGGTATTGATCCGGATGCTCAGATCGGAGATTCTTTATTTTGTCTATCACAAAATCTGAGACTTTGACACGAAGTTCCATGCCTAAGATTAGGGTATCCGGGAACATAGGAGACAGAGCAACTGTAAATAAGAACACAAAAAAATTGGAATGATTTGATTTTGAAGGATATAACACAAATAAATATATTGAGAACTAAAACGTCACCACATTTCATGGGTATTAGTGTGTATATGATCAGTAAGTGATCCTTGATTCTACAGGGTCTAAGACCAAGCCATGTAAAACTTTTGGCTCTCAAAATATTTTCACCATTCCACAATTACAGGGCATTTTGATGATTTTACATACCTGCCTGAGCCCATTTTTCGGCATTCCTGAAGAGGTCTCCCAGCTGCCGGGGTGGCATACCTAGGAGTGTTCAAACGAATTCTTGTCGGAACACTATCGATATCATCTCTTATTGAAACTGGCGGCAGTACCGACAGTGGTGATGATATCGACAACAACCGGCCTTATCAGATTTTTGGGAGCTCGGACTCAATGCATTGTTGCCCTGTGCGTCGGTTTATCAGATTGCCTGGCGCGGCGGCACGTAAAATAGATGTACAAATGGCAACAGCTTATTTTCGTCAGCTCCGAAAACTCTGATCGCTATTGGCAAGAGCGCTTTTATCGTAACTTAACGGAACTGTTTCGGTAGCTTACCGACAACCGATAAAACAGCCCTAGGCATTCCTTCAAATTCTAATCTCTTAAAAATTTATTTATTACTGCTGGAACCATGGAAACAAGACTGGATACAATACCTCAGTTTATTTTCGTGTGATGTCAATGCTTAAGTATAGATCCTTGACTTAAGACCACCTACTCTTTCTTCTCTGAGAACAGACAGAGATGACAAGCCTTCTTGCTTTAACAGCAATTACGTACTCAAGTTTTATTTGCCTGAAAAATACATGGAATGATACCATGCTTCTTATTTACTGCGACTGGCCAAAAAACACACCTGATAGAAAGATTGTAATTTTCAGTTTAAGAAAGAAAACTTACCTAGTAATCCCCCGTAACCGCAGCCAAGATCAGCAAACTCTACTTGCTTTGTTTTGTCCTTCGGGTTATTGAAAAATGCTGGATAAAGAGATCCCCAGTCCATGACTGCTGGAGTTCGAGGGCTGAAATGGAAAAGTTCATGATCGAACATTGAACTTATCTAACTCACAACGGCACAGAGAATATCTGAAGCTGTTATATCAAAATTTGCTATCTCAATTGCATCCCTGCTGTGATTGCCCAGTCTCACTGATAACTTAAAGATAGGGTCCACACCAAGTAAGTTCATGCGCTTTTAGACTGCAACAGAAAATCTGCCATCATAATTTTTCTATTTAATTTACATGTGAAAGTGGCATCAAATGATCTTCTACCGCAGTCTAGAAGTACACGAACTTATTTGGCGTGAACTCTAGCCTATTAGATGCTGTCGCAATCTGACTTGGTGTCTCGGTTTAATTTGGTCCAAAAACGTACATCTAAGTGAAAGTTTTAGGAAAATGTGAAGAAAAAAGTCAGTCATCAGTCTCCAAAGATGCATGTACGGCACTCTATAGTGCTTTTTTTTTTATCCGAACCACAGAGGATCACGATGGAACGCCTCACTTTTTTATCCCAGTCCAGTAGGCTGACTGTTGAAATTTATGGACAAAGCAATAGATTAAGAAGACAAGCTGAGAATAAAGCGATCCTATTGGTGGAAGCAATGGACGAAGGATGTAAGTGATAAACTAACAAACGGGAACCCGCGAGAGACTCTGTGGTTAGTCCATCACTCTCCTTTTCAGTCTATAACAACAACCCGTTGCAGCCAATAGGATCCCTCCAAGTTCCCTATGTCTTCTCTGACTATCAATTTTAATGATCAGCCCATTACTTGCATACCAGTGGAACGCTAGGATCCTTCTCTAGAGGTATGCTGAGAGTGGATACGTGCGATCTTAACCTCAGTCAAACCACTACAGAATGTAAAAATCCCGATCCATAACGTTCCATGGATTGAAAAAAAAAGGCTCTTATATCCGTAAACAGAGCCATTTATGCTATAGACTTCACCCTACAGAGTTTGAAGTAGGAACAGTGATACTTACTAATCAATTAAATGGTCGGACATCGGATTGGAATGGGCTCTTTGGCGATAAAACTTCTTCTGAGGCTTAAGATAATGTCTGTGCCCAGGTTTGAACGGCGGTCGCTGAGTACCTTCGCCAGGACTTGTTGAAACGGGTGGTGCTTCTGTTTCCAAAGACATCTTGAAGTCAACTTTGGGTAAATGCAGAGAGATGGTCTTGGGCCGGTTATGAAAAAGATGAAAACATGTAGTACTTTGGCACTTCAATTAGAGAATTAAAAGAGAGGCAAAGATTGACGAGAAAGCAGAAAGCTGAAGCTGAAACCGGGCGGCCGGGCAACGACGTGTTTACTGTTTACAAGTGTTTAAAGTGGTTTACAAGATAACCTAACCTAAAGTGTTGTTGATTTTATTTCGATTCTCGAGAGAAATCGATTTCCGCACAAAACTATCGATTCAATTAAATCGATTTTTAGCACGCGGTTTTACCGCTAAATCGATGTTTCACTCACAAATCGAAATTTTTCGATTATTTATTGACAAAAATTTTACTCCTGAACTGAGTTACGACAACTCACTTTTGGTTGGGCCAGGATTGGGCTGAACCATAGAGTACAATAGAGTCGCAAAGTACTGGAGCGCCGATGAAGCCAATCCATTAACAGGCGTTTCCGAGCCACGTGTGCTCCGAAAATAGTGAACCATTTGCGAACCCAACGGCATTTTGTAACACGGCGGCTTATGGAGAAATCAAGAATTGCTTGTGTTTTTTAGGTATTTTATAATTCAATCAGCATTAATTTTTGCAAATTTTGCTATTTAAAGGTAGTCAAAGCCATAATGAATCCATTGATGTATATTACTCCTGGATAATATTCATATTGGGATTTAATTTCTGACTTATACCAAGTGTGAACCAACCGGCATTTCTTATCACGGCGGCTTACGGGGAAAGCAACGACTGCCTGTGTTTTTTCGACATTTTTTATTCAATCGATATTAATTTGTGCAAATTTTGCTATAATTAGATAGTCAAAGCCATAATGAATCCATTGATGTATATTACTCCTGGAGAATATTCATATAGGGATTTAATTTCTGACTTAACTACCAAGTTGTGAACCAACCGGCATTTTTTAACACGGTGGCTTATGGAGAAATCAACGACTGCTTGTGTTTTTTCGACTTTTTTAAATTCCATCTATATTAATTTGTGCAAATTTTGCTATAAATAGATATTCAAAGCCATAACGAATCCATTAATGTATGTTACTCCTGGGTAATATTCATATATGGACTCAATTTCAGACTTATTACCGGCCTACTTAGCTGATTCAATGTGTGTGGACCTAGCCGACGAACGGAGCCGAGTCGGGAGTGGGGAGGTGGGGAGCGCTGAGCGCGAGTCTCTGCGTATGCGTCGTCGCTAGTCGCCGCACACTAGTCTCCGGAGAACTGGACAAAACAGCCTCGAAAAGTGACTTCAACGGCGATCCAGTACTTTGCGACTCTATTGTACTCTATGGGCTGAACAGTGCTGCCGTTCTCGCTCAGCCCAAGATTCCGTGATTCGGAACTATTTTATTCCGATTATTTTCAAATATTCCGGGAAAAAGTTCCGAGATCGGCCAGGAATTAATTCCGATTCCTGACGCGGGATTTTCAAATGGTTTACCCGTTTTATAAGACGGCCACCCCTTAAAATCACTGTCAGGGCGTCATGAATATTAAATGAACAGTTCTCAACTGGTTTGGACGTAATTATGACGCCCTGACAGTGATTTTAAGGGGCGGCTGTCCTATAAAACAGTTAAATCGTTTGAAAAGCCCGCATTAAGGAATGGGAATTAATTGTAATTAATAATTAATTAATTGACATATAATTGACCATCTCCCCGGAATGAAAACTCTGCTTATTTTATTTTTATATAAATTGAAGATTACCTAAACATTAGAGATGTAAAAATAACACATTTAAATGGATCAGCCCATTTACTTGAAGCTTTTCTTTTTTAGGAACATATAGGTTTTCCCAGCAGAAAAATATTTGCTGCTTAATAAATTTTCAGAGCACTTTTTTTTTTTCATTTATGCTACATCAACTTTTGAAATTTTTAGCTTTGAACTTGTTTTCTTCAGAGTCATTGCAATGCATGTGTAGTGTGTTGTATAGAAGCTCGACTGACACTTCCGTTTAGGAAAGGAATTTTTTGGTTTTAATGCATAAATTGGCTTTAATTTTCTAATAATTTATTTTCTTACTTGAAAATAACAAACAAATATAGAAAAAGGACAAGGAGAAAAATAAGTACGGCTTGGACAAAAATAGACAAGAAATCACTGATAGTTAACTATTTACTTAAAAAAACTACTTAGTAACAAGCACCAAAACATGATGTGAACAGTTGTTCAGTTCATTTCATTATTTTCATATTTTGATTTTCTTTCTTGAGGTTATAGGTTTGGTAGAAAACCGCGGGAAGATGGATACGACACTCGAGAAAATTCTAGAAAACAGAATCCCCATTTCCAGAATGATCATTGCGAGAAAATGTCCAGATTAATCTCAATACCTCCGATGAAAATATTAAAAATTCCTACAAAAATGGCCTAAATTCCGGGAAAAATCCGAAAAAAGGCAAAAATTTCG
Source organism: Bemisia tabaci (assembly GCF_918797505.1). NCBI lineage: Eukaryota > Metazoa > Arthropoda > Insecta > Hemiptera > Aleyrodidae > Bemisia > Bemisia tabaci. The sequence continues at coordinate 59,507,089 of NC_092793.1, forward strand.
GGAAAAATCCGAAAAAAGGCAAAAATTCCGGGTAAAATCCGAAAAAACGCAAAAATTCCGGGATATTCCGAGAATTACAAAGATTCCGGGAAAAATTCCGAGAAACTTCAAAAGTTCCGAAATTCGGAATTAATTCCGGGAAACGGCAGCACTGGGGCTGAAAGTGGCCTAAAAAAAAATCCAATTCTGATTGGTTCTCGCTCATGGAGGCCGAAACTAGTGCACCAAGATGGCGGTACCTCGTATGTGAACAAGAATAATGAAAATATTACCTAATTGTGGTTTATCAAGAGTAAATTGTTATTTCCATCGGTCTAAAATGAAAATAGATTAAGAAATTATTCACAAACCAATCTCATTTTCTTTTTAATTGATCAATTTGTTGATGTTGTTGTTTCTGTGTGACAGACATCGCAGGATTCCTGATCCTTATCCCCCAATATCGTTCGTTTGAGTGCACTAGTTTCGGCCTCCATGGCCAGCCAAGGTCGGCTGCCAGTCAGCTGATAATCGAGTTGTCGTTACTCTGGGTATAAAGGGACTCTATCCTGAACAGGAAGTATGGAAGGCGAAGGTTTCACACTTCCTCTGCTCCTGAATAAATAATGAAAGCAAAAACCTGCATTATTTTCGAAAAAAAAGGGGAGCCATCGGCAAGAAATTCAACGCTCAGTGAGACGATATTTTAAAAAAAACGAGCGGCACATTACTTTCCCTGATACTTGTATGATACTGATACTTATGGATTTTTTTTTCAAAGCGATTTTCTTGACGATCGATTTCTTTGGCTTGATTTTTCAGACATAGTTGTCATCTTCAATGTAGTCGACTTTTGGGGGAAAATCAACAACACTACTTATTCGACATGACATCTACCATCTCACCACTTTCCTTAGTGTCGTTACAGGCATTTTAAGCTAGCTTGGAGTAAAAAAGACTATAAATTCAAAAAGACAATATCAAACCTGATTTCCGCTATAATTCAATTTTTTGCATTGTATATACGCTCCCACAAATGCAAAGTGCTGGGGCAGCATTGCTTCTTCCCTGTGCGAGTCCTTAGAAAATACAAATCCTTCTTTTGCATCAACTTCTTATTCTCTCAATGGGCCCAAGAGAGCCGTGAGAGAAAATACAGAAGGTAGTGGCAAACGGAGAGATAAGCATCCTATGTCACAGGAAGCAAACACGGAGCTAATGAGAAATGTGGCAGCATAGTTTCAGATTGACGTTAGAAACCAGGAATACAACAAGTATTATTGCACAGGGTGGCTGTGAACGAATCATGCATAACACGAATTCAAATGTCTGTGTAATTTTAGGAGGAACTTCTTTCTTTCAACGCAAAAATTTTCCGTGCGAGAAGAAGTTCCGTGGCACAGAACAGAATGTAAAATAATAACAAATCTTAGCTTGAGACAACTTCTTTGATTTTCTTTGCAGAGTTTTCTTGAAGGGGAGTAATTTTGTTCAAGTGAAATTTAACATTTAGTTTTTAAAGGAAACATATTTTTCCGTAATCCAAAGAGAAAATGGCCAACAGATCACTTGGATTACATTTTGCAAAAATGAACCAAGAGCATTCCAATGTTGCTAGGATTGTGTAACATTTATTCTTTGCAACAAAATTACTGAAATAATAAAAAAAAAAAAACATATTTACAAGGATAATTTTCCTCATGAATTCATAGTATATTGAGGGTGAAGATAAAATTTGTATAGGTGATCAGTTTGGATTTGCAGGGTAAAGAAAGTTGCACAATCTTAGCAACACTGGAATGCTCCTGGTTCCTTTGGGCAAAATGCAATCCACTTCGTTTTAGTTCTGTCAGAGAGCTTGTAATTGCATTTGTTGATTCTCAATGGGCTGATAATCGACATTTATGAGCAATTGAGGCAAAAAGAGAATGGCGCAATCCTGTTGGTGGAAGCAAATGGTTGCAATGGACAAAGGAGGTGAGAACTGAGTAAATAATAGACTGACCAACGGCAACCCACCAGGGATCCTATAGTCCATCATTTTCTTCCGAAGTATATAACAGCCATCTGTTTCAACAAATGAAATCTCTCCCATTTTCCCTTTTATTTTTTGGTCTAATCCTTTGTCTATTAATTTCAATAATCAGCCTTAAGCCTATGGCAATTTAAAATTAACCTTCAAGTTGCTCCTTCTCAAGACTAATATTTTTGCATTGTAAATATTCAGCATTAATCGCTCCAGTTTGAATGGATATTGTACAGAGTCCAGTATTAATATGACATTCCTCTTTGCGAATTGAACAGTAAGATTGATTTTCAGTTTTCATGGACTACTCTCTTTTCTGTACATGGTCACGTTAGAGTACTCTTGATTGGGAGTTGAGCTGCATGTGGGCTTGTATTAGATGCGTTGTTGATGTGTTGAAAGAATTATGAGATTTACTGCGCAGACCTTAGAGGTGAGGAAAAAATTGCTTTTTGATGTTATTTATAACTGGTTTATTGTAAAAAATAAAAAAGTCAATAATTAATCACGGAGCTTGGCTTTCTGTCGGGCCAACTTTTTCTTCGAAAGTTTTTTCGGTGTCTTGTCCTCTTGTCCTGGCTGAGGTACAAATTCTTGTTGTTCACTTAACACAACTTCGATGTGACAAGGATGACTCATGTAAGCTGAAAAAAAATGAAGAGAGAGAAATGAAAATAACTTCCACTAAACCTCTGAAGAGTACAGGTGTTGAAACAAATCTTTTCCAGTGAGCTACAAATACAGCTTGTTTTATAATACCAATACATTCTCATGAAAAGTTTCAGTTTCTATTCTGCGTTTTACCCAACTTCCTTGATGTGCATGAATGAGAGTGTTCTTTTTCTATAAGGGTGTTTTCTAAAATTTTATTTTGGATTTTCCTGATATTTCAAATGAAATATTCTGATGTTTTGAGCGAAAATATTGAATTTTGTTTGATTGGTTACATTATACTAATACAAACATTATACTTGATGAATAGAATCAAATGTTTAAATTTCGCATATGCTGACTGCATGTAGTTGAAAAATGCTTGATGCGATTGAAATTTCCTAACCCATGATTGATTTTCCTGGTTTTTGCTGAAATGAGACTTCCTGGCCATCCTTAGAAATTAGTCATTCATGAATTGAATATATTGAGTGAGAATTTGCAAGGACTGCAGAGCTCATGAGTAAAATGGAATGTGAGTTCAACTTACGGTTGATACGACCGTGAGCTCTGTAAGTTCTTCTCCTCAAACATGGAGCTCTGTTGACTTGAATATGGTCAATCCTAAGGCGGTCAACATCTAGGCCTTTCAAATCAGCATTGGCTTCAGCATTCCTCAAAAGTTGAAGGATGTGTTCTGCTGACTTTTGAGGCCATCTACCTTGAACGCACTTCCATGCTTTAGCCTGAAATTGAATGACACGTCACAATATTACTTCGACATAAAATCAAATTCGCTGCACAAGAAATTCAAAGCAAAGGCATAACTGTGGGAGAAAATAGTCTTTAAATGAACTTATTATACAGGGTTACCATAGAATTTAGAAAATTTACTTCCCTGACAATTGAGAATATGCCAGATGGCGTAAAAGATGTGATTAACAATAGTTTCCATGCAAAATGCATGCAGTTGACTGTGGCAACCCTGAATTCAACTGTAGAGATGCACCTGCATACAATGCTAAGGGGTTGAACCAAGTTTAAGCAAAGGACTTGAATTCTTTATGCTCATTTTAGACATGAAATATCTGCTTTCAATTTCCCTGTACAGGCAGATAGCTTCATAAATATATCCATGCATTAGATTCCTGTAAGATACTGTCTGACTGGGTTGAATTATACAGACACATTGGTGATAGAGAGAGCTGGAAAAATTCTTGTAGATTAGGCTATGGGTGTGTATTTTTACCCATTGATAACTACTGATTCTGAAAATTATCTCAAGGACCCCGCCGGTTCTTATGGAAAATTGCCCTCGGTCAAATGCGTTGAAACTTCAGTATGTTGTGCAGCATGTCATCATGAACAAAAGTTCCAATAGGCCAAACAAGATCCCATGTGCGGTTTTCGAGATATTCGCCGTTTTATGTGCGTAAACGGAGGTTTCGCGCGCTCCCGCCGGAGCCATACCATTGTGCGGCGCCGCTCGTGCCCTTCCCTCCCAGTCACTCTCCGCTGCCCCGCCGCCCATACCTTGGCTCCTCTATCGCTCCAACTCCGACGCTCACGAGGCTGCGCCCATCATTACCGCACCGCACCCGCACGCCGTCTTCTTACGCGGACTCTTCTTCGGCCATGTCGCCTCTTTTTCTCATCGATCCTTTCTCTAAGTCTTCAAAAACGTTTAAGAAGTCCATTTTTACTAAACATGATAATGCTAATAACACAAATAATACAAAAAGAGAGGAAAAACAAATGATAATCCATGCGAAAGTACGTAGGAGAGTTGGAATGCCTAAGAGACGTTAAATAAAACAAACTTTTTTTTATTTTCTTCCCTCTTCCTTTCTTTCTTTTTTTTCTTCATTTTTCTCATGTGGAAGCAGTGAAAGTAACTTCTGTTGGAAGATGATGTTGATGTTTTTTCTTTTTTTTTTCTTTCTTTCAATAATGACGATTACGATCGGCGATCAGAACCCTCGACCTTCGAAAGTTACTTAGGGATTTTCTTGCAATGGTCTTCCAGCCGCATCTTTAATGTCTTTTTTATGGAACCTGGAGAAAACTCGTACTCACAAAAAGCCGCGTACGCGCATGAATGTTACGGTCGACCTGCAACTCTTTTTCATCATCTCTATGGAGTTTGTCTTGGATGTACGATCTGATTAGAGGATACGATCAGCATATAATAAGATGGCTGATAAGGTGGTGCTGCAAGTTGGAGCGACTTAAGATGTGACCATTTACGCCTAAATGGACATCTCTCTTCCTTGAGTTCAGTTATTAATGATCCCTCTCTCCTCCTCCATTGGTGCGGTTCAGCTAAGTCAAGACTAAAGCAAACTTAATTCCTACTTGAGCATCGTCAGCCGACTAATTACCCTCAACCTCCGCCACGTCATTATTGAAAGAAAGAAAAAAAAAAAGAAAAAACATCAACATCATCTTCCAACAGAAGTTACTTTCACTGCTTCCACATGAGAAAAATGAAGAAAAAAAAGAAAGAAAGGAAGAGGGAAGAAAATAAAAAAAAGTTTGTTTTATTTAACGTCTCTTAGGCATTCCAACTCTCCTACGTACTTTCGCATGGATTATCATTTGTTTTTCCTCTCTTTTTGTATTATTTGTGTTATTAGCATTATCATGTTTAGTAAAAATGGACTTCTTAAACGTTTTTGAAGACTTAGAGAAAGGATCGATGAGAAAAAGAGGCGACATGGCCGAAGAAGAGTCCGCGTAAGAAGACGGCGTGCGGGTGCGGTGCGGTAATGATGGGCGCAGCCTCGTGAGCGTCGGAGTTGGAGCGATAGAGGAGCCAAGGTATGGGCGGCGGGGCAGCGGAGAGTGACTGGGAGGGAAGGGCACGAGCGGCGCCGCACAATGGTATGGCTCCGGCGGGAGCGCGCGAAACCTCCGTTTACGCACATAAAACGGCGAATATCTCGAAAACCGCACATGGGATCTTGTTTGGCCTATTGGAACTTTTGTTCATGATGACATGCTGCACAACATACTGAAGTTTCAACGCATTTGACCGAGGGCAATTTTCCATAAGAACCGTGCGGGTCCTTTCACCCACCATATGCTGGTTTTTGAGAAGATGGAATTTTCGCCAGAAAATCAGTTTTCAAAGGAAAATTCAGGCGTGATTAATTTTTTTTTACATTCTTAGACAGTCTGTTCTTACCTGCGCACATCGTCCAATACCACCAGTGAAGCGTCTGAAAGGTACACACTCCTTCTTCTCTTTCACATTTTTCAGGTAGCGGATGGCCCTGCGCAATAACATATACTGGATATTTTTGGCTGTTTCTCGTGTGTTCTAGAAGAAAAAAATACAAAAATAAACGTACAGAATAGCAAACATAATACAAGTAGTATGGCATATCCCACCTTATTCTTCATCTTCCTTTGTATTCTAGGCAGAAATCTTCATAATTTAAGAGAAATTAGGGTTCTGAAGGCTTCGATTACGCTCTCAAATTGCACTCAACTTAAGGTGATATTAACGACTGCTCAGTTTAAAAGTAATTTACTTGTGTGTCAGACTCAATAGGAGTTACCTTGTTCGTAACTACTCCACGACTGTTGACTTATTACCGAGACAGAGCAACTCAAAAGGTGCAGAATGATATGAGGGATAACACATTAGGAGGGACCATTAGAACGAAGGAGTGTCCTGACAGTAAGAAATGCAGCCTTAAATTATTAATTAATTAATTTATGCATTGGTGATATTAAAAGGCTTTGGGTGGATCCTACAGCAGATCAGGTGTGCAACAATTGCTCAACAACCATGATGAACCAGGTACAGCCCCATCCTAATGCAGACATGATAGGAAAGCTGCCAAAAATGTGGTAACAGCATGATCTTAATCTCTTTATTCGTTCAAATGTTGCATGTTTTGAGTAATAGGTCCTGCAGGACCTTAATGTCACTACCTTTATGACATGACTGCTACCGTACTAAGGAAGAACGTTATATGAATCCAAAGGCATTACAAAATTTCCTTGGATAAAGTATGAATTTATTGAGAAAGTTTGAAATTTTTTTCTTCCCATTCTTCAGGAAAAGTTGTTTGTAATTAAATCTAAAATAAGTAGCTGGATATTTCAACAAAGACATGCATGAACTTTTTCCAAAAAAGTATTTTATCAGTGGATGTTAGACAACATTCGAAAATTCATGGGACATTATTTTTCTTGGCATAACAGTGCACTTGTTGTCATTATTAAGAGGGTTAGCAACGATCTGAGGTCAACTTCTTGCTGTTTCTCTGTCTTGCCCAATCCGTTGACATTAAAGCAGTTGAGAATTAAGGGTCAAGTTCACACTAATGTAAAAACAAAACTAGAAGTACTTACTTTGAAATGTACTCTCAGGTTGTAACCTCTTGCCTTGCAGGATCTGGCAACATTTTCTGGCTCGTAGGAGTACCGCCCCATGATTGAACTGCAATCAAGATAAACCGATAAGTAAATTTAAGCATAGTGATAATCCGAACAATTGTTCATTTTCACTGATTTCCTGCCAGACTAGAGGTTTGAAAAAGATTCTCAATGAACAGATGAAGATGATCAAGCTTTTTTTCTTCCATACTGACGAAAATTTTCAATGAAACAAAGCTTCGATTAGATTGGCTCATACAAAAACGTCCAATGTCTAAAAAAACCCTAAGTTTAGGTAAGTAAATTGCAAAAAGACAGTGACGGCCTTTAAATCAGCACTTATCTGAAATCAGAGGGTGACTAGTTCTATTGGAGAATTTTAGGAAGGATATAAGAACAGCTCCTTTCTCAGATCCTACTGGAAGCAGTGTAATTTCAAAAAAAAAAAGGCCATTAGACAACAGACGTATTCGCGTGAGAGGCACAAGTCAGCTTCAGAAAAAATTAATTTTATGCACGAAATTGAGAGCTGATGCAGCTCTTCGTTAATCAAATGAATATTACTTCAGGATTTTTCAAGGCTCTACGAAGACATAAATGACCATGGAAAATGAAAATTGAGGGAGTATCACGAGAAGCATAATCAAGACTGCTCAGAATGCATGACATTGTTCAAAATCAAACACAGATTGATGAATTCAATGATGAAGCACCTAGAACTTGATCTGAGGGGGAAAATTCTATGAAAGCAGAGAAAAACAAAACGGGAGCTTGAGCAATAGATTTAAAAAAATCAGGGCAGAAATATTTAAAACGAGCTCCTTCGGTAATGGGACTTACTTAATGGTCCGTAAAATGGTAAAAAATTTAATTTCATCCATAATATGATAAAACTTTTGGAGCTATCGATAACTATATAATGATACAGGATGTTCCAAAAACATTCCTCATGTGAATATAGGGTTGCCTTAATCACACAATATGTAGTTCAGGATTACTAGACAAAAAGTATTCATGAAACCGGAGGGATTTGGGTAGAAATGGATTGCAAGGACATATTTCTGTCATGCAAAAATAAGCGACAGAGAAAAAGATGGTGGGCACAGGATGGAATGAGCTCTGCAGTCCGCAGCAGGCAGCACCCGCACTCCCCTTCTTTCCACATGACGCTTAATTCCGTTTAGCAAAGATATGCCCATTTAAACTTTTCCTGCATTCTCACAAAGGTTCAGCTGAACAGGCAAGCACAACTAGGCTTCATTTAAATTAAGCCACAAGTAAGTGCAGTATAGTCTGCGTAGCATGTGTTCGCAAATCGCACATCGGATAGGGTTAGATTTTGGTGGTAGGATGGTTCCTTAGTCGTTCATGATGGAGAGGGAAAACAAAGCCCGTTAATCATCAATGGGTGCGTGAAATTAAGAGTGGAGACTAAATCCCAATTTCATGGATCCAGTTTGGTACGGAAACCGACATTTGGATGGAAGTACATGCTATGTGTCAAAGTCAGTGGCCGGGACCTAACCTCCCAGGGTTATACACTTTTATCAAAGGCAGCTGGAGAAATACACACCAGACAATGCACATTAAATATTTCTATTTAACAATAAGAGGTAGATAGAGAAATTAATGAATGGAGTTCGTTGCAACATTTGTTGGGAGTAAAAGAAAGGAAACATGACCAGTGCCAGAGCTTGGTTCCGAGAGGCCGTGTTCGAACCAAAAGTTTTACCTTCGTGCAGATTTTGGGCAGATAATTGAGAAGCTAGCTACGAAAACAAAATTATTTTCACTAACACAACATAAATTCAATTACACTTAGAATATTGAAATAAAATAAATACCCACGTGTAAGGGAGAGCCTACGTTGATGAAAAAGTTATGGACGATGCGGTCCACTTTCTGGAATTCCGCACCGGATTGGAATCTTGGCATTTCGACCCACTTGAACGCTTTTGCCTCGTTCCCAAGTCAAAGATAGGAACTTGAATGTTGAACCATCTTTCCCGCGCCCGCGGTATGTTTGCAGTTTCAAATTGACGGACTTTTTACTTACTTACGTACTTGTCTAATTGTAAGTAAATACTATTCAATTAAATACTTACGCTTAGCTTGAATGACTCACGATTTAACTTCATTACTTTTCCTTAAGCATTTTATGTACATATCGATGGCTAAAGTGCAAAACCATGTATCCCTCTTGCGATGTTTCGAAATTTCTTCTCCTATTTTTTTAATTTTTCAAAAGGAAATTAAATTTCGATGTCAAAACTATTTTAACGATGATTTAAATTGGAATTTTTATTTTACTTATCAGTTCATATATGCACTCATTTCGCCCCCAAACACCAACGGTTCCGTGGTGTAGTGGTTATCACATCTGCTTTACACGCAGAAGGTCGCCAGTTCGATCCTGGCCGGAATCACTAAATTTTAATCAGGGACGGACTGGCCGGGGTGGCGATGGGGCGATCGCCCCACTTTCATCGGCCAAAAGGGGCCCCGGAGGGGCCCCTTTTGGCCGATTTGAAGGGCCGTATTTCGCCGTTTCGAAGAAGCGCCCGAGGGCTTTTTCGGTTCGTCCTCGAGAAAGGGCCCCGAGACTCCTGAGAGGACAGGACACTTTATTGCCGATTCGGAGAGCGCCCTGAAGGAGCTTTTTTATGCCGTATCTAAGGGCGTTGCATTTTGAGAGCCCTTTTTTCTGATTCGAATAAGTCCAAAGGGGTCCTTTCTTGTCATTTCGGAAGAGCCCTGAAGGACTCATTTATTGCCGATTCGAAGAAGACTCGATGGAGCCTTTTTTTGCCGCTTCTAAGGACCTTAAAAGAGCCCCTTTATCTGATTCGAAGGAGTCCTTTTTTGCCGTTTCCAAGGGACCATTTATTGCCGATTTGAAGAGGCCTTGATGCGGTTTTATACCGCCTCTAAGGACCTTCAAGGCACCGGGCTCTTTATCGCCGATTCGACAAAAGGGTCCTTTTTGCCGGGGGCCCTTTGGTACTGATTCAGAGAGGCCTCGAGGGCGCATTTCTATGCAATTTTGAACTTTGGAGGCCCCTAGTAGGGAACCTTTCCTACCTTCCTCAAGGGATTTCGTAGGGGCCTTCGGCGATTTTTCCCCCCTTTAGCGAAATCCATAATGGGGGCTGTCCATATAATACGTAACGCAGTTTTTCCGATTTTTTTACCCCCATCCCCCCTCCGTAACGCATCGTAACGCAAGCTCGAACCATCCCCCCCCCTCAAAAAAAATAAATAAATACGTAACACAAGCCTCGCCCCGCCCCCCTATTTTGGTCAGTTTTTTAAATTAACAAGGAAAAAAAAGGTCTTACGGCAAAAAAGAGTTACGTAACGTTGGGCTTGACCCCCCCCCTCCTCCCCCCTTAATACGTTACGTATTGTATGGGCAGCCCCAATGACTTTTTTCTAATTCAAAAATTCCCGCGACATAAGGCCTCTTTTGACACATTTAAGACGCGCGTGCGAGTCGATTCCTTCAAATACCATAGGGCTACTTCACTCACTCACAAGGCTCGAGGCTTGTCTGGATCGCGAATGCCGCCGGCGCCACACAGTTGTCATTAGTGTATGGCTCGATATTACAAGACCGGTAAAGTGTGAAAAACCAATGGGAATGTGAACAATCCGAGCGTCAAGACTTTTTCGTAAAACTGTGTTTCTATTTCCAGTTTAATTAACACAATAATTTTCAAAGTGTCAGATTTTTGTCAATTTTTTGTTTGTATTTTTATTTTCATTCTTATTTTTATTTCGATGGCTAAATTCTGAAAACACGTATCTCGGAATCCGCATCATTAACTCATGAACCCTGAGACTCATAAGGATACACGCAAAACATGAGCATCCTTACGAGTCTCAGGGTTCATGATGCGGATTCCGAGTTACGTGTTTTCAGAATTTAACCATCGATTTATTCATTCATTACGCGTCATTTAACTAGTAAACGGCACTGATTTTTCTATGAGCAGAGCGAAGAAAGGATCCAATAAAACGTTCAAAAAAAATTAAGACAGTTGTCAATTTTGGCGGCTAAAAAGTACATTTAAAAAAAACAAACGAACAAAAAAATCCGAACTGTGTTTTTCAGAATGTGTTCTTTTTAGACTGTCACTATTACTATTCTACTTGATTCTATGTATCTTCTGTATACTAATTTAGCTTTAGCACAATTTTTCGTTGGAAGAGGAAAATAAAAGTTGAATTCCAAGTATACAACGGATTCTCATTTTTTCATCCAGTTTAAGAAAATATACTAAGTTTTGCATTTCTGGTCTCTTTTTGGATAATGTTTCAAAAATAATATTAAAGAATAGGGTCTAAAATAGCGTAAAATTCATTCTAAAAGGGCCTAATTTTCAAAATTTTCCGGAGGAGGGCCCCCGGACCCCCCTTCTACTGGGGGGCCCCCCAGACCCCCCTAGGGGCCCGCCCCATACTTAATTTAGGGCCAGTCCGCCCCTGATTTTAATCGACGCCTCTCATCGATCGGAGACGACATGAGTTGCTGACTGGTATATGGTGTGCTTCCGTATCCAGTTTTACACGTTAAGAAAAAATGAAGTAACAATCATGATTAAGTCAAACGAATAAGCTAAACGGAGTTGTACTTTTGTCTAGCCGTCATATTGCCCTGTTGCCGTTGTTACTATTAAGTTGTGCTGCACACTGCAGCGCAAAAATGGGTTGTGTTTTCATCCAGGCCCGTCACTATGGAACGTCGTTTGGGACTTTACTAAAACAGCACTCTCGCTCGTAAATGTGAAGACAGCGGTGAGACAATATTACGTCAGGAGGGACTTTAGCCTACGTCACCCAATATCGCGTTGCCAGTTGATATCATAATAATGGAATTATAAATGAATTTGATTCTTTGCAAATTAGTTTATTGATTATATTTAATAATTCACTCATCGGATTTTGTTTCGTATACATTTTCACTCAACGCGTTTTTCCTGATTTGTTTATGTTTGTAATAATGAGAATTATGCTGTTGAAAAATGATATAACGGTATTTTAGTGATCTAAATAACAACTACCCTACTAGCAATGACCTGCTTTTAAAACATTCTTCAAAAACTCTTAAAATTAGTTTTCGGCTATTTTTTTAAATAAAATTTAAGAGAAAAATAGGGTTAAAAAAAAACCCCTCTAAATATCAGTGTAGATTTATAACATATTTTGCAAACATTTTTAGCTTTGAAAAACTACGTTGATATTTTAAGAGTTTCTATATAAGTAATCACATTTTTCTTTACCTAAATTTTACTGCTTGTAAATTTTGCTTAAAAATTAGCCAAGACGGGTCTCCTAATAAGAGAATTTTAACAGGTTTTTTGAGAGTGGTCATTTTTAAATTTAAGAGTTATTTTTTAAAAGTTTTTTTAACGGCCGATTGATACCAGAGTAATGCGATTTTCTGCAGAAACGATGCCTTCGCACCGATTTATCAAAATTACCATAGAATAAGAACAGTATAAACTTTTTAAAATCCCCTGAAAAATTGCTAAAAATCACCAGGAGACATTTCACTGAGGCCCCCCGTTTAACACTCACGTATAAGGCATGGCAGTATATCCAATATCTGTTGTGACTTATAATATCAGTCACAGAAGTGACAATAGTCTTGTCAGTGAGCTGTATGTTCTTTGATTTGCCTCAGAATTTTGGTGTGGATTTTTACGAAAGCTCTCTCAAACTTTGAGTCATTTTATGGCACTCCAAAACCTGCCTTATCTCAATACAAAAACTGCCAGGAAGTATTTAAAAATTTAATTGCTGGGTATGTACACAGTCTTCGTGACTGAAATTCTATATTATACGGAGCAAAATACGCGTCCGCTTTTAGAGATTATTGAAAGATCATCAATTAAATCACCGCCCAAACCAATGACGATTATTTATCCACCGGCCGGTCGTAGAACGGAAATAATAATCTGATAGAGAAAATTACATAATACAGCTGGCAACGTAGGAATAACTTCGAAGCGGGATCAGTAATGTCCCAACTGGGTTTTATTGGTAAAGTCCCCAGTGACGTAGTTTAGTCCCAGAGAACTGCGTTCAGAGTAGCGTAGAGGTTATGATTCAATAAAGTCCCAGACGACGTTCCATACGTCACATCCCATCTCGGGCCCCGGTAACAGTTTTAAGGCCTGGGCCCCAAGCACGGGGGGGGGGGGGGGGGGGTATCCGAGGGGATCCCCCAAGAAATGTTTAAATTATAAATCTATTCGGATGCATTTTGAAGCTTCCATGACGAAGTTGTCCATCAATTTCTGCGGAATAATTACGCTTTTTGTTTCTACTTTCAGCACAAAATGCTTGCGAATTGTTGCATTCAAAACATCTGGAAAATTGTTATTTTTTGGGGGGGCATATGATACTATTTTCAGTTCTAAGAGGGCCCGGCCCCCCTGGACTCCCCCTTCGTTTGTCTATGGCAAGGGAGTTGAGCCATGAGCCATATTGAAGTCGAGGATGCCCAGACTGGAGACTCTTAGCATCTGACGACGGAAGAAAATGAAACGCAGTTACTAAAAATATCCCTCTGTACTGAAAATCTTGAAAATAGATAGAAATTTTCCAAGAAGTATACTTCTTTGAAAATTTAAGAAGAATTCTACAGTGCCTCAGCGTGTTTCTAAAAATCTATTCACCTTTTGCGAAATTTTTAGGGTAAATTTTTCACTTTTTCTTGCGAAACAAGGGTTGCATGAGAATTCGTAGTGGTTTTTCACGGGTACCACGGGTACCGGGTAACGCACGGGTACCAGGAGCCCAGTATCCCCCCCTTGTGGCAGGCCTGCCTTCATGCACGCTGGGCTTGTCGATTTCCTTTGACATTTCAGTGGTGATTGCAAAGCTGAAGTGCGCTCCAGCTAGAATTGTATTTAGCAAATGGGTGGTTTTTCTACGAGGATTAAAAATGAACGAGTGGTACGGATTATAACAAAAGAATATGAACTATGCAAAACGATAATCCGGGTATCGGAACTTGGCTGATTTGAAAACGCCTTCAAATGCGGCGTGATACCACACGCATTCCGGAGAGTTCAAATAGTTGTATCATTGCGCCTTAGAAATGCGACGGAAGATTACAATTGAAATAGCCTTCATGCACGCTAGCCTTTTCGATTTCCGTTAACATTTTTGCAGTCATGAATGCGCTTAAGTGCGCTTCAACTAGAATTGTATTTAGAAAATGGGTGGTTTTTATAGGAGGATTATAACTAAACAAGTGGTTAAAAATGGGGAAAAAAATAATGTTAACTATGCAAAATCCCGTATGGGGGACTGTACTCAGTACTGTCACAGGTTTAGCAAGCCTGCGGACCCCAGCTGGTAGCCCCTGCCTTAAAGGGGGGTGGAGATGGTCACCGGCTTCATGGCGTATGAACCACTCATCAGAGGGGCAGACAGGGCTCATAGCTGTGGTGAAAGCAGCCTGTCTAGGAGACGGTACTCCAAAATCAAACCCTGGTCCTCCAGGTTGGGGGTTGGGGCATCGGGCTAACTCCCCGATACCCGGAAAAAACTTAATGTTAAAAAGCCTAATAAAGATAGCCTCGGTGATAATGGAAAAAAACGGATTTTGCGACACAAACTACGGAAAAGGACAATGGTTTTTGGGACATGGAATGTACAGGGCATTTCTAATAAATTGACAGAGGTTGTATCGGAGGTAAAAAAGTATAATGTAGATGTCGCCGTGTTAACAGAAACGAAAAAGAAAGGCACAGGATCAGAAAACTTAGGATGTTATGATCTGTTCTATAGTGGTGTCAGTAAAGATCAACGCGCACAGCAAGGAGTCGCCATACTTATCCGGAAAAGTTTGCGTCCGTCTATAACTACTTGGGAAGCAGTAGACCAGCGGATCATCAGAATGCATCTTACACTGCATGGTCACAAGGTGGCCCTGTTAGGAGTATATGGTGTGAATGATGATGCTCCCGTCAATCTAAAGGATCAGTTCTTTGAGCAACTCAACGACGAGGTTCTGAGGGTTGGGAGGACAAGGGAGGTCATTATCATGGGAGATTTGAATGGTAGAACCGGACGAAGGAATGGTTCTAAAGTTGTTGGACCTTTCGGTGAAGAGGCGATGAATGACAACGGTGCACGCATCATTGATATGTGTGAACAAAACGAGTTGAAAATACTGAACGGATTCTACCAACATCGAGATATCCATAAGTACACGTGGGTTCAGCAAACTCGGGGGCTGAAGTCAATCATCGACTACGCGGTCACCAGGCAAACGAGTACCATGAAGGTTCAACAAGTAAGAGTTTGCCGGGGGTTCTCCTGTGGTAGTGATCACCATTTTCTCAAGGCGGAGATTGCATTTCCGGTTAAGTATGGGCTGCAGAGGAATACCTTGCAACATCAGAAGTGCCAGCCACAAGGAACGAAGATCGAACAAGTGCACTACAACATCGATAGCTTACAGCATGAAAGCGTGAAAGCGCTCTACAGGAAGCGGCTGGATGAGAAACTGGGAGTAGAAACTTTTGATACTGCGGAAGAGTTGTACCAGTTCATCAAAAGTTGCATACATTCAGCTGCGAAGGAAGCCCTGGGTATGTGTAATGAGAGCAAGGATGTACAGAAACCCTACTGGTGGGACAAAGAGGTAGAGGAGGTAATTGAAGAAAAGCGTAGGAAGTACCATGACTATCTGGCTTCTAGGACTGCAGACACCCGCGGCGCGTATAGGAAAGCCCAGGCGAGGGTTCGTCTTTTAATCACCAGGAAGAAAAACGAGTCTTGGGAGACCAACTGCTCAAGGATTGACACATACCTGGGGGGAAGGAAGAGTGCTGAGAGCTGGAAGCTGATCAAAGGCCTAAGAAGGGACATGAAACGGGACATTATATCTCCGATAACAATCTCACAGCTTGACGAACATTTTAATAAATTATTGACGGAAGGACGACCAGAGTTTCAAACGGGGAATGCTGAAAATATAGTCGAGGATCACTCAATGGAAATTCGAGTTGAGGAGGTGGTCAAAGCAATCAGGGAATTGATGAATGGAAGAGCTCCTGGGCCAGGAAACATTCCAGCCGAGTTAATTAAATGTGGGACTGGCAAGTTGGTTAACCATCTCAGGGATTTGCTGCAGAAGTGCATTGACGGTGATGACATCCCGAAAGAATGGAAAGAGGCCTGGATAACAGCGTCGCATAAAAAAGGAAGGAAGGATGACTGTGGGAACTACAGAGGGTTAGCGGTGACAGGAACGATAAGTAAAATTTATGGAAAAGTGTTGAAAGCGAAGATCGAAGAGGAGTGGACCCCGTTCGAGGCGGAGGAGCAAGCAGGTTTTAGGGCTGGTCGGT
Organism: Bemisia tabaci; assembly: GCF_918797505.1. NCBI lineage: Eukaryota > Metazoa > Arthropoda > Insecta > Hemiptera > Aleyrodidae > Bemisia > Bemisia tabaci. The sequence goes on from NC_092793.1 coordinate 59,523,505, forward strand.
CTACCGCTGATCATCTGTTCTGTGTTACCCAGTTAACCGAAAAGAAGAGAATTGTTGGCCAGGAGCTTCATTTAGTGTTTTTGGATATTGAAAAGGCTTATGATAGTATTCCTCTTGTGAAACTCTGGGAAGTCCTAGAAGAAACTGGTTTTAGTAAAGGACTTATTGGGGCAGTCAAGCAGTTTTATCGGGGGGCTTTTGCTAGAATTAAGTGCCAAGGAAGGCTTTCAGACGGTTTTTTTGTCACCAAGGGGCTTAAGCAGGGATGTTGTCTGTCACCGACGCTGTTTAAGATATATCTAGAGCACGTTCTGAAGGAATGGAAAAGAAAGTGTGCCGGCATGGGCGTCCCTCTAAATGACCAAGAAACACTGTTCACGCTATGCTTTGCTGACGACCAGGTTGTCATAAGTCAAGATCACGATGACGCGGAGTATATGACCCGAAAGTTGGTGGAGGAGTACCGGAAATGGGGCCTCGAGGTTAGTGTCCGTAAGACAAAAAAGATGTCAGTCGGAGGTGCTCAGCAAAGCATAGTCCTGGAGGATGGTCAACATATAGAAAGTTGCGAACAATACAAGTACCTGGGGGTGAACCTGACTTCGGATGGGAAGCTGGATCAGGCCATTCGGGACCGTAATCTTCTAGGAAGGAAAGCCATCGCCATGCTTAATGGGATCCTTTGGGACCAAAGGATTTCCAAAGACAACAAGAAGAGGATTTATAACTCGGTTGTCAAGCCTATTATCACCTATGGCAGTGAAGTGTGGCAGTTGAAGAAGCGGACCCAAGAAATGCTCAAGGCGACCGAGATGGATTTCTGGCGACGATCGGCTGGAATCTCGAGGAGAGAACGTGTCAGGAATGAACGTGTCCGAGAGATAATGGGCGTTGAGGGGACGATTGTGCACGATATCATGACCAAGCAATTGGTATGGTATGGGCATGTGCAGAGAATGGCTGATACCAGGTTGCCGAAGAAGGTGTTGGAGTGGGTCCCCCCAGGTAGGCGACGGAGAGGGCGTCCAGCCAAACGGTGGGTAGAGGGCATCCATGAAGAGATGGAGAGATGCCACCTTCCGGAGGATCTCTACCATGACAGATTCCTGTGGAGAATAGGCGTCGCAGAGCGCCCTAGCGCGCCGTAAAAGCGGCTCATACATACATACTATGCAAAACGATTGTCCCGATAATGGAACTTGGCTGTTTTGTAAACGCCTTCAAATGCGGCGTGATACCTCACGCATTCCGGAGAGTTCAAATAGTTGTATCATTGCGCCTTAGAAATGCGACGGAAGATTACAATTGAAATAGCCTCCATGCACACTGAGCGATTTCCTTTGACATGTTTGCAGTGGTGAATGCATAGCTGAAGTGCGCTCCAGCTAGAATTGTATTTAGCAAATGGGTGGTTTTTCTACGAGGATTAAAAATAAACGAGTGGTACGGAATATAACAAAAGAATATGAACTATGCAAAACGATAATCCGGGTATCGGAACTTGGCTGATTTGAAAACGCCTTCAAATGCGGCGTGATACCACACGCATTCCGGAGAGTTCAAATAGTTGTATCATTGCGCCGTATGAATGTGACGAAAGATTTAAATGGAAATAGCCTTCATGCAGGCTCGCCACATCCCATCTGGCCCTCGTACCAGTTTTAAGGTCCGGGCGCCAAGCACGGAGGATGGGGGGTCCGAGGGCATCCCCCGAGAAATTTTAGAATTTATACGACTAATCGGACGCATTTTGAAGCTTCCATAAATAATTTTTCCTTCTATTTCTGCGGAATAATATTGTTTTTTTTTTTTTTTTTTTTTTTTTTTTTTTTTTTTTTTTTTTTTTTTTTTTTTTTTATACTTTCAGCACAAAATACTTGCGAATTGTTGCATTTAAAGATCTGGAAATTTTTTTTCTTTTTTTTGGGGGGGGGGCATATGATATTATTTTCAGTTCTATGAGGGCCAGGCCCCCCTGGATTCCCCCTTCGTTTGTCTATGGCAAGGGAGTTGAGTCATGAGCCATTGAAGTCGAGGATGCCCAGACTGGAGACTCTTAGCATCTGACGACGGAAGAAAATGAAACGCAGTTACTAAAAATATCCCTCTGTACTGAAACTCTTGAAAACAGATAGAAATTTTCCAAGAAGTATACTTCTTTGAAAAATTAAGAATTCTACAGTGCCCCAGCGTATTTCTGAAAATCTATTCACCTTTTGCGAAATTTTTAGGGTAAATTTTTCACTTTTTCTTACGAAACAAGGGTTGCATGTGAATTCGTAGTGGTTTTTCACGGGTAACACGGGCCCTACGAGGCCCGGTACCAGGGACCCAGTGTCCCCCCCCCCCCCCCCCTTGTGGCGGGCCTGGGTGTACGATCCGAGTTTTACGAACGCGCAACTCTTCAATGGGTCAGTCTACCCTTTCTTTGATCTGTGTTAAAACTATTTGCTGATACCTATCTCGTTCAAGAGTCGATTTCCGTGCGATTTCCGTTGTATTATTCGTTCTTTATGTAAAATTGAAGAGAGTTCATGTGAAGCTAATTTCTAGATTGGACCCTGTCTAGTGGTCAATTCGCGATCGCGCGCCAAGGCTCTGAGTCGAGAGCGAGACTAGAGTTCGAGCTATACCCCTTGTTTTATACATGCGTTTCTCGCGATTGTTCTTTGCGCAAAGTTCCAAGTTGCGAAATTCTTCTTCCGGAAGATGAGGTCCCTTTTCACAGATCCGGTCGTGATTATGAAGCAGAAGAACTTATGCAAAGCTTTTACGCGTATCTACAACATTAAAGAAGAGCTTGGTCTCTTTTCGGCTGACTCAGAGATTTTAACGTAGAGTAGAAAAGTGAGAAAGAGCGAAACGCGTGGTACACCTATTTTGTCTTTTATGCAGAGAAAATTGCGTATCCACGAAATGAAGGAGACTGTAAACTGTTTCCGGTTAGCCCAGAGCCTTTATCGTATAGTGTAGAAAAGTCAGATCGGGCGAAACGCGATACAACTATTTTGACTTTCAAGAAGATAGTATTGTACATCCACAAAATGAGGGAAAATATGGTGCTCTTTATCATTCCAACTATTCGGATCGTCAAATTATAACCCAACTTTCAGTTCGTGTAGCCGAATGTTCGGTTCGTATAATCGAACTTATAGGTTAAAAATACTGATGAAAGAAGTTTGGTTACACGAATTTAAAAAAATCGGCATTATTCTACAGAATGAACGTTTAGCGCAATGATTTTTTACAAAAACCTACGATAGAAGTGTTGATTTTTTTGTGAAATTCAGTGCGAACGGATTGTTTTTTTTTCTCACATTCGTACAAAAGCGTTGTATTTTTGAGAAGCACTGCGTAAATGTAACATTTTTTAGAAAATAACCACTATCGACTATCGTATTTAACCACAAATAACGTATTTTATCCGTGTTTCTATTTAAGTTTACAGCACTGAAGAATATGATCTTAAACTTCCATAGTTTCATGATAGGGCCAAGAAATCTTGTCTGCTCACCCGCGATCCTCTTCGGCACTAATAGCAATGCGTAATAGAGAATTTGCAGGTATCTGAAATTTGATGAATTTCGAGTTTAAGTGGAAACTACTGAGTAAACTGAACACGAGGATACCCTTGGTTCACGAATTGAATAATTATGACAAAAGGATCTAATCTGCTAAAATACGTGTGTTTAAATGGGAAATGCCGCCAGATGACGTCACTAGGCGGTGCATTTTCTCACTTTTAATCTATATTTATACTATTTCTCATATCAGAAAAAAAATTTAAAAAATACTGTGAAATCAGCTCTTCAAGCACTTTCAGATGAAGCAATAAAAAATTTGCATGCAAATTCTGCATAGCGATTGCGGTATTCAGACCCATTGTCCGTCCTACTAGCGTTTTGGGCCAGTCCTTTCATGCAGGGTCTAGGATGCCGTCCTGTTTCTCGCTCTCCAACTAAGAATTTTTTCTTGCACATTAAGACTTCCTTTATTTATCTAATTTTTACGCAGGAACGGTCCGGCCAAGTATGCTTTCCATAGAGTACTCTAGAATCATAATGTAATTGGGAGGGCTGGCGCTATGTTCTGGTCGACGAGTTCCGAGCCCGGTGTGCTTCGAGCTTGGTCACTTTTTCGATACATGTTCGATTCAAAATTGCGGCGTGGAATACGTAGTAATTCCTATCTTCTTTGCTCACATCGGATGGCCGGGTGTCCGTTATCGAAAACAATCGATTATGTATCGAAAAAGTGACGCGGCGCGGCGTCACACTGGAGTCTCGGAATTCGGGACCTGGAAAATTTTTAAAGGTGGCGCCAGCTCTCCCACTTACGTTACGACTCTATGTACTCTATAGAGCTGTCAGCACCCCTAAAACTGTGACGAGTGGCTCGATCAGTGGCGTGGCGTTCATGTAAGCAAGGGAAGCACTGCTTTATCTACCTTTTTTATTAGATAATGAAAAGCTGGTTGATTCCTGAGTGCTGGTAATTTAAAAGATGGGACAGTCAACAAGTTCAGACAAATTTTTGTTTAAAAAAACCCGAAAATTTAGTCATTTTGCCCGAGCTAGTCTCCGAGAATACCGTCAGAAAATCATGAGCTCGGGAGCTCACTTTTTCTTCTCAATGTGTAGAGGTTATCGGACTATTGGTGTCATAAGATTAGTGAAAAATGCATAGCCCTATACTGCCATATGCCAAAGAAGAACGCCGTATAAATATTCGAGAGTTGCTAAATTTTCCTGAATAAAACATGTATTTTTGAGGAAAACTATGCATATTTTTCATTGAAATTTTCAGATACTTTAGATTGAATTTTGAAAAGAAATATATTAAATTTTCTTAGTAATTTTTTTTTTCATTGAAGGAAATTTGGCGAAGTTTGAAGGCTCATACAGTGTCCTTTTTTGGAATGGCAGAGTAGTTCAAAGGGAGTGTCGGGACTTACCCACAAAGAACATCCTCAAATTAAGGAAAACATTGCAGGACAACAATTGAGCAGGAACATTGACGATGTTTATTAGTGCGTTAACTGGGATTTTATGCGAGGAAATTTAGGCTGGCCTCTAGGATTGTTCTTAGGACATTTTGCAATTAAACTTTAGAAGTACTTTTCCACAAGAAGGAAAAACTCAAAATAAGGACGGCTCGTTAAGGTATATAAAAAGAAGCTCTAGAAATCTTGCTCAGATGCCCACTTTGTTTGCGATTTCGAGGACCTTCAAAGTTGAAATAGATTTAAACAGTTGATGCATTTTTGGAAAATTGACAATAAGGCAATAAAACCGGTAATTCTTTACTCCATCGGCACAATATCCAACGTTGAAATTAAGTCAAGGTGTAAGAAAAACAAGGCTACCACCCTCAGTTAGTATTGCATGCGAAGAACACTAAATAAATTTAATTATAACGTTTGGATGCAACTATTCGAACTCGACAAATGTCCGTGTTGCATACGCACGGGAGTGAAGGCGTTTTATTTCTCTCAACAGGGCCGGATTAAGGGGGTGGCCACATGGGCCGCGGCCCATGGCGGCAAATTTTGCACTTTTTTTTAAAAAAAAATAGAATTTTGAAAAAAAAATTACAAACGAGAAAAGGCCACAAAATCTCTCATTTCCTGAGAGAATAGTAATTTCTAATTGTGTTGTCTTTTAGTGATAAAAGAGACAGCACCTTTCATTAATCGAGTTAAGAGAGAAACCAAACACGCAATTTGGCCTGGACCGGCGACTTAGAGAGAAATGATGACGAGGACTTAAGATGAAAAGGAGGAGCCCTCGGCGCGGCAGTCGGCATGTAACACATATTAGCGCCTACAAGACTGCACGAATACTTCACGCCTTGCATCAAACACAGTGCGGTCACTGCGGTCAGCGTGAAACGGATAGCGCCTACAAGAATGCATGAATACTTCACGCATTGCGCCAAAGGCAGTGCCGTCAGCGTGAAACGCGTAGCGCCTACAAGACTGCGTGAATACTTCACGCATTGCGTCAAACACAGTGCAGTCTGCGCGGCGCGGCGGCGAAAGTTAAAATCATTAAACTACATCTTTGTTTGTTCTTTCATAATTTGTTCGTTCATTTCTTAAGAATGGAAGGCCTTATCCACACAGAGATAGGTTTACGGAACTTAACTTTCGCGCAAAGTTCCGTGAACTTTTGCCAGAAGTGTTAACAGGGCTTTCCCAAAAAATATGTCCAACTTGAGTAAACGATTCTTATGCACCCCTTCTCCGCTGGCACACTTACTTGGTGGTTTTTATTGGTATTTTAAAACGAATGAGAAGGGGGCGGCAAAATACAGGCGGCCCATGGGCGGCAAGTAGGTAAATCCGGCCCTGTCTCTCAACACTCACTGTTTCACCTGCGACGGCGCATAATAAATCTAGTCAATCCGAGAGGTCGGGCATGACATTTTTTTACTAAAACTGGCAATTTTGATGCTTAATTCTTCACATTTAAATTTTCATGGGGTGCCTCTAGAAGAAAATCTCACTGGGAAACCATTGGAACCATTTTTAAAATCTCAAAGTTTTTATTTAACGGAGTTATAAGCTTTTAAAGTTTCCAAATTTTGTCCGCGGTTGAACTGTGAGGATCCTAAATGACAGAGCGCCTTCAATTCTTTACACTAGTTTATACTACAAAGATGCCTTAGGTTTCAATAGTTGCTCCACAAACAATGCTCAGCACATCGCTTCGTCAAAACTGAAACACAGAAAGCACTCACATCCAATCGTGTGGGCAACTACTCGTGCGTGTAAGGCGCTCAGTGGCTCAATCATTTTGGGTTCTCGCGATACTGCCCTCTGCCGCGGCGCGCTGCGGTTGAAGTAATGATTGCTTACGGAGTGAAAACGCCTTAACTTCTGTGCTTATGCAACACGGACATCCGTGGAGCTCGAATAGTTGCATCCATGCGTTGTATAGTTATATTTGCTTTATGTTGGTTGCTTTGCTTGTTTCTCTCATCTGTCACACTTCAACTTTATTCTAGCGTCACCTATCGCGCCGATGAAGTAAACTACAGCTGATTTTTATCATAACATTATCAATTTTCCCCAAAACTTTAATTGTTTGAATGTGTTAACACGTTGTCCTTTTGAAATGTGGACTGCGGCGTGCGGCCTTGCATACTTCCTGACCTGAGAAGCGCGTATCTTATCTTAACACATTTGTTTGCGCGAAGAGTTAAAAAGATACCTAGTCAGAAATATACACCAATCTACGGTTAGTTCAAAACCCAGTAAAGCAGGACGCAAAGTTTGTCAAAAAAAATGCCCTCGCGTCAAATCTTCATTTACGCTTTCGGAGTTTGCGCTTTTGGAATTTTAACCATAGACGTCTACAGATAATTTTTCAGCTGCGACAGTTTTTTTCTCAAAAATCACAAACATCTTTCGTCCTTAACACCCTAAAATTCATCAATCGTGCCACCAGTAGTAAAGGGGGTGGGACTTTTGGGAAAAAAATATAAAACGATAAAATTTTCTCTGCGGCGGAAATTCCAACAAACCCTAATTCAGACGACAGCAACCCGTTTACCTGTACCCTCGTCACCCCATCCCATTGGAGGGCTCATCCGAGAGTAGGGGCCCCATAAATTTGTATAGACATGATTTCCCTGGTAAATTTATGAATATTTTTCTTTCAATTTTTCAGATAATTTTATTCGTATTTTGTCCTAAAGTTCTTTGAAATTTCAAGGAAAAATATTAATAATTTTCCTCAAAAATAAACATTTTATCCAATGAAATTTGGCAACTCTCGAATGTTCAATCGGCGTTCTTCCTTAGCACGGCTGTAGGCTCACTGAATGAGTCTATTTTCTGGAGCAGCTCTCTTTTCAGGAGGGTATGGATTCGATCGACATGAATCGATCGACATGAATCGATCGAGAAGTTAAAATGAACGTGAATCGATCGACAAATTTTTAAAATACCAGTGTCGATTCGATCAACATGAATCGATTGAAAAATAAAAAAACGAGAACCAATCGACTTGACTCGATCGACACCGATTCGATTGACAGTTGATAAAAAAAAAAAACCCGGTGTCGATTCGATCGACATGAATCCTTCGAAAAACGAAAAATTGAACCTATCGGCGTGATTCCATCGACACCGATTCGATGTTTCACATGTTTGTCGATCGATTCACGGTTGTCGATCGAATCGGTTTCGATGGAACTACGTCGATCCGTTTGCGTTTTGGTTTTTCGATAGATTCATGTCGATCGAATCCATACCCTCTCTCGTCCCGCCCTGTTTTCATCCATGTTATTTCTTTGGGCCGATGGATCAGAAAATTTGTATTCTTTACAATTCGACTCAGATATGGCAAAGCGTCAAATGGCAACGCGATAAATAGTCGTCTCATGCTAAGCGGTCAAATGGGGACTTTGGCGCGCGGTCACTGTTTGAATGGACAGTGCTGCGCTACGATTGGTCGAGAGCTGCGTATGTAAACAAGACGAAGCGTTTTGATTGGTCGTGGGCGGATCGCGGAACGAGGGGAGAGGGGGGCATCAGGTGGTGTAGCGTGGAGCGGTAAGGCACGCGTACCAGCGGCCGTAGTTCTCTGAGGGGAGGCGCGCTTGTAGGATCATGAGTGCGCCACGCGTGTGACGAAACTCGGTTTTACGGACGCGAAAGTTTTGTGTTTCCCATGAGGTTGCCACCCGCCGCCAACAGTCATGAAGAAAAACAGAGGTGTCTGTATCATTTTCGTGGACATTCTTATGGTGTCAATCGGTGAGTTCTTATTGCTCACCGTTTTACTAACCTATTCTCGTGGTTTCACTGTTTCAGGGATGAAAACAATAATTTAAGAAATTAGAGAAGGGTTAGAGTAGACCACCAATCACAGTGAATTTATAGAAGCGTGGGACATGTTCCTGATTAACACACATACAGCGCGAGAGAGGTTTTAAATATTTCCACTGCAACGTGATAGCGTCTTGTTGGCCTCTTTTATTAACACTGATGAGTCGATTCTTTCTCGCTCGCAGGAGAAAAAAATCGAATCAATCATAGTCACATTGGTCATTCACTAATAGACTGTGAAATACCCGAGCAATGTCTTGCGAATTTTTCCACCCTCTCTGATTTATCGCCCTTTCTTAAGAAAGGTGCCCTCGTAGCCTTTAATTCAATATTTCGTCGCAATTTTGATATTTTAAGAATTTTGAATTTTAATCATTCCCACCATGCCCCTCAAAGTTTAATCCTCTTATACTGTATCGGGATGTACGCAGGCTGTTCAAAAAGTAGTGGTACAAATACTGTACCTTCAAAAGTAAGACAGGTAAGTAGAGGCTTTTTCTTGGCGTTGTTTCTAATGAGACCAAGACTAACTCATTTGATTGAAAAGGAAAAAAAAATGGGAAGTTTGAATAACGAGTGGCGAGCTGCCGCTTACGACTCAACAAGACTAAACCTACCTGGAGATCCTAGAAACTACTTAACGACATTTTACCGTTGTCATCATCCGTCTTGGAGAGCCAAGGATCCAAAGTGCGACCAGTCCGGTCTTTAGATCGCATCCCGATAATAGACAAAATCTGCCAGTTTATACGAAACAGCCCCTCATCCCTACAATGCCTACAACCCCTCGGCACTCGCGCACACCACAGTCAGTAAGTGATGTTCATTTCGTTCTGCGCTAATTTTTGGCGAACAATATGTATGAAGTCAGTGATTTGATGTCATCATTTTATGGTTTAGCAAAATAATAGCACAAAACGGAACAAAAACCACTCAGTAACGGCGATGTATCCGCGCGCGCCAAGGAGTTGTCTCATACTGTGGGCTGATTGCTGAAACTGATAGACAAAGCGATAGACAAAGAGTACATAAGGAGTATCCAGCGATCCTATTGATTCAAATGATTGGTTTTTATACTGACTAGGGAGAATATGATGGAGGTCGCCGTTAGCTAGTCTATTACCCACCTCCTTTATCCATTTGCAACCACTCGCTTACACCAATCCTCTATATCCTTTTTATCTTCTCTGTCTATCGTTTTGTCTACTAATTTCAACAATCTGTCCACTGGCCAGATTTTCTGGATTTTGGAGGTGCGATCTGACAATCGCGGGCTAGTCGCCCATAAGAGCCTTAGGTCTCTTAGTTAGATGGAGACTAGGGTAAAATGTCGTCAAGTAGTTTTTACGCTCTCCAAGTTGTTTTTTGCGTAACATTGCATTTATCAGACAGTAGATTTAGGGATCAATTTCGGGGAGAAAAAACCCTGTTAAAAGTCGTAGGCCGTAGAGTACTTTATACTCGTTGTTCAAACTTTCATATTTTTTTTTCTTTTCGACTAAATATTTATCTTGATTTTATCAGAAAGCCACCAGTCTTGTCTTTTGAACAAGTTTTAGAAAAAGCTCCTATCTATCTATCTATTTTACTTCTGAAGTCATAGCATTTGTTCCATTACTTTTTGGGCAGCCTCAGTCCATGTAGGTATTTTATCATGAAATAGTTTGAAATAACTTTGAAAGCACTGCGCGCGTAAAGTTGAAAGCCAAATGAATGTGCTCCTCCTCGAGTGTCCTTTTTATCCCTTTTATTTTAAAATATTCTAAATTTTCGATAGCTGGAGTTGGCCGATCGATTATTATCGAATCGTTCTTTTCACCTCTCACTGCAAATCAATCACCAAAAAATCCCTTCGATCGCAAAGTTTAAGCTGTGCGACAGGGTTGACATGTACTTGTACTCTCCTCGCCCTCCCCATTCTATAAACATGAAAACATAAAATGCATCCCTCTCATTCTTATACCCATGTGTACTTACGAGGTTATTGAGGGGCCTCGTCAGATAATTTCTAAGAATTTGGTATTCAAACAATGAAATTTCATTGGCCTTCTTAATTTTTTCCTCCAGACATGAATTTAAAATTATAAATGTTTTATCGATCCTTTTAAAAAATGGGAAGATACGAAAAATCTGCTTTGGTTAAATGTGGAAAAGCACGTATCTGTGTAAAGAAATGAAAGACAAGCATGCCATCTCTAAATTAAGCCACAGAAAACTTGGCCCTATTCGGACCGCGTTTAGCAAAAAGGAACCAAGCCACATCAGCTATTGTCAAACTTATTTGGGCAATTTAAGTTCTTTCAAGAGAACGTTGGTGCGGATTCCTTTGAAAATTTTGAGGAATTTGCTTCGCACTGTGGAGAAAAATCACTGAAATTTGGACAAAAATCCACACAACCGTTTTCATGTAAAAAATTAAATTGCCCAATTTAATTTGGCAATAGTTGATGTAGCTTGGTTACTTTCTGCTTAACGCGGCTCATCTATGAATGCTCAAAAGTGGAATCGCATGTGGTATAACGTTAGCCGTGGCAAATTCTGCACACTCTGCAGTAAATTTTCAAGATCATATTGGTTGGAATGCTAATAAAACTCTGGTGCAGTCGTATTTATATTTCCTGTACTGCTTTTGAATGATTGAGGTTTGTGAATAGAGACTCAAGATTTAGTATAGCCATACACTTCACGCGTAGCAGACTCATTGTAGGTCAAGTTCGACATTGACTGCTGTAATAAATCAGATATGGTCGAGTCTTCCTGCTTGCTCAGGCCCAGATTGATTTTAGCTACATGTCAACAGGGCGACGCACAGTGGCTCGAGTAAATCCGAGAGGTCGGACATAAAATTTTTGACTGAAGCTGCAAATTTTGGATGTTTATTTCGTCACATTTTAAATTTTGAGGGATGTCTCTAGAAGAAAATTTCACGAGGAAACCAATGAAACCACTTTCAGAACTTCAAAATTGTGTATAAGCCGAATCATGAGCTTTTGAAGTTTCCAAGTTTTGTCCGACTTCTCTCGTTGACTCTTTCCACTGTGAGGCGCAAAGCGACATGAAAACAGAGGGAATGAAGTCCGCCTCCTCTTTTTCAGAACGACCGGACCGCCAAAAGCGAAAAGGAACGACGGCACATCAGCTATTGCCAATTTTAACCGGACAATTTAATATTTTACATGAAAACGGTTTTGCGGATTTTTTTGCAAATTCCAGTGAATTTTCTGCATGTTACAAAAAAAATTCCTCAAAATTTTCAAAGGACTTCGCACAAACGTTCTCTTCTAAAAAATTAAATTGCCCCGTTAAATTTGGCAATAGCTGATGTGGCTTCGTTCCTTCCTTCTAAACGCTGTCCAATTGAAGAGTGGACATTCAAAATCTGGCATAGGACCGTAGGAAAGCCAACCATCGGTATTGCTAAGAATGTGCATCATGCTGTTCCTCTTCATAGAGAACCCAAATATCTTTCCTTTTGAACGAATCGGTCAAGGAATTTTACGGTGGGAAATTTTCTCTAAATTTTGGTCTTACTTCCATGAGAATTGTGTGAATCTCAAGCCATCGAAACAAAAGAAACAGTGGCACAATTTTAACAACCTTAGAAGGCGCCAGAAGGCGCAACCTCTTAACAGGTTTTGAATTTCGACTCTTCAATTTACGAAGTTTTTTTGATACACGGAGATAATCAGTGGTGTAACGGAGTTCCCCCCCCCCCCCATTCCAATCTAATTTCGAAACGACGCTCCTAGCTCCCTTTTTTATAACTCTCACCCTACCTGCTCCCTAAAACCGCCGCGCCAGGCTCCCCCCAAAATATAATCCAAGGCCCAAAATCTAAAAGGAAGACGAAAAAGAGGACGATTTTTGACATCACTAGAATAAGGCCCCCCAATAAACGATAAAAAAAAGGGGGGACCCCACGAGGAAAAATCGAAAGGGCTCTGTGGTATGAGGAAAGGCCCAAATTTATGAATAAAAAATAATAGGGGGAAAACCTGGGGAGGGCTCCACATTTGCCCGGTTGCCTCTCATAGCAGGGATGCTCGTTAATACCATGAAGATCAAAATTGGATCGACATTTTAGCTCCCTCAATTCCCTTTTATTTTCGCGTACATCAAACTGCAGACGTTACTTTTTGTACCAGTATTGAACAACAGAGGTTGCGCACGCATATACTACTCAGTGATTCAATGACTCATCGTTTTACACCCATAATCGCAAAGTGTTCACCGGGAGAGTTGGGTCACATAGTGGTCAGGGGGCAGGTACTTCGTAACACCGATAATTGCTTTAGTGCAAAAAAGATGCTTGAGTTTATTATCGGTCCATTCGATTTTTTTCTCGGCGCTTTATTTGATCACGCGCTTTCCGTAACAATATCTCAGTCTTCTAGGACGAAAAGTTACATAACTTACTTGGTGCTTTTGCTGTGTCTATAATAATTACTCAAACTCTAGTTATGCGATAATTAATATCACCGGGCATTTAATTTTAGTCGCGACTGGATCAAAACAAAATAGCGTGAAAACATGCAATTTCTAAGCTCAGAGGTTATCAGACTAATTATTTTATACGTTCAATTGATAATATCGTCACCTTCAGACCAAAGTATCACATGCGCCATGCGACGTTTAAAAATTTTCGCCGCCATTTTACACTGAAAAAAAAAAAAACTCCGGCCGTGGAAGCCGCAATCACGGGCTATATATAGACATACCGTCCGTTCCGGGCTCAAAGGCCGAAAATTCCGGCTGCTGGAGGCGTAGCTTTGATTGCTCTGGGTTCAGAGGCCGAAGCTACGGCTCCAGCAGCCGGAATTTTCGGCCTTTGAGCCCGGAACGGACGGTATGTCTATATAGCCCGTAATTGCGGCTCCCACGGCCGGAGTTTTTTTCAGTGTATTTTTTTTTTTTTTTTTTTTTTTTTTTTTCGGAAAATTTTTTGGTTGAATCTGTTTGAAAATTTCACTGAATTTTATTTATATAAATCTTGCATCATTAAAGTACTCAAAACTTTTAAGATTTGCATGTGAAACGTAACATAAAATGTTCGTTCGAAACTTCAACTTTGTGCGGAAATTTAAAGAAAGTCTGTAGTGTTAGATAGATTATGCGTGATAGTTTTATTTTCTAAATTGCGTCGTCCAAAATGCAAAGTCTCCGTCTTTTTTTACGGGAATTAAGGTCATTCTATCAATAAGATCTTATTATACGGAATCATATAATATAATTCTGAGGTAGAAGTTATCAGTTTTGCAAAACTCAGACGGGCACGACGTAAAGCTACAGAGAGGGATCAGTGCCGCTGGCTGATCGTTTAAATTGGTAGACAAAGCTATATATACAAAGAAGACAAAAGATAAATGGAGAGATCCTATTGGTGGAAGCGGGTGGTTCCAATGGACAAAGGAGGAAGGCCACAGATAACTAACGACCAACCAAGAGAGACACTTTACTTAGTCCATAATTTTTTCCCTTTGTCTATGGGAACCACTCATTTTAATCGATGAGATCGCTCCCTATTCCCTTTGTCGTCTTTGTCTATCGCTTTGTCTATAAATTTCAACTATTAGCCCACTAACTAGTGAAAATCAAGAGCTTTCACCACGGTCTAAAAACTCGTAAAGTTTTCAGGGGGTAACTGTTTCTCCGGCTTCAAGAAAGATAAGCTGCGTCGTAAGATTAAACTGTTACATAACTCCAAAATTTTTTAGTTGGTTATTTTTTCCGCACTAACAATAAGTCCACTCGTTTATCACGTTTCCTTCCTAAATACGCGGAGAAGGAGAGGAACACATTACAAGATCGAGTAGGTAAAAATCATCAGTCGAACTTGAGTAAGAAAAAATTAGCAAAAAAGGAGAAAAGAAAAAAACAAACTAAAAGGGAAACTTGTCATAGTATATTCACAATCCAGGAAATCATAAGATTTGTCATCGATGATGCGCTTTGAATCGAGACTGAGACATTGAAGCCAACGTCTTATGACGATTTTTTCTAGATTTTCGGAGTATTTTTTGTGCTCGTCTCCAGTATACTGGCAATGAAACTAAAAAATGGAATCTCAGCCGCGGCGTTTCAAAATTTCCCCTCTCACTTTATTCTTTCAGGGGAAAACTAACTAATAGTTTTGCATGACATGATTAAGAAATTATTTTATGCAAAGGCAAAAAACATTCAACGAGTAAGTCCTAGTCCAATGATTACAGACTGTCGGACTTCCTTCAGTAGAATGAGGAGGGGTAAACATTTGCTAGGAGATAAATCAACATACTACACCCCTAATTCGTCGCTCCCGCACGAAAGAGCGTAAACATATTTCAACGTTGCAAAATTTCCCCCCGCAAATTGCGTTTCAACCAGGGAAAACTCGGACATTTCTAACTGAAAATTTCACTGATATTTTTCAGATCTGGTGCAAATATCTGAAAAATTCTTAATGATAATTTCGCAGGTACTATTTCGCAAAAAATGGAATTTCTGAGGTCAATTTTGCAACCCTTGAATGAAGTTACGTTCCTTCGTCCGAAAAACGCCTAGTTTCTTCATGATGGACCTGAGAAAAACCATTCAGAATTGGATCGCGTTAAGCAGAAAGGAACCAAGCCACATTAGCTTTTGCCAAAAATTTTGCAAATTATTATTTTACATGAAAACGACTGTGCCTGTTTATTGTGCAAATCTCAGTGAATTTTCGACATAGTACGAAGCAAATTCCTTCAAATTTTCAACGGAATCTGCCCAAATGTTGTAACTGTAACCAATTAAATTGCCCCATAGTTAGATTTGGCAATGGCTGATGCGGCTTGGTTCCTTTCTGTTAAACGTGGTCCGAATCTAAACTACTTGTATTCCCCGCTTACATCTTTTTTTTTTATCATTTGATCGTCATGCGCTTTTGTTTTTGCTCACTGATGGCTGAAATTAGTTTCTCCCCGCTGTTATTTTCGTGTGCTAGGGTGAAGCGATCGAACTGACCCGTCCTAATGGACCTTGATTGTAATGTTGACAAAACAGTGTCGACGGAAGTCCAGAGTATCAAAATGAGATCACGTGTCCTCCCGTGGTTGATCTAATGCAAAGAGCATTTTTTACGATCATATGGCAATGCATCATGCAATGTATGTTAACGAATTTTACGACCACTCTCTCAGTTAGGACGCTCATCATACCGCCCGTGCATATTTATCACTGACGAACTGACAATGAGGGTGCAAATATCAGTGGCGAGGCGTGGATAATCGATTGTCGATATTTCCCACATTTAAAGCGACGGTAAAAATCGATTATCTTGGTGTTCGTTGCACATCCCGTTTATCGATCCTTTTCAATAGGTTTAAATGCAAAATCAATGGATACATCGCGAAGCACGCCACGCCACTGGTAAATATTCTCGACGATGGTGAGGGTCCGTTGTGGCCAGGGGCATTTCCAAAGACATAACTTACTCTCACCTGCATCTTTGTGGTGTTCAATAAATTAAAATATTTATGCCTGGCTCGAAGCCTTTCAGTATGAGTGAGGTTTGCACTTGAAATTAAATTAGACTTCTACGAGGTTTCTCAAAGTATGGGTAAGACAAACGTCATGAAGTTGGCTGCATAACTTACACGAGCAAATTAATTAGGTACATGACATTTTCGCTCTCAGAAAGATGGTGCGCAAGCCTTATTTGACCATGTAGGTAAAAGCATTGGAATGTCATGAGGGCTGATTTTGAAGATTTTGATTGAATTATTCAATATTGATTTCTCTATGCGATGAACTCAAACGCTCATGCGAGAGTTTTTATTTTATAATTTCTCTATGTTTAACGTATTCCTACGTTGCATATCAGTTAGCGCCTTGATGCAACTATTCGTGTTCCACGGATGTGCGTGTTGCATGCTCAAATTTGAAGGCACTTTCGCTTTTCTCACCTCTTCAGAAATGCGGAATTGTCGTTCGTTGTAGCAACAAAATCAAAAAGTGTCTATATATAGAGGAAATAGGTAATAGAAATAAAGTGCCGTCATCTGATTAGTCGACGGAGTACAAGCTGTCACGGTTTCTCTGATTTCCAACCTATGAAAAATAATTTCGGAACAAAATTTCATGGATAATATATCCGAGAATTATTCCTTTTCTGCTATGTACATTTATTTCTCCCCTGTTAAAACGAATTTCTATTAATCGCTTTTGTTTAGGTAGGTATATTTGTAAAACGGGATTGTGAAAAATCCGTAAATTTTTATGAAAAACTCCTGAAGTAAATTGAAAAAATATGATTTTAAACTTGATTTGCGTGACCGATAAATGTATATAAATTGTATTTGTTTTGATTTTGACACTCTCACGTCTCGTTAGAAATCTCGAAAAATATTCGTCAGAAATAGGTCGGTGAAGAAGATATGTCGGTTGGCATAAGGATTGCAGCTTAAATTAACGATCGGCCCATTGGCATGATTTTCAGACTTTAGACCGGCCAGTCCGCGAGCTGACTACCCAGACAGAACGTCTTTTACACGCCGGCATTTTTAAAAGTCTATTTCAGGGAAAGATGAATATCTCTTCTTTTTAGTCCCCTGTTACTGTCTGATTTGGACCGAGCTCATCAGAAAGGAACCAACCTTTATTTTCGAAAAAAATGAGTTAAGAATGTTTTTGAGTTCCACTAGTTGTATACTTCTTCTGCCAAAAGTTCAAAGTCGAAAAAAAAATATTGAATTGTGAAAAGCGGGGTTAAAGTTAACTTTCCACACTGAGGTTTGTGGAGGAATAAAATTTCAAACGTCTTTTTCTCAGTTTCAACTTGATGTGGGTTGGTTCCTTTCTGATAAACTCGGACCATTTGAACTTTTAAGTTGCTTCGCAAAGCATTGGAAAATGACGATATCATCGGGCAACATTTCAACTGAAATAGTCACTGGCGTGTCAAGCAAGAAAAAAAACACTGAGAATTATTGCCCGAATTGGACGTAACAAGGTGGTGAAACAGTGCTGAATCACCGTTATTTTGCGGGGAAAATAAGGCCAAAAATTTCAATTAGAGTCAAGATTAGAGTCATAGATTTTTCGGCCTGACCTGACCTCAACTTAATATTCCAATGCATCTGCCTGAGCTGAACAAACTCCAGTCTTGCACCGATAGGTACTCATCAAAGCTCAAAATTTTTGGCTCTAATCGACACTTTTGAACTTTTCGGCCTTGTTTTCCGCGCAAAATAGTGTGGAACCAGCACTATTTGACCACCTTGGGACATATTAAGTTCACCTACTTTTCCTGGGAATCCATAGTTTCTTCTTTCTGTCAATAACTTCTTCATTTTCCTTGATTTTTGCTTGCCCTGCTTATGTAAGCATTTGCCTTCAGTTTTTCTCATTTTCCTCAGAGCCATTTTTTTTTCTTGTTTAAAGCCAATATTGAGCCGGAGCAATGATACCTCACTTTAAGTTGACAAGGCGCGTGGAATAGGTATCGTTACGCACCCGAATATTTCGAATTCTTGAGTAGGCAAGGTTGTCGTGCACAGCACTAAAATAACTTAATTTACATATCGCGCCATCGACGAAGAACAACGATTTTTCGGACTCATCCAACAGCGACGCGTCCTACTCATTGGCGTTGCTCAACTTTGTATTTACACCTTGTACCAACTATTATCCTGGGATTCCACGCATTCTCCGCGAATTCACATTGATTTTACGAGACACAGGTTGGCACAGAGGAGGCCGCGGAATGCCATGCAGAAGGCTTGTCTTCAAGTGGCAGCATACAAATGAATCTGTAAACATTCGGACATTGTACACACGGTTATACCCAACACGAAGAAAGTCTCATCAACTGGATTATATTTTGCAATATGAAGACAATATCTCTGGCTCTTCCATGAAAGCACCTATCTGCATAGGGAAACCAATGACATATATGATGTTTCTAAAATGAGCCAGAAATAGTGGTTCCTTATTGCAAACTGTAATCTAAATGGTGTCCGATGTGGCAACATTCATAGGGACCGTCTCTAAATTAAGTAACGCTCCTACTGGAGGGTGAGGGTCTTTGCCATAGCGTTACACGGCGTTAAATGGGGTATTGGGGGGGGGGGGGTTATGGAGCGAAGCGTTACGTGACGAGTTCAAGTGATTTTCCCTCGAGTGTCTGCAGAATTTAGAAGTCAAAAAGAATCTCTAAAATAGTCTACGCAATACTTTCACTTTTCCTCACTAAATAGAAACGCTAATCCGCTCAAGGAAGTAAGGTGATATTTTGATTATTTTTCATTGAAATTGGGGGGGGGGAGGGTCCGGGCAAGCGTTACGTAATTTTTCAGGAGGTCTATTACAGCGTTACGGAGCGTTACAGGGGGTGCGGTTTTTGACACCCCTACTGAGGGTGTCAAAAACCGCAAATTTATAACCCTACATAATTTAGAGACGGCCATGTATCTTTATTTCTGTAGACTTAATTTATATAGCCACCGGCATGGCATGTTTTGGGGAGGTCCCTGAGGTCCTTTCCCATGCACGGAGAAAATAAAAAATGCGGTAGGACGTAGGACCGTATAACTCGGGAAGAATTATGAGGACATGTTCTTGTTGAATTTGAAAATCGTTCTAAAAAGGCGAAAAACATCCACCGATTGATCATGAACGGATCAGTCGTCAATATTGACTAAATTCTGATGTTATTTGGAGCATACTTTGGTGGCTCTAAATAGTTAATTCATGCAGAAGTATTTGTTTTCCCGATTTTTGAGTGTGTTATCAACTCAGTAAAAAGTTTACTTAATTTATTAACGCTTCAAAGTTTACTTTTCACAGCTCCACTCGTGCCAATAGTACCAAGTTTCTTCTTGTTGCCAAGTCGGCATTATAAGCAGTATTAACCGAGTATCCAACTTTTTCCTCACCAAAACTACAGGCGTGTATTTTAAAAGAGGAAAAATGAAGAAAGCATGAGTGTTGAAACTTTAAATTTAGTCCTTACTTCTATGAACTACGTCTCATACAATCTTCACGGAGTTACCACCGATCCTATGCCCACAGACAGTATCTAAAGGGGTGGTATGACCCAGGGCCGGATTTACCTACTTGCCGCCCATAGGCCGCCTGTATTTTTCCGCCCCCTTCTCATTTGTTTTGAAACATCAATAGATCGCATTCGACAGTGGTTCGATGTATCGTTTGGTTCAAAACAATACACGGAAAAAACAGGACTAGTGTTGAGCACTACTGGCCGTTTAGTGGGGAGTAGTTGAGGGCTGGCGTCTAAGCGTTGTACAGCTCAACGCCGGAAGGCAGTACAGGTGGGCACTGAACATGAGTAGTGCTAATCAGATGCCGCGAGACGTAGTTGCGCTTAACAGGTGTAAATTCACCCTTGGGACGTCCGAGCCACGATAGCCTGGTGGTAACGCGCTGGTCTTCCACCGACGCAACCCGAGTTCGATCCCAGGCGGAGGCGTTTCATATTTTACGCTCGCTCCAAAGTCACTTACGGGCTTGACACTACTTCTTCCTTAGTGACCCAGCCTCGAGCTGTTTAGTGCCCAGCACTCCTCTGACTTGCTGGCTCCATTTGATCTAACCCTCGTTAGTGCCCAGCACTAACATGTAGGTCCCAACCCTAAGCTCGTTTTTTCCGTGTAGAACATAACCCCAAACAAACATTTTAGGATTTAATTTAGAAAAGCTGAGAATGAGAAAATTCCTGACAATTTCACTTTTCATTGCCATTTGGTACTCGAGAGAATAAAAATTCGATCACATAAGACCCGTTACCTCAGATTTCTGAATTGACTTTTGAGACTGTGATTACATATTGAACCAATCGATATCACTATAATCTCACCTGAGTGATCTGTCGAATACGATCTATAAAAACCATCAAGTGAACGTGCCGGTGGGGGAAGGGTGTATGAGATGCGTTTACTCGTGTTGGGCACAATTTTTGTGAAAGCCCTGTCAACACTAACAAGAGTTCAGTTCCGTAAACCCATCCCTGTTTGGACAAGGCCTTCCACTTATAAAAAACGAACGAAAAATGTATGAAAGAACAAACATAAATGTGGTTAAAAATCTTAACTTCCACCGCCGCGCCGACCGCACTGTATTGGCGCAATGCGTGAAGTATTCATGTAGTCTTGTAGGCGCTATGCGTTTCACGCCGACCGCTACTGACCGCACCGTTTGGTGCAATGTGTGAAGTATTCATGCAGTCTTGTAGGCGCTCTGCGTTTCAAGCCGACCACTGCTGACCGCAGTGTGTTTGACGCAATGCGTGAAGTATTCATGGAGTCTTGTAGGCGCTATGTGTTTTATGCCGACAGCCGCGCCGCTCCGTTCCAAGGTCAAATTGCGTGTTTGGTTTCTCTCTTAACTCGACTAATTAAAGGTGTTGTCTCTTGTATCACCGAAAAAGACGACAAAATTAGAAATTACTGTACTTTTACCCTCAGGAAATGAGAGATTTTGTCGTCTTTTCTCGTTTGTAATTTATTTTCTGAATCAGATTTTTTTCTCTCTCTTTTTGATACCTACATTCAAAACAATTGCAAAATTTGCCGCCATTGGCCGTGGCCCATGTGGCCATCCCCTTAATCCGGCCCTGGTATGACCGTAGTCTTATGATCTCACTTAAAGAGCCCTTGTGTAACATGTGCATAGATATCTGGAAAGTAGTAAGAGGATCAAACTATAGATATTACAAAATTAAGGAAAATGAGTCTTGAAGGTATTACCATTCCTACGTGCTAACATCATGTACTTTTCCGATCCTAACTTCAGTAAAAACAGCAGATCTAACAGTAATCATAAGTTACTTATGGATACTCACTCACTCTTAAAAACATATATCGAATGTACTGGGAGATAGTAATGGGCAGAGATGAGGTGAACTCCTCCATTGGTATCTTGGCAATGATGGCAGCTATTGCTTTCGGGACTCCTACGTTGCCTTACGTCCTGCGGGGAGTTTTGACAATGTGTTTAGCATTTCGTGCAGCAAACAAGCCGAAGTTTGGTAAACTTGTTTGGCAAATTGCGTCACCTGAGGCTCATGAGCCATCTAGCTGGTAGGTGAAAAGCCAAACTGGAGGTTGGTGATTTTCGCTGCCTTATTACAATAATTATCCATAAGAAAATATTGAATCCCTAAAACTGAAAGTTACCCCCTGTCACCAAGACGTTACTCCAGAGGCTGATAAATGGTTTCTCCTTGTCTCTGGTTAAGGATCAGTGAGAAATTTAGATTTACGAAAACAAAAAATTTGAGAATTAAGTTCTGAATCTGATTATTCATTTGGAGAGTTTCCAGACCAAGACTGGTGACTGTTGAGATGATTTTAGTGACTCTGACCAACTTTTTTCCTAGTTTTTTATTTATATACTATTTCAAGGCGAGAAGAGAGCGCACGAACAGTGGGTTCAAAAATTCTTTCTGCGGCCTTTCCCGGTTTCATGGTCCTTGCTTTCTCCTCATTTTTGCGGTCACGTATGCAAATTCTGAATCCTTTTTCTTAACGAGCAAAATAGGCAACTCACTAGACAAATTTGGGTCATTTTCTTTTCTGATGTTCACTCGCCAAAGCGTTGGGGGTACACACTAGTTATTAACACCATACACCGTCGTCAGACTTCTTCTAAACAAACAAACCAAGGCTCAGCCGCTCTGGATTTCATAATAAGCTTTACGCATGGGTCTGCAATGTGAGTGACCTGTGCCGAATTACACTGCGCATTATTCAAACTTGAAAATATCGAGTAAGTGTTAGTAGTAGATTCTATATGCGAACCCAAAGAATGTTTGAAGAGCATGATGACGGTGAAACTCCCAAACCAAGTATCTTGTTTGCGTTGTTTATAAATTGCCGATCCCGTTTCATTTTGTTACAGGATAACGTACCAATATTACTCCTTGAAGTTTTCTCAGAATATGCTTCGGGCAGAGAGGAAAATTCACCCAAGTTTTTACGAATTGACTTAACAGTTCTCCAATTGAAAAATTAAAGTATGACAAAAAATCTGCAACGTCGCAAACCAAGATACGTGGTTGCGGAAGTTTCACCTTCGATGAGCTGTGTTCCGAAGATGCGTTTCTTGAATGATTGATTCATCAATTGGACCAAATTTTGTAGTAGGGAACTACAACTTCAGCCTCATTTCAGATACAACTTATACGTGCCATTCGTTTCTCTCTTATGACGAAAAGGTGAAAAAATTCATCGTTTATTTTTAGAGGGATATTTTACGATTTTGCATAGTTTACGGCTGTAGATCTTTGTGTGGTAAATTCTCGTCCGCATACAAGAACAAATGTCGTAAAACACAAAAATATATCACGACATAAAATGAGCGGTGATAAATGTAAAATATATTTTGGCATAACTCTTAGTAATAATGTACACCGGAGTAACATGTCAAAATATGGATAATCCAGCTCTGCTGAGCGGGATGAGGAGAACTAGGAACTTTGTGTGTGGGTGGGGGGGGGATGGACACCTCATCAAGGGGGGGGGGGGGTCTGGAGGGTACTTTTTACTCGTTACTTTAAAAGTGTCGCAACTTAACTCACTGTTACGCTGTATGGGGGAGGTCCGGAGGTCTTACTATGAAAGCTGTCATTATGTTTACTCAATGAAGGTAAATTTAGCAAGTAATTTACGAGCAATCGACAAGAGGTGGGCGATGCCTATTATAACCTTTCCATATCCACGCGACAAGCTATTATTATTCTTGCGAATTTTTCAAGTTATTCACTCGCATTCCAGTTTTAATAACCAGGAAAGCCGGCCAACCCTTTGATCCCACAGAAATAGCAATGGATTTTGCGAATTTAGTACCGATGTTGTCGGGCACTATGAATCAAGACATATTCTCGCACAGAATCGTCGTTTCTCGGGCAATGTATGGCACCGCGGTAAGTACCGACGCAACTATTTTTGCCGAGAGTTCACAGAAGAACGTCGCATCGCTGAGATGCTCGATACGCGGTGAATTGAGGATCGTTAAGCAGAAAGTGATCTGTCAACATTAAGATATTTGAAAACATCGCACCTCCACATTGTTGTTTTTTATCCGCCACGGGCTTCGTGAAATCTCTCAATTTACGTTAATCGCAAGATTTTTAGCTGGTGAACTTATCCAGCTTGCGTCTATTGTGTGGCGCCGCGCCGCGCCGCGGTGCGGTAAGGCGGCCGGAATCAGGAAACGACATTGAAAAATGTATCGGGGGCGTTGCGCGTCTGAATAACTGACCATAAGTTTGTTTAACCTCTTGGCCACTCTATTTTGCCCTACAGCTGATTTGTTCCTGATCGTAAAGGATTTTTTGTTACCCGTGCGAATCGGCCGCTGTGTCATTGAGGCATGCTGATGGATAGCACACAGGAGATCAAAACAAATAAATAGATTTTTCAAGGTTGAACTCGCCCTAAAATATCGATGAGTGGGTCAAACAAATTTAAATCAACTCCGTAACGCACAATATGCGTGACTTCTTCTTGCATTTTCAAATTCCTGCGTACGCAAGCCCCTCGTCAACTATGTTTGTCCATTAGTTAGTCTATTACCTATACCTCCTTTGTCCATTGCAACCACCCGCATCCACCCATAGGATCCCTCCGAATTCCTTTTGTCTTCTCTGTCTATAGCTTTGTCTATCAATTTCAATAATCGGCCCACCGTTTCGTTCCGTGTTTTACAAGTGGGTTGGCAGCGTCAAAGCTCCAAAAAGTGGTCCAGAGTCACGGACAAAGTTGAGGCGGCGCACAGTGGATCGAGTCCATAGGAGACGTCGGACAAAATTTGGGAACTTTAAACGCTCATAACTCCGTTCATACAAAACTTTGAGGTTCTAAAAGTGGTTCCATTGGTTTCCTCGTGAAATTCTCTTTTAGGAACACCCGTAAAAATTTAAAATGTGACGGAATAAATATCAAATTTTGCAGTTTTAGTCAAAAATTTCATGTCCAACCTCTCCAATTAACTTGATCCGCACTGTGCGGCACTTGAGTGTGAGTGGCGTCTCTCGTCACTCATCACTCATCCCGCGTCGGCTGTTGGGACTCAAGTGCATGCCATGCGGATGTTGAGGAGTGGACGTTGAAAAAGTCGCACTTCGTCGCTCACCATTCACCACAGCCATTTTCGGTTAAGTCCGGCAGAATCCCAACTACTCGTGAGCCCTTAGAGCCTCGTCTGTTCGCCGTAGCCACCGCTTTTAAGAGCTTGCCTCTTGAGCGGATCGCCAACAAAACAGTCCAATTGTTCTGCATGCGGATGTCTCTAGCAGTTCGCGTTGCTCGTGGCCCAGTTGCCAAACATACACTTTACAAGGCAAAGCTCCGCATACTTACGAGAGGGAAGAGAGGAAACCAGGGGAATTATGTGCCCAAACTGACACATATGAAGAAAGAGAGACCAGTAAAAGTGCTAAACAACGAAACTAAAAATAACTTAAGTTTTCTTTACTGCATTACTGGTTGATCCCTGTTAAAAAATCGGACGTATTCCTTCCGAACAGAACTCTGTGCAGGTGAGAAAGATGTGGATGTGCTCGTTAGTCGAGGGCCGTAAGAATGAATGGGAATTATAAAGCGCCAGTGACGTCAGCGGCGACGACGAAGCCGCGGAACGACGATCCCGAACATCATCTCATGCGCCCTGTCCATAACGCTCTAGAAACCTGCCCACGGCTCATGAGTTGGTACCTAGTTCCGTTTGCTGAATTGGAATAGCGGGATTTTACATTCTGCCAAACGAAACTACGTGCCAATTATATGCGGGACTCATCATGAGCTGCGGGCATGTGTCTAGAGCGTTGTGGACAGGGCTCATGAGTTAATGCCTGGGATCGTCTGCGGTTCCGCGGTTTCGTCGTCACCGCTGACGTCATTGGAGCCTTATGATTCCCATTCACTCTTACTATACGGTCGAGATCATCGATCAACGAGTACACCCCATATTTCCCACATGCACATAGTTCTGTTTGGTAGAAATACATCCAAATTTCCCACAGGGACACATGGCAATTTGACCCACGAAAGAACCTGGGATCCCTATGGGCGCCTCGGTCTTCCCCATGAACACCCGTTTCTTCCCCATGGGCACCCCAGTCTTCCCCATGGGCACCCGTGTCTTCCCCATGGGCACTTCGGTTTCCCTCACGGGCACTCATGAGCTCCCATAGGTCCTCGTATGATTCCCATGAATCCCCATTAAATTTTCATAGGAACACATGGAACATTTTTAGCATGGAATGATTTGTTTATCATTGTTGAGATATCCCCATATTGGAATAGATGGAAGGGGATAGAGCTCGGAAAGGCCGGTATACTAGTTTACTTCCTTGAAATTGGGTGTGGCAAGCTCATAAGACTTTCCCTCTCTTATGACGCCAGGTCTCCCCCAACCAATCCAGCAACGTAGCTTCTGAATTGGAATGAGAGCCCAATCGTTCTTCATACCTAGATAGGCAGATACTCTTTAATGTGACATCTCCCTAAATAAGCGTGCACAAGAGGTGGGTGAATTCAAATAAGGGTCAAATTCCAGGTTCTATTTCCTCCCAAAATTTTTTTCTGAATTTTTGGGCAAACCAAACTTTATTTTGACTATCATTAGGTGTAGACTTAGGAAATATAGCTCGTCGAGCTTAATAGTTGGGCTTAAACCCGAATTTCCACCGTCAAGTGTATCACTTCCCAAAATTTGCCGTAATTTTGCCTGATTTCCTAAATTTTCATCTCAGAGGTGACATATAATACTTTTAACTAAAAATTGAACACAATCGTCATAAAAGCATCGTCGATCACTAAATCAAAGCATAATTGAAAACATGTAACCCTTTCATATCTTGCAGAACCAAAAAAATTAAGAAAAAATTCATCTGTCATGAAAGATATCTGGAGCTTATTCTGCTTGTCTTTTAGACAGTTCCGTCTGTTTATCAAAATGCGCACTGATTTCGTTTCACACGAGAAGAAGCTTTTATTTCTTGGAATATTGCAATACAAAATGGATCAAAAACACCGAATTTTAAAACTTCGAGTGGGCGTGTACCCGCTGAAGTGGTGATAAAGCCAGGAAATTTTGAGGACTTACATTAACATAACAATTACACCGGTCAACTTTTTTTTTTTTTTTTTTTTTTTTTTTTTTTTTTTTTTTTATTTTTGATTTTCCGAAGATTTGCCGATGGTTTCGGAGTAGATTTTTGGCGCTGATTCTGAAGAACACCTCCATTTACCTGTATCAATGCGATTTATCCTGGGAAAGTTCGGAATTTTTCCGGAGAAATCGGAATTTTCCTTAAAAGTCTAGCTTTTCCAGAAGAGTCAATTTTCCGGGAGAATCTGTGCACGATGGGAAAAAAAACAAGAATTTTTCGATTTCGTAGCCTAAGATACATAAGAAACCCTATTGCACCCCTATTAAAATTTCCTTTCTTTTCCTTATACCAAGGTTTTCCGGTCCAGTTTCATAAAAATCAATTAATTAGTCACCGAGATAGTGTTTTAAGCCACGGCCACCATCTTAGATTTTCGAATCTCGGAAATTCGACTAAAAATTCGAGTTTCCCATTCAAAAATACCCCTGGATACCAAGTTTTGCGTAAATCGACTGATTAGGTGCTGAGATAGCATTTTAGGCCACGTCCGCCATCTTGAATTTTCGAATTTTGAAAATTCGACTAAAAATTCGAGTTTCCCATTCAAAAATACCCCCGGGTACCAAGTTTTGCGTAAATCGATTGATTAGGCGCTGATATAGCATTTTAGGTCATGTCCGCCATCTTGGATTTTCAAATTTTGAAAATTCGACTAAAATTCGAGTTCCCCATTGAAAAATACCTCCGTGTACCAAGTTTCACTTAAATCGGTCGAAAAGAGCGCCTACAGGGCTTAAACAAACAAGTCCTAGTTGATTAGGCGCTGCGATAGCATTTTAGGTCATGTCCGCCATCTTGGATTTTCGAATTTTCAAAATTCGACTAAAAATTCGAGTTCCCCATTGAAAAATACCCCCGGGTACCAAGTTTCACTTAAATCGGTAGAAAAGAGCGCCTACAGGGCTTAAACAAGCAAGTCTCAGTTGTAACAGTTTTCCACTCTGTCCCACTACAGTGGGACATGGGACAGGATGGAAACATATGGGACAGGATGGAACGGGACAAGATGGAACGGGACAGGATGGAATAAGCTGTTTTTTAAGCTTATCTCTAACAGTAAAGACAATTTTGGTGTTTTTTTTTACGGAATATTTAGTAGCACGTCCTAGAGGATCTGAATAAGAGAAAATTTTCCCTAACGCACACTTCGAAAGTATTTTACGAGCTGATATTAGTGTGTGTGTGTATGCTTGACGCCCTGTTAGTTATCATGTATAGCATTCTGTTTGGCATCATTAATGGCGTTAATCTTGCACAAAAATTTGCGAATTTCAGAATTTTTGCCATCTACGACGTGTGAACTATTCAATCAAAACAAAAAAAGTCGTTTTTGGAAAAACCTCAACGTTACGGCAGTCATTTAGAGCTTATTACATCGTTGCCATGTCTCTCCTGACTGTTGCTGACTGTTGCTCGGGGCAATGATTCTAGCGCGTGAAAAAGTTATTGATGGAGCAAAAAATAAATTGACATATTTTTTTTCTCAAATTCAAAAGCATTACCTATCATCTGCGATAAAGTTTTCTCAAATAATCACTCTAGTTATGTTGCAACATCGATTTAAAGTCAAGAACCAGGCACGGGGGACACGCAAATTTGGGACAAATGTAGGCAATTTGCACATTCAAAGTTCTCCTAAATTTTTATTTCAGTCCAAATAAAGTGGGAAGTAGCATGTAATAGTCAACAATAGTGTGGAAAATGAGAAAAAAATTTGATCTGCCCATGATTCTCAGATTATGACGATTAAAACAGCTCGGGACACCAAATTAGACGCTTATTTGAACTCACCCAGGTAGCAACATTTTCCAGGAAACAGTGCGATCCATAGGTATCGTTTGGCTGACCGCCAGGAGTGTGATAGAAACAAATTTGAATAAATTAAATTGAGTAACTTGTGTAGAGAGTATTCGGCACGATTTCGAGCGCGAATCATTAGATTCTGATCCACAAACCTGAGCAACTTGGAACTTAAAAAATTTAGACTATAAAACGAAGCCGAAATCTTCGGTTATGAATTCAGTAAACTTTTTCTATCTTTTAAGTGAAGGATTCCAGTTCTAAATTCGTTGATGATTTTTTTCCATCAATTTTCATTTCAATCACTTGATAGACAATTTTGTTTTGTGTAATTGTCTAGCTCAAAATGATCTGTCTTCAAACGACGAAAAGATGACATTTGCCAACGGCGCGTCAACTTTTGATGGCTCTTGAAGGTTCAAAACTGTCTGGCGCTCCGAACACAGTGCGACTCGATCCTATGAATCAATTAACCCCGATACACGAATGACTTCAACTTCTAGATCTTCCTGGCCGTTGTGTGTTTCCTCCTCCCATTGAGAACATATTTATCGACACTCGTCGTAAGAAAACGGCCGGAATAATCAAAAATCACACCGTATGATTTTTGCATGATTACCGTGCATATGACTCATACATTTATAGGTTCGGAGGAGCGAGTTCATGTAATTACATAGGCACGTACAGAAAAGAAAGAAAAACAAAAAAGAAAGAGGTTTCATTTCCTTTGTCAAACGCGCATTAATTAAGGCGTCGCATACTGACGACGTCACTTGGAGTGGCGTCATCTTCTTTTCGGGACTCGAAGGATTGACCATGCATAATAATTGATGTATAATCGGCAAGTCTCGTCACAAAAATTTATTTACAATGATGGGAGTTGACGGGGTTTCTGAATTTTGGTCATCCCATGTAGCAGTTTCCAACGGATAAATTGCAATATTTTGAAAATTTTTGGCGATAAAATCGCTAACATTCGAGCGATTGTCCTCAATCTTGTCGCAATTTTGTCTCTATAAAATCGAAATTTCATCTCAATTTATCGCGATTTTTTACTCGATATAATCGCGATTTTATTGCAAGTTTATGCGATCATATCTCAATTTATCGCAATTTTTCATCCGATAATATTGCAATAAAAATCGACGCCGATAAAATCGCGCTACATTCTCCGATCAAATCGCAATTTATCGCGATCACTGCCACTTCGGTAAGTGGGATCAATACTGATCTCAGCCGGAGCCGGATTCTTTTTCAGCAGAAGGCGAAGCCACAAACTATACGACGACGACGCGTGTGGGAGGTGGGAGCCAAGAGTCAATCGCCGGCGCATGGCGCAATGAACCGAGGCCAGAAACACAATATTTACACTCGACGCAAAAAAATTGCCCCAACTTAGTGCACTATCAAAATTCGCGGTCGGAAATAGCACATTCAGCACATGCCGAGCCAGATGGGTCGAATGCGCGCACGCTTTGCACGCTCTCTTGCAGGAGGCGCGGCATGTACATACAGCGATATCATCACCATTCGACCTGGGTGCAATAATGAATTATGACAGGTTCGAACGTAGATGCGCCGTAACTGCAAATGAATTTATTAAATTTTGATAGCAATTGCCTCCAAGCACGAGGCTCACTTCGCCAAAGGACGGGTGCCCATAGGGGCCTTTTTTTGGACACTAAATACTATACTTAATCATAAAATGCGACGAAAAAAGGATCACGACTCCTGCGACGGACGGGTACCCGTGGGGACTCTTTTTTGTACACGAAATACTGCCGTGCTAAGGAAAAACGCCGTATGAACATCCGAGAGTTGCCAAATTTCCCTGGATGAAACATGTATTTTTGAAGGAAATTACGCACATTTTTCCTTGAAATTCTCAGACATTTAAGATTAAATTGCGCACGAAATTCTCTGAAAAAAAAAATGTGCGCAATGTTCGCAGTAAATTCAATTTTTTGGCGGAAATATGGCAATGGCTGAAGGTTCATATACAGCGTTCTTCCTTGGCACGGCAGAATACTACTCTTATCATGAGATGCAACGAGAAAATTGAGCGAGAGTCTGAAAGTAATCATATTAAAAGGTGAAATCTTCTACGAAGAAATATTTATTTACGTATTTTAAATTTTTACTCCATTTAGTGTTAAAAAGAAGCCATCATGAGTACCTGTACCTGTACTCTCTTGGCGGAATACTCCAGTCATGCCATTAAAAAATCATACCCAATTTAGGGGTTGAATTCTATGGATTAGCTATTCTTCTCAAACGTCAAATTTCTACGTTTGATATCAACGGAGATACTCTCCTTTGTAACCTTATGTAATCTTAGGTGATTTCAGCCCTAAATCGTCGGATCCCACACTCTGCTCTAGTGTGAATAACTCAATTGTAAGTGTTTGTGAACGGGAATGTGAATAAAATGGTGTTACTCCGGAGAACTGGTCTACTGATGACGAACGGCTCCTGATTTAAGGATCCTAGTAAAAGTGGGTCAGCCTGACGTCAGGCTATGTTTCATATAAAGTACCCTATAGTGACATTAGTTTGATATCAGCCTAAATCAGTCTGACTCAGGGTAGTTTATAAAACATAGCCTGACGTCAGGCTGATTCACTTTTACTCGGGGATTCACATCTTTGCTGGGGACTGCAGCCAGAGATATCAAAGAAAGAAGAGAGGTCTGGAGATTGACATACGTGCACCTTGAATCTGACGACATAATAGCGGTAATGAGGTCTGACGTTATACGAAGACTAAACTGAGATCGGGGAGGTAAATCTCAGTGCAAGGAGGCAGATGCATCTGTACTTAAAAATAGCGTCACTGTCAATCTGGATCCTTAATTACGCAGCGGATAGGCTAGGGCCACGAGGGTCGCGAGGTTAGCGAGGGGCTAAGGGCAAGGCAGGAGGTTTAGCTAACGAGGGGGGGGGGGGGAGAACAGGGATCATTTGACAGGGCTACATGGTAACTCGCTTCAAAATTCGGGGGACGATCTGATAGACCTGTCATCTGGCTTGGATGAGCATGAATGTAGATGCTTCCAGTCTTAAGGCAGATTGTGCATTCCGTCAGGAGTTGTCATGTTGTCCAAACAAATCCATAGGCGTACGTAGGTCATTTTGCTAGGTGGGCCCAGTGGCGTGGCGTGCTTTGCGATATTAACGATTGTCATGCCATTTAAACCTATGGAAAAGGATCGATAAACAGGGTGTTCGCAGCGAACACCTTAATAATCGATTCTTTAACAATCGATACATCGCAATTCACGCCACGCCACTGGGTGGGCCCTCCTACCACCAGGAGGTCTAGGGGGCCTCCTCCGGAAAATTTGTGAAATTTTAAATCTATTTGTACGGATTTTGAGGCTTCCGCAACGTAGATTTTCCATCAACTCCTGCGGAAAAATTACGTTTATTGTTTTACTTTCAGTACGAAATAATTTCGAATTGTTGCACTCAACACATCTGGAAATTTGTTGACATTTTAACTCTATTTGGACGCATTTTGAGGCTTTCACGATGACAATTTTAGAAGACACTGAGTGAATGAACACGGTGTTTTCATATAAGACTACATTAAACGAGATAATCATCTGCAACGAAAATTTTTTCTCCACCAACCAGAATTTCTAAGGGGGGGGGGGGGTGGCAGCTGATACTATTTTCAATTCTAGGGAAAGGGCCAGCCTTCCCCCCTGGACCTCCCTTTTGTACGTCCATGAAAAAATCATTTATTATCTTTCAATGCTAATTATTATCTGACATTGCTTTAATTTTGAACTGCTGACTTCTTTTTCAAGAAACTCTAGGACTAATCCGCAAGAACATGCAAATGTAACCTCCCAGAAGATACTATTTTTCTTGATCCGACATCGATCCCACTAACATGATTTGTCATGGATCGTAACTATCATTCCTTGGAAGCTCGAGGCTCCTTCATGAGACTTATTCAGAAGGTACTATCGTTCAATTTTTGAGTTGGCAGCCGTGCGTTGAAAGACACGGTTTTCAACTTAAGACAACGTGCAAGAGTGCACTTCTACGCTACAAACGTAATGAGTTGGGTGGCAGTCGCGACAAAATTACAAAATTAGAAACTTGTCGCGCGCTTTGCAATGATGTGGAGTAACGTAACGTGTCGGCTCTTCCAAGTTCGTAAAAGAGCGATTAGAAGTCCATGAATGGCCGAGTACACGCGCCACTTTCGTCTCGAACATAGCAATGTCTCGATTTGAACGCCATGATGCCTCGACTAGATGGCAATTAACGTGGTTGAAAAAGGTTAGCAGCTCATCTCGAGCACTTTGTAAACTATGTTTGGAACTTGGACCACCTTCCTCACCGTCCAGGATGCATCGCTGTTCTGCCAATTCATAATGTACAATGTTTAGTCAGAAGACAGCTTTATCTGCCAAGAATCAGCGCCTGTTTATTGAACCTCATGGTAGCTACAAGGTTGTCTTGCAAAAGTTGTTGGTAACCCATCTGCCCCACCTCCTAAAATCTTGTCATCGGGATGCAAAAACAACCCTAGGATTTTACGATTAAATTGCCGAAACATTAGAATGCAACTTAAACTGATAAAAATCTGAGAGAAAAATACTTGGAAATCTAATTTAGAACTTGAGAAGAGCTGTAAAACAGCTGAAAGCTGGAAACAGCTGAAAGGAATTCGTATTGATCGGATGATTTCTTGAGGTTCCGTCTCTCGAAGATACGCCATCAACCCGCGGAATTTTAATCTCTTCTCTGTCGCTTTCGGAGGTAGCCCGGGAGAGGATTATGACTGTATTGTCATATATAACCATCCTTATTCTATAATTTATCTAGTCACTTGATTACTTCTACATTTCATCATTAGTGAGAGGAAAGAATGGGTTCAAAATTTACTACCACCTACATAATTAAAAGGAGACGCAAATCGCTCGGGTCGTGACATGGGGGGTCAGGGACCAGAGCCTTCATCCGCCTTTAATTTCAGACGGAGAGAAATATTTCACTGGAGTCAGATTATCTCTAGAAATGTCTCTCTTGTACATCATTACACTGGAAAAAAAAACACATTGGATCTAGAGTCCAGAGTCTTGAAAACATTGATAAGAAAAAGGACTCTTGATTCAATCAGATTTAAGCTTAAATCAAAAAGAAATTCGCTCAAATTAAGAGGCTTGGTTTTTTATTTAAGCTTAAATCTGATTGAATCAAGAGTATTTTTTCTTGTCGATGTTTTTAAGAGTCTGGACTATAGATCCAATGTGGTTTTTTCCCAGTGTATGTAACTTTAATTTTTATTTTTAATTACTTTAGTACAGTTTATTTAAATCATGTAGATAGAAACAAGACATATTCTTCATTGGCTAAGCGTGAATGATCGAGTATCGATTTTTCTCCATTTGAAGCTATAGCAAAGCATCGATTCATTAAGGCGTTCGTCTCAAACACCCGGTTTATCGATCCTTTCTATAGGTTTAAATGACAGTTTAATCGATATATCTCAAAGCACGCCACACCATAGATCGGGGTGGTTACCGTGAGGTATTCGGTTGTCAATCCACAGGTGGCGCCATCGTCATATTGCATTGTCACGTCGTGGCGCGCCAACCCATTGGAACGTATTTAAACCAAAAAGAACTATATGCGTTTTGGAATGAGCCCTGAGATCCTTAAGAATACACGCATGATAAGGCTCATGTCACAAAGGATGTAGTTCTTTTTGATTGAAATGAAGAGACGTGGCGTGCTTTGCGATATATCGATTGATTTGTCATTTAAACCCACGGAGAAGGATCGACAGACAGGGTATTTGCCCCTTGATAATCAATCCTTTACAACACCTTCAAATAGGGAAATATCGATAATCGACCGTTCACGCCTCCCAACTGTTTAGATGCGTTCATATAAGAACTAGAATCGGGAGAAAACAGAATAACATTGCGATGTGTGATGGTGATGTGCACTGTGCAGTCGTTATCAATGCACGGTCGCACGGACTGTGAATCGCGTCAGAGACAGAGCCGGATTCACTTTGAATGGATCACGAATTCGTTTTGAAACTCGATAAAAACCATTAAATGAACGTGTCAGCGGGGGAGGGGTGCATAAGACGCATTTACTCGTGTTGAACACATTTTTTGGGAAAGCCCTGTCAACACTGCTAGCAAAAGTTCACGAAACTTTGCGCGAAAGTTAAGTTCCGTAAACCTATCTCCGTGTGGACAAGGCCTCCCATTCATAAGAAATGAACGAAAAAATTACGAAAGAACAAACATAAATGCGGTTCAATGATTTTAACTTCCGCCGCCGCGCCGCGCAGACCGCACCGTGTTGGACGCAATGCGTGAAGTATTCACGCAGTCTTGTAGGCGCTTTGCGTTTCACGCGAACCGCACCGTGTTTGGCGCGATGCGTGAAGTATTCATGCATTCTTGTAGGCGCTATCCGTTTCACGCTGACCGCAATGACCGCACTGTGTTTGATGCTTTGCGTGAAGTATTCGTACAGTTTTGTAGGCGCTAATATGTGTTACATGCCGATCGCCACGCCGAGGGCTCCTCCTTTTCATCTTAAGTCCTCGTTAACATTTCTCTCTAAGTCGCGCCGTTCTAGGCCAAATTGCGTGTTTGGTTTCTCTCGTAACTCGACTTATTGAGGGTGCTGTCTCTTGTATCACTAAGAGGCGACACAATTAGAAATTACTATACTCTCAGGAAATGAAAGATTTCGTCGCCTTTTCTCGTTTGTAATTTTGTTTTTATAAATCCGATTTTTTTTATACCTACACTTAAAAAATTGCAAATTTTTTCCGCCCCTTAGATTTGCCGCCATGGGCCGCGGCCCATGTGGCCACCTCCTTAATCCGGCCCTGGTCAGAAAGGTTGCGCGGTCGAAAGTGTGTTCGAGGCGGGATTTCAAATTAAGGACGGATATTTTCGAACGCCATCTTTGCTTCTTGCTCAATGCACGTATGAATAGAAAAGCAGGATTCACAACTTTACACTCATTTTTGGTTGCTTGTTATTGCTCAAAAAATCCCGGCATATTCTGCAAACTCGGTGCAATCCTTAATTTTCAAAAATGCAATGGAAAAGTATACTGAATAAGCTCATTGAGATTGAGACATTTTACGTAAAATAGGCAAACTCTCATCGTTACACTGAAAAAAAAAAAAAAAAAACTCTGGCCGTGGAAGCCGTATTTACGAGATTTACAGACATACCGTCCGCGTTCCAGGCTCAGAGACCGGAGTTCCGGGTGTAGCATTCGGAGCAGCCGGAGCTATGGCTCCAGCACCCGGAATTTTCGACCCCTGATCCCGGTGCGGACGGCATGTCTATATAACCCTAACTTTGTTTTCAGTGTATGTGGTATGAAATTCCCTATTCAATCCTTTTCAACAAGTTGTAAGCAAATCACCCCCTTCTTAGAATCCATTTGAGAATCCAGGTATCGTCTCGGAAGCTTTCTTTCAATCTGTACCTAAAACCCTATTTTCATTAAACGGACCTAAAACAAGTAATAATACGGACAGGGGTGCAAAAATAAGGACTGCGCTATTAAGTTTGGCAACAGCGTATTGCATCCATCCTTATAGAGGGAAAGGAGAGGGTGTAATAACTGAACCCGCCTGAGCAACATTTTCAATCGACTTTCCCCTCAAAGCATTTCACAGCTCTTCAGGGATTCAAAAAGATTAGTTTTATGTTCCCCGCATCACACCTGTTCACATTGTTGGCTCCAGTATGAGTACGTTTTCCGGGATGACGTCATCGAGCAATAGGTGAGCGGGGAGCAAGGTTGCCAGATTGTGTGAAAACACGTAGATATTTTACATTGAGTTGTATCGGGAAATATGATGCATTTTCAGCGCAATCTGGCAACAGCGGCGGAGAGGAGTCTACTCTGAAAAATCATTCCGGTGTGAGGAGCTTTGCCCGTAATCTCGGTCACACGAGGATAACTCCCCGGAGAAAAGACATTTTTACAGAGAGCCGTGTTTTTCTGATAGAGTCTCCGAGATTCTGTCGTTAGAAACTTGCTCCCTCGATTCCGTCGGAAAAATACATTATTTTATCGTTATTGAGGAAATACGTAAGTTCATTTGTCCCAATTAAAGATGAAATAATAATTAAGTAAAAATGAAAAAGAAAGACATCTTTAAATGCAATTTTACGCTTAACGCAGTATTTACTGTTTTTTGTGTTTTTTGAAAGAAAATTCGACTTTAAATGTTAAGTTTCCGTCGAAACATCCCTGTGATACCAGATTGCACCCTAATCGATCAGTACGCTGCAGGGGTATCGTTTCAAGCCACATTTACTGTCTGGGAGTTTCGATTTTTTGTAATATCACCATGAACATATTCGAGTTTTGGCCATAGAGTACATAGAGTCGTAATGTAAGTGGGAGAGCTGGCGCCACTTTTAAGCATTTTCCATGTCCCGAATTCCGAGACTCCTGTGTGACGCCGGGTCACTTTTTCGATACATAATCGATTGTTTGCGATACACGGGTACCCGGCCATCCGATGACAACAACAACAACAACAACAACAACAGAGGAGATAGGAATTACCACGTATTCCACACCGCCATTTTGGATCGAAAATGTATCGAAAAAGCGACCCGAACTCGGCGCACACCGGGCTCGGAATTCGTCGAGCAGAACATGGCGCCAGCTCTCCCATTTACATTACGACTCTATGTACTCTATAGTTTTGGCATACTACCGCCATTTCTGGGCTTAGAGACCGAATGCTCCGGGTGCTAGAGCCATAGCATCGATTGCTGCGGGTGCCACACCCGGAATTTTCAACCTCTGAGCCCAGAACGCGAACGGTATGTTTATATAGCCAGTAAATGCGGCTTCCACGGCCGGAGCTTTTTATTCAGTAAAGTTTCAAAATCTTGTACACTTTTTCGAACATCTCGACATTGTCTTTGAAAAGATGCGGAAAATGGATCCTGATCTTTTCCCCGCAGTGAAGATATTTTTTCTCTCATGTCTGCATTTACTTTAGTGTCCAGGGTTGAACATCTCGTCGGTATTTCTGATTTTCTGCGCCGCGGACAACGTAATTCCTGCGAGAGCTTTCTAACTCGTACCTCACAGGTAAGCTCTCGAGTACGGACCAGAGCAGAGTTTAATATAAATTACCGTCTTGTGACTCTCGGTCGAGATGTTATCGCGTGTCATCTCTAAGTCGACAAGGTGGGTATTGGATGGCCGCGGGAGGCTGTCGCGGGTAGCGTGATGCTGATGGCTTATCCTATGAGCCAAGGAAGGTTGATCTGTGGACTATTGGATTACACATTACAGACATAGTGCAGCTAGATCGTTTCAAGTAAGGAGCATGGAGACCAGTGCAATGTTGTCAAAATTATAAATCAGAACTGTTTAGTATATGAACCCCTGGATAACCCCGGCCGATGATATACCTGTTGGTAATTCCGGCGTGTCTCGGGACGCTAACACTTAATTGAAGTAAATCTTGAATTAATATGATATGAATGGTATTTAAATGATAAGACTTGTAAAGTATTTGTAAAATTAGGCATTTCTGAGGTACAAATAAAAAAAAAAAAAAAAATGAGCCCCTGGAATGAAAATTCTTGTGAAGGAAATAAGATCAAAATACATATGTACATGTAGGTCGCTTTATGGCACTCTTTGGCGCTCTACGACACCAAACCTCCACTGCTACCTGTCAAACTATAACACCTCTGGTATTGAGCACCTTAACATTTCCGCTTCAATCCCATCCCTACAACCTTTCATTGGCCGCCCTCTGCGCCTCCTTCCAGGAAGCATCCAATCAAGGACCTTCTTTAGCAACCTGTCTCCTGCCATTTTCTGAACACGACCATGCCAAGTGAGTTGTTTCGTCATAATGCCATGCACGATGATCTGTTCGGCATCCACAAATTAGAATTACAAAGATCAAATTTACAAGAAAATTTTACGATGCACTGACATTTTTTTTCTGTAAGATATTATTTTGACTCAAAGCGTCGTTTCTTTTTGTTCTTTTTTTTAAATTAGGTCCGTGCGGATTCAACTCAAGGTTAGGTTTTTTTTTTTTTTTTTTTTTTTTTTAAGTTAAAAAAGCGTCTTTAATTTGCTAATTTGCTGAAAATCGTTAATTTTAAGTTAAAAAAACGATAACTAAACAAAGTTTCTTTAACCCGAAAAAACCAAATCTTGTCGACAAGAAACGACGCTGTAAGTCAAAATAATATCTCAAGAATTTTTTTTTTCAGTGTGAAATGTCCATGAAGTAAAGGCATGCATGCTCGTCGACAATGACGACTACTATGCTAATGTTCAGCAACATCTGATGAATTTTTGTCAACCATTGTTAACGAGCACTGTCCAATTTTCCATAGAAAGAGCATGTACCTAAATATCAATCGGCTAGGGTGATGAAAATAAAAGTTTTTACAACAGTCAAATCCTGTTCCATTTATGAGACTTCGGTCGTCAAATAGAGGACTTTGTGCTCACAATAGAATAATTTTGGCCAATAACAAAGACTCTCGATACCTAAAAGAGAAAAAAAAAACTTGGGAACAACACAAATAGCGTTTTCTGATATCGGCATCAATTATATTTTCGGGTGCGAGGGTAACTCCGTGCTCTTTGTATTCCAAATCGTACCATTTTGTGGCAACGTTTGCGGCATATCACCTATGGAGCGGACGCTAAATCTACGTGAAAGATTGAGGATAAAAGTGCTACCTCAGATTTGTGGCTTGAGTGGAGATGAGAGGCACAGCGCGACGAGAAAAAGCTTGACCCGACATCAAGGAGCGGAACTGAGGATAGCACATCATCAGATTTTAATCTGTGCCTAGGCACTTGCGGTAGCCCTCCAGGGCTTAGGGACCAGGGTTCGCTGCTTGGCTCGGCAGGGCCGCGGCCGAGTAGTGGACTATCGTCACAGAAACCTCGCCAAGTCACAGAGAAGAGTGCTATATTGATTCATAAGAAAAACTTGAGTGAAAGAGCCTGGTCGCCTCATCATAGTCGTGTTTTGCACTTCTCTTAAACTCGATGTAGCCTCGGAGACTTTGCATGGGAAAAAAATGTATTGTTTTCTTTGAGAGTGCTTTTTATGAGCCGGGTTCAAAGATGTTGTTTTTTTTTTTTTTTTTTTTTTTTTTTTGCAATTTTTTCCGTCGTAGAAAATTTGAGAAAATAGATTTAAAAGGAAGAAAATGACTACCTTGTGACGTCTCATGGCGGCATTTTCAATTTAAACACATACATTTTACTACATTAAA
Organism: Bemisia tabaci; assembly: GCF_918797505.1. Classification (NCBI taxonomy): domain Eukaryota; kingdom Metazoa; phylum Arthropoda; class Insecta; order Hemiptera; family Aleyrodidae; genus Bemisia; species Bemisia tabaci. The sequence goes on from NC_092793.1 coordinate 59,563,579, forward strand.
GTATTTAGTGTAACTTTCTCAATGATTTTGCAGTTTATAAACTAAGGATATTTTTGTGCCCAGTTCATCAAGTATAGTCTATTTATAAAATATCAAAATTCAAACGCCTGCAAATTCTTTATAGAGCCTCAGAGAGTTAAACGCAAGGTCATGAGATGAATTTAAATTAACCACCTAGACGATTCGTTTTATTTTTTTAGGTAATTTACCGACGAACAGAGAAAGGTCATGATTTGAAAATGAAAGTCAATCAAAAGTCTGCCTTTGAAGTTTGTAAAATCTGTTGATAAAAAAAGTCAAGTAATCTTTTCATCGTTTCACCCTTTATTTTTTTATCCTTCCAAAATCTTCAAAATGAAATGGTTTGATTTTCCCAACACCCCAAATATTTTTCCACGCTATCCATAACTTGTCATGAGAAAAGGTCGGTGATGTGCTCAATTAAAGTGTCCAAAGGGATACCTTCTAAACCATAAGGGTTGCTACTAATCCCAAGGTCATAGAAATGATGTTGGTTGACTTTTTTTCTGAAAATTGAAACACAAAAAGAAATTTTCAACATCGCTGATGCAGTTGTGCTTACACCCCAGGCATTGACATATTTTTTTAGAATCATTTTTTTTCTGAAATATCTAATACGTTTTTTGTCTTGGTTTCTGTTTCAGGTAAGCGGAATTGTCTTTCTTGGTACTTCAGTGACCCAGATTCAAATCGATCTAAAGCTCTAAAAAAAACGTGAGTGCTTAGCAATGCTGATGAACATGCACTTCTTTTTTAAACCTATCCTTGAATAAGAACAAATTGTTTTATATCAACTCTGTTCATTTGGTCTGCTGGACAGTATGTGTTTGAAAGAAGAAAAAGGAAAAATATGAGGGGACTTGATAAGTACCTCTTACGGCAACGAGAAAAGTTTGAATACGAACCACTAGTTTTCCTAACAAACTCTTCGACTTAAATGAAAAGTTTAATCGGATTACATTCAACAAAATGTATAGCGAACAATAATTATTATAATACATGTTTATCGTCCGTATTTTGTGTATGTTTTTCTCATTGCTCTTTCGGAGAAAAAAGAACCGGTGCCCTCACATCGCTCATTCTGGCATGCTACGGAAAAACGCCGAATGAAACTCCAGGCGTTGCCACATTTCCTCCGATAAAATACAAATTTATTGCGGAAATTGTAAATATTTGTTTTTCCAATTTTTTCAGACTATTTTGTTCGCAATTAAATCTAAAATATCTGAACATTTTAAGGAAAAATTTACCTAAATGTCGTCAAAAATACATGTTTTATCCGAGAAAATTAGGCAACTCTCGAATGTTCATATTGTGGATCCTAGTGTACCCTTAGAATAGCCTTAACCTTCCCGTTTTAACTCTGGCAGAACGCTCAGTAACGGAGATTCCCCCATTTGAATAGGAAATGTGTTGTAACTAGTTCAAATTCCAAAGCAAGTGTAGGAGGAGCTACATCAGTCCCGAGGTTTTACGAGTGTCCACTCCCATATAGTATTTGACAGAACTGGCTTGCATGTGAACTACATTCTTGGAACGGTTCAAACGACTCTCTGAATAATTTCTGAAATAGTTCTTTCATAATCTCTCACGCTTAAACCCTGATGCTGGGGTCGTTAATAAGCTCACTCTTGGATAGACATTTAATTCTGGAATTCAAGTAAACGACTCAGGGAAGGTAATTGGAACACAAATCTCATTTTACGAGGACATTACCCGGCGAGAAGCACCCTGATCGCGAGCGCAGCTCTAAGCTCGCTAGAATTTTTCACCCCATGTTGCCGGTACCGACATCGCTAATGTTTCTAGTTTTATATAAAAGTCTTAAATAGTTATCAAATTAACTGCGAGTTACAGACAATCCTAATTTATAGATCTAATGACTAAACAGAAAGTTTTGTAATTTTAATAAAAGAAAACGTGCATTGATATTATATTGACTTTCGCGGCGAAGCAAACTTTAAACTTTTGAAAGCGTCGAGTAAAGGTAGAGATATTCAAATTTAATTTGGATGAATCGTTTTCTAGACGTCACATTTAAAGTTGACTTTGTGCAAGGTAATCGATGGCGCAGTATGTTATTTTTATTTGCTTTGGGTATTTTTAAGATAAATTCCACCACACGGAATTTTCTTTCAAAATTTGGCAATCGTTTGCTAGGATGTCCCAGATTAAAAATTGGAGCAAAGCCGAACGAATTCAAAGGAATGAGTTATAGGGTTCAACCCATGAAGTTTTGCTACGACTTTTTGTGTTTTTTTTTTTTTTTTTTAACGAATATTATCGTTTACGACTCACGTTTTCTCCATGATATTGCAAGTGTTTTTACACGCCATCGCAAAGTGCTGAAATGCTTTAGAAAAATGTCAATCCTCGAGTCCGTATCTTATGTTTTTTTTATTATTTCTTTTTTCACTTTTGGTTTGATGGATTTAATCCCTGTGGGGCCTGCAGCCAACTATAGAATTCGATTAATTTTCATACTTTAACAATGCGTCGGTATCTTTTTTTCCTCCATGTGGAATTGGACTATCATTGTTAATCGGAAAAAAGGACAGTTTCCGATTTTCATGCGTGAACAGGTATTACCTGGAAAATTAAGGTAAATTTTATTCAATCAAAGATGAACTAAATCTGAAACTGATTTTACATACCGTAAGATTGAGCTCAACATTTGCAACGGAAATTTTTTATATAATCATCTATGGGGTTACGTAAGCTACCTGAGGGGAAGAGGGGGGAGCCCTTCACGATAAAATTTCAAGTATGGCATGAAACCATTTGTCAAAGAAGGAAATGATGTTATAAAACTATCCTCAGAGTTACAACATCATTTCTATAAATATCTCAAATTGTGAATCAAGGGCAGGATACATATCCCAATGACGTATTTTTTGTTTATTGACTCATGATCAATCTTAATTGAGAAGTGTTAAAATGTGTTTATGAAGCCATGATCTCATTGAAGTGTTAAAGAAATATGAAAAATCACGTCATTTCCTGAGATTCCGACACAATGATGGGACATTAACAACTTAAAAAGCTCCTGGGGCAATTGCTCTGATTTTTTAGTTCAACCTTATAAAGTCCTCTCCAGAAAACTCAAGTTGCTCAAAACTACATTTGGACCGCGTTAAGCAGAAAGAAACCATGCCACATAAGCTATTGCCAGATTTAATCAGGTGATTTAATTTAGTGCGTATTTTTGTGCAAATTTCAATGAATTATCTGCATGGTACAAAGCAAATTCCTCACAATTTTCAAAGGAATCCGCACAAATGTTCTCCCGCTAAAAATGTAATCGCCTATAATTAATTTTGGTAATAATTGAAGTGGCTTGATTCCACTCTGTTAAACGCGATCCATTTGAACGGTCATTTTTCGTTCATGTCTCTCTACAGGACGTGAGAGAACACTCACATTCTTCTTCTTACTTCGCTTCTATCATTCTGTTGAGTTCGCCTTCAATAATTGTAACGGCAATTTGAGTGACTTGGGAGCTCGAATAGTTGCTTGCAGTATAGTTTTCCCGCTTATGTACAGTCCCGGCAAGAAATACACGTCACTTCTTCCCCCTGTCTTTAGTTGTATCGAGTTTGCCTTCAAAAATTGTGATGGCAATTTTAGCGATTTGCAGGGAGTACTAATAGTTGCGCGCATAAATTTTGCAGTTCCGGCAAGGAACCTACCAAAAAAAAAAAAAAAAAAAAAAAAAGTCATGCGTTTTTTACTCACACTTGACTCCTGTGTGTTACATGGTGGTGCCTAATTATTGTTTTTTTTTTGTCAAGTCGGTTTAGCACGGTTGGAGCGTGAAGCACCGCAGGTCGCTAAGTATTAATACGTAAAAGATCATGAACATTTTTAGAAAACTTGGAGACCATGGCAAAAAAAGAAGGTAATGGTGGGTCAGGAAACAGAAAATTGTATTTCATTCCTGTATACTATATCCTATCAGGTATTCTAACAGTTATTACCATCAGTAAGTATTATAAATCCACATTAATTTCTGGGATTTTCATACTACTGCTAGGTCGTTAATTTGAAAATTTCACCAATATTTGCCCAATTTGGCAGGTTTTGTGTATCTGCCCTGCACTAGAGTTGATCTTGCTTCTCACTTGCATGTAAATTCCCTCGTTTTGAGTAATGAAAAACTAAACTCGAATGAGAACGCAGTCGATAAAACCAACGAAAGTAAATCGGAGCCGTTTAAAATACGCTCTCACCTCAATTGGTTGTTTTTCGTTCGGGAGCTCTTCTTGCAGTTTAATTATTTTTCGTCGCAGCACCTCTCTAGACTATCTTGTGCGTGCGCCACATATTTTCCAACGTTGTCAAATTGTCCGATCAAATTATCCGATGGGTAACCAACTTGGCATGGCAACAAGGTGGAGAAATGGTGCTGGGTCCACACCATTTCGCGGGGAAACAAAGCCAAGAATGGCACTTATCAAAAAACTAACCGGAAGGATTTTATAGAGAAAGAAAGTTACAAAAAGGATAAATTCTGGACAAGAAATAAAGAAAAATGATGTGTATACTAAAACTGCTACTTAGATGTTAAAAGCATTCGACAATAATACTAATCTAACATGCACTTATATATTTAACGTAGGTAATTATAATTATCAAAGCACTTATTGACGGTAAAACTGCGGACAAACTCACGGTTTGGAAATACGTTGATTTACAAGGCTACAGCCTTCCTGGCATAATTTATTTTTATACTGAAAAATATTTTATGTCGCATGTCGTTTCTTAAGCAACCTCCTTAATTTTCTCTCTCTGTGTTAAGAATATTCTGTGAATATTTTAGACAATAAAGATGGTGCATTCCTCTTTGATGCAATTAAATGGGAGGAAGATTTTGAAGAAGCACAAATAGATACTTTTTTTGCATTTTCACTTCCTTACATTACTATTGTTTTGTCTCACACCTCTTTGTGAGGTTAAATTAAAGAGGAAAAAGAAGACATTCTTGAACTTTGGCAACGTCATAGCGGACCTGGCGCCACTCTTGAAAGAAAGACGCAACTTTTTCAATTAGACGTACTTCGAAAATTATTACGCATTCATCTTATCTTCTAAATTGCTCAGGTTCTTAATCGAAACAATAAACATGGCTATTTGAGCGAGTACCATACTATTCTTGCGCGGCTGCCAGTTGCGCAGGAAAGTTTGATTTTTTTTTACAATGCCTAATCGTTTTCAAAGACATCCGGATCTAAATGACTTAGGGATTCGGCTTGAGTACAACATGTTACCGCCATCGGCTCGCCAATTACCCCGTTTATGTCGAGTAGAGTGCATTTCTTGATCACCACGGGAATGATTTCACAAATCGTCGCCTCCCGCATGAAAAAAACGTAACTCCATTCCAACGTTGCAACATTGACTAAAAAAATTCAGTTTCTATACGAGAATGTTCTCATGCATTTTCTCCCCAGATTTTTCTGCTTCTCGCACAAGATCAGAGGAAAAATTGGTGATCTGTTCAGAATTTTCAGGATTCTTCTAGTAAATACGCAATTTGCGGGGGAAATCTGGCATCATTGAAATGTAGCTACGTTACTTCATAGCAACGTTTTATTTCGTGAGTAAAACGATGAAATAGCGTTAAAAAGTCGTAGGATTATGAGAAGTGTGATCGGATTTGGTTATGACTGGATGCACTTATTGACCCTCTAAAAGTATTCAAGCTATGGTGGAAAATTTTATTCTCCTTATGGGTGACAAAACTCATCTTATGGTGGAAGGAAACAGGTATGAGCGGTAGAGGATTATGGGAGGAAAGTCCGCAAACTGTGTGACGTAACAGCCCCGTTTCGTTGGATTCGTTGTGGTCAGCGGGATATTTTTCCATGGAGTTGCCAATACTACCGTGCTAAGGAAGAACGCCGTATGAACCTATAGCTAAGTGGCTATTTTAGACCATTTCGATGCGCTATTCGTGATATTTGAATCATTTTCTACAAGAAACAACTCTTTTTTCCCCCTAGCTGAAGTTTGCGGCAGGCCCATTGGAACCTTGTCTCAAACTTCCCACCAGGACTGAAAAAAATCTACACGACTGAGCGTTTTTCCGATTTTGGACTGTCTCTATCGGAGGAGCATACCTTCGTTTCACTCACCTCAGGTTCAACGTCCATACCCGTTTTCCCTTTACCATGCAGTCACCTAATCTATTTATCGACCGCGAAGCCTTAATTGACTCAAAAATACTTGCAGCCTTACGTAAGGGCATATCTCGATTTCTGTATGAGCCCCAGAAAGCATGGATCAATATGTAAAAAAGGCCTCACGTGGAAATTGAGATACGTCCTTACGTCAGAGGGATGACGATTCACTTAGGCGCTACATCATTTACGATACACAGTCACCCGGTATATATGTTTCGATTAATACGCACACAGAGGCGAGGTGTGTTTGAAAGGTCGGCAATCTCATCCAAAATTTTATCTTGTTAAATGCAGAATAGCAATATGCTTATATTTTTGCAATATTCAGGCACCAAGTGACAAAGGACTGAGGTGCTATATATTCTCCTCTCCCTTTATGTACACAGCTGGGAACTATGCTAACATGACTCTAAAGCGCCGAAAAGTGCTACCTACGCCGTAGTTCTCATTGTTTCAAAAATTTTCCACGCATCGGGTCAAGCTGGAAACTTCCTCACTACAAATAAACAATGCTTAAAATGCTCTGTCATCCACACTGACTTGCAAACACTCGCCATCTAGTTTTAGATATCGTTGTAAGTTAAGAACATTGCTTCTTTGCGGATTCTTAAAATTCTAAAATTTCCATTGACAACTTTCAACAGCTTTCAACTGTAACATATTTCACTGGAGTTATCATAAAATATACTGCGCGCTGAGTTTCAAATTATGCAGTGTGTGAAGGTCTTGGTAACAAGAGTAGGTTTATACATCTGCGGATCCAATAACTCCCCATGGGTTTTTAGGCAACCAAGTCATTGCCGGTTGATGCTTTTGCGTCTACTTCCATGCTTTGTTGTTTCCGCGCCTTCAATTTTGCAGATGCGACACGCACATCCATCGAGTACGAATAGTCGCATCTCTGCGCCGTCATCAATGCGCGTTCTCTCCTTTACTCTGTTGCCATGTTGTGTTGTTTCGGTTTGTTTTATTTGTGGTGGCGCTTCAAGGGCCGCGTCAGCAATATGCAGTCGAAGATATGAGACGTATTCCTGCCTCGTTTTTTAACTTTTCTTCCGAATCTGAGGCCTCACCTCATTGGCAGCATAGAGCGGAGCATTACGAGTTCACGCCTCTCGCCATCGCGCCTTCAATTTTGCAGATGCGACACGCACATCCATCGAGTACGAATAGTCGCATCTTTGCGCCGTCATCAACGGCGTTCTCTCCTTTACTCTGTTGCCATGTTGTGTTTTTTTCGGTTTGTTTTATTTGTGGTGGCGCTTCAAGGGCCGCGTGAGCAATTTAGTCGAAGTCAAGAGACGTATTCCGGCCTCGTTTTTTTTAAATTTTCTCCCAAATCTAAGCCTCATCTCATTGGCAGCATAGAGCGGAGCATTACGAGTTCACGCCTTTCGCCATCGCGCCTTCAATTTTGCAGATGCGACACGGACATCCATCAAGTACGAATAGTTGTATCTCTGCGCTGTTATCAAAGCGCGTTGAAGTATCTCTTGTTTGGACCGAGATTATCAGAAAGAAACCAACCCACATCAAGTTGAAACTGAGAAAAAACAGATTTGAAGTATTATTCCTCCATGAGACTCAAGGTGGAAAATAAACTTTAACCCCCTCTTTTCACTTTCACAGACCAATTTATTTTTTCGACTTTGAGTTTCTGGCTGGAGAAAATATACGACCAGAGGAACTCGAATACATTTTCAACTCAATTTTTTCGAAATTAAGGGTGGTTCCTTTCTGATGAACTCCGTCCATTTTTGATTATTGAGAAAATTTAGGGTTAAGTTTGCTTAAAATATGCGCTATTGTGACCAAGTCAAGTTGACAAAAGGTGAGGTTTTGTTGGCTGTTGACCTCCTGACTAGATCGCTGATGAGCTGCGGGTGACGTTTTATGCCCAAGTTTACCAAACCTCGGCTTGTTTGCCGAGCGATATGCTCAACATTTTGTTAGTTATTGTAAAATTACTCGTTAAATGAAACTAAACAAAATGTGCTAATGTATACGGAAAAAATTTAATGTTGATCTGGCATTTACACTGTTAAAAGAATGTACGACAAGGTAGTACCAAATGCTGATTCTACATTAAACTCGACATTGAATTTGTTCATTTAACCGTGGAAGTAAGTAACCTAGCATTTTTTAAATTGTAAAATTAGCATTTACACTTGTCGCACATTTTTTTAACATGAAAATGCTAAAGCAACATTTCATTTTTTCTGAGTATTTATATTAAAAACTAAGTATTTCATCAGAGGAAATTCGGCAGCGTCGGAATATTCTTAAGGCGTTCTTCTCAGCAAGTACCTCAAACCTGCGACGGGCAAGTATGTCACATTCCGCCACCACCTCTGTTTTGTTCTTTCTCTGGTTCTTCACGCCGCGCCAGGAAGTTCAACACCCCGTTTTTTCTCTCTCGAAATTATTTAGCCGAGCCTTGTCATAAACTGACGCGACCGTCTGGAAAATTATTTCACTCCCATTAGCCGCTCTCATTAAAAAGTCAAATATGTTGATAGCAATGCAGTCAGGCGGGGATTTCTCTCGGTGCGGTTCGGAAATGTCAAAGTCCCAGGGGAAAAATTGAGCGGGCACAGTCATATTGCCACGATAACGAGAGTTCGGTGGGAAGGGGGAGAAGGGTGGGAGGAGAGAGGATCGTAAGACAAAAAACGAGATGATACTTTTTCGGCACTAATCAGGCGTTGAACTCGACTCGTAACGCGATCTGCCCCCCCCCCCCCCCCCCCGCCTGCGCGGCATTACACATGCGATCTGCATTAATTATACTCTCTAATGACGTCGCGTCGTACACCTGACAGGCGGCGATTTTTAAATTCAGTAGCGTTTTGAGCTGGGTGCAGTCAACACTTCCTTCCAATTGCGAAAGTCCATTGCAAGACTCCATGAAAAAGTCTGTGTTTCTTTTACAGTTATTGCTCAGTTAGTCTCGTGCATTAGTGCAGTGTAAAATGATTAAGTTTTCGGGCTTAAAATAAATTTATACCGGGTTTTTTGGTAGGAATTTCAGTTACGTAAGGAAGTTAGGTTTATTGTTGGTTCGTATATTTTTTACGTCATTCCTTTCCTTGATTTCTTTCCTCCCAGTGTAAATTTCCAATTTTCTTTCCTGTTCGGTTTTTACTTGTTGTGTTGAAGGCGTATGCTCGATGATGAAAGGGAAGAGAGAAAGGCGTGGTCTAATCCCCACATACCATAATAAAACGGACAAATGGAATTAACTTGAAAGCGCAAAGAATTAGACTCAAAATTACACCACTAATGAAAAATCCATTTAATTTGTAGTTTAAAGAAGGTACCTACTTTTTCTTTATGAACATGTAACCAGCTAAGTTTTAGTCAAATAATTTTATCACCGCGAAAAAGGCCCACACAAAGTAGCGAATAGCCAAATAGCAAAGTTTTTGTAGAATTGATGGGAGCTCTCTAAAAAAGAAAAATTAAAAATTATCATATCAATATTTACAGAGCCGAAAGTTTAGATCTCCTTTATCAAACTACTCTTAAAAAGCTCGTCCATAAATTCTTGAACTTAAAATAAATATTCAAATTTCCGATCGTCTGAAATTTGAATCGCCTTATTGCACAAAATCCCCACTTCCAAGTTCACAGACCGTCACCATGTTGCAAGTTACAAGGAAATAAATCCGTTCCCTTCCAGAACTATATGATTCTGCAAATTAAAATTAAAATTGACCATGCAATTAAAATTACTGTTTCTAACTTTCAAGCCATAAGGAAAGAAAATTGAAAATTTCAGAAAGAAAATTTTCCATGCCTTTATTTGTTTTAGTGTGAAATTTCAAATCAAAAGAAAAATAATTATACTGAGCAAATATTTCTCACCGGTAAAGCAAAACTTAACTTATGGCACCGGTAAAAAAATTGCTCTCTATCTTTCTACCCTCTTAAGTCTTTCTTATTAACGCAGTCATGATTTTATTCCAAATAATGTTACTTTTACGTAAATTTAAACTCGTGATATTTCTAAAAATAATGTATTATTCTTTGCACAGGTCTAAACATCTGTATTACATTATCCCCAGAGGCAAACCTTGTATGATGTAACTTTTGGTTCGAGGTTCACCTCTTAATCTTCATAGAGTCATAGTATAATATTTTTAAGTAATATACCATAATTTTTACCTCATTATCTGACTATTGAGAGCTGGAAGGGAGAAAATGAAATTATTGTATAGATCTTCCTTCTACTTTCAATCAGATATTTTCCACTTGGTTCATTTCATGGAAATGTATAATATCCGCTCACTTGCACATATGAATTTGCCGAAGTGGAGAGAGTACAGCGATTTATGAAAAATAACCTTTTTAAAGGAAGTACTAAAATTTTGACTTTACTATAACCTTTCTAAATGCTTTATTTATTTATGATTTTAACTAAATTTTGATTTTTTATAGCGTAGCTGCGGTGGTCCATGTATCAGAAAAACAGATGCAAGAAATGATGGGCCACGGTTTTTATAGCGGTTGCATAACCGAGATTGCCAATTTTTGTCCATTATGAACTTTAAGCAGCCGCAGTGTTTAGAAATTAATTTGGATTTTTCTTAAAGATCAGATGTCTAATTCGTTTTTCTCGATTGTAAATACCTCTAGATACCAAATTTCAGGCAAATCCGTCGGCAAAAAACCGAATTGCCAATTTCGACCATTTTGAACTAAAACTGACCGTCATTTTTAAACAATTTGAGATTATGGCGTCGAGTTCGCGCGAATTTTTTTCTTTTTTTCTGTTCTTTTGAACGATGCATCACAAGAGGGGGTCTTTCCATGTGAGAGAAAAGTTGGGGGCCGTTATCACTCCAAGGAAGCCCCCTAAAAATTTTGGGGGGGCTGAAAAGTAGCTCCCTGTGACCTAGGAACGTCCTCCTAGTTTCAAATCTTTGGATCAACTAGGTAAAAAGTTAGAGTAAAGGGGACGGGGACTTTTCCCTCACCCTGAAGAATTTTTCAAATGCAAGGTAGAACAAATACGCGGAAGAAAGAAGGAGGAAAGGAAGCGCGGGAAAGAGGAAGTAGGAAATAACATTGGAAGCAGGACGTAGGAGAAATTAGTAGTCCTCTCCGTCAAATTTTGGAGAAAGGCCATTTTAATTTATCACTTCAAAGTGATCGGACCTTTCATGCATCATCCTTATTCCCAGCATTTAGAAGTCGAATTTCACTCTCGTGGCCATTTTTTCACATACTGTTTCAGCACTCTCAGCCACGCTTTCAAACTGCAGTTTTCTCCCGCGTGCATTATTACCCATGGGAGTGTCACGCCACTGCAGAGGATCAGGCGCACGGACAACAATCAGGAACAGACATTTTAAGGGGGGGGGGGGGGGGGTCAGGAGCGGCGGGAGGAGGGGGTGACGTCACGTTGCAGGGACTCTGTCGCGGGAACGATTAATGGAGAAGGTGGGGATGAGGCTGTTGGCGGTGGTGCGGTGCGAGATAATAGACAGCGATTAGTAAACAAACGACCCACATCGAGCAAGTGGCATTCGTGGCGCACACGGAGCTACCGAGTCAACCATCTAGCGAGCATCATGCACCGCGACCGGGAACCGACGGGAGTCGAGGAGGCGTAATTGGAGGAGGAAGTGAGGAAATTGAAGTTCACAGAGGGGAAGCTCTTGATCTTGAGCTTGGCTCAAAATCAGACTCCGCCGCTTCATTCCATGCGGCGCACATTGGTTCCAGGGCCCGATCTAGGTGGCATTAATTAGAATATCACTGATGATGACATATTATATATGTTTCTAGGGGTTCTTTGGGTCGCTAATTACGAATTTGAAGTCAATTTGACTGTATCATTTAGCATAAGGTGGTAAATTTGCATTTAGCTTGAAAATTCATACTTAATACTACATTAATAATATTTTAAAATGGCTGAATTCCTGGACTGATATATTTTTCAACCTTTTTCGATTTATCATCAAAAACTATCGATGAATTTACGAGGATTTGTCCTCTAATTACTAATTTTCTTATGGGGGGGGGGGGTGGGCAATGTTGTATAATTTTGTGAACCAGGAATTGGTATTATCTGGTAAAATATACCTCCTAAATGTTGTGGTTTCCCTGAGGAAAATAAATTCCAGTACCAAAGAAAACTGCTTATCCCACTATTCGAGTTGTTCATACAGTGTTGACAAATCAGCGTAAGAAGAACTTTATTTGAACCTCAATGCTCGCTGATTTCTTGATTCGCCGCGCTTTAAAACCAACAGAAATTTTGAAGCTTTGTAATTTAATGGTACAATTATGCTATCAGAATTATTATATTATCAGAATAACTATGAATTAAGATTCGATCTTCGTCTATAATTCAAAAAATACATTTAAATTCATTATACGCGGCAATTTAAACATACGTAACATAAATATTTTACTTGAACAAGAAGTATAGGTATTCACTCAATGAAGGAAAGCAGAAACCAAAATTAATAACAAAGTATTTTGAAAGAAAAATGATTACTGTCTGTAAGAGCAGGAAAATATTCATCGGTATAATATTTTATTGCGCATCAAAAAGAGTGAGGTGTCACACTTGCTTTTTTTCTTTTTTAAACAAAGTTGTGAGCTTGCGATGATTTCAGAGCCTTACAAACCTGAGAGAATAAAAACACGAAGAAATCATGAACCAAGAAAGAAATAAGCATTCGTTGTTAAGTTAGAGGACATTTACTCATACAATCACGGAATAATGCGCGAGGAGTGCAGTAAGCTCCTTTTCTGTGGAACAGTGCTATGTCTATGGGCCTCTCTAAAGGTACAGACAATGTGAAAAACAATTATCTAAACGATTGAGAGGATTTAAGAACCCACGTGTTCTGTATTTTGAGCCATAATTGTAAAATTTCTAGTCAAAAAACGGGAACTGTCCTTAGTCTATGGGCTTCTCTGCAGGTATAGACAAGGTGAAAAATAATCATCCCAATGATTGTGAGGATTTGAGAACTCACTTGATGTGCAAAAAATGCAGTCCTCAAAGATCTGGAGTCTGCAGTAGTGCAGTAAACTCCTCAGTGTGTCAATTTTCTTCATTTCTCGAAGGCCGGTTTTGGAAATTCAAAGTGCGCTAACCTCCAGGGACGCAAGTATGCGCAGAATTTTTTTGCTCCGAAATCAAGTGTAGGGTCAGCACTAACTACTTCAGTCGGTCTGCACGTGTGCGAACCTACGCAGGGCCTTTATTTTGAGTCATAATTGTAAAATTTCCAGTCAAAAAACCGGAGCTGTGGTAAGTCTATGGGCTTCTCTAGAGGTATAGACAAAGTAAAAAATAATCATCTTAACGATTATGAAGACTTGAGAACCCACATGACCTATAAAAAATGCAGTATTCATATTCCCAAGGATCTGAGGTCTGCAGTAAGCTCCTTAGTGTGTCAATTCTTTATTTCTTGAAAGCCGGTTTTGGAAATTCAAAGTGCCCTAACCCCCAGGGACGCAAGTATGCGCAGAATTTTATTGCACTAAAATCAAGTTTAGGGTTAGTACTAACTACTACAGTAGGTCTGTATGCGTGCGAACCGGCGCAAGACATTCATCTAGAGCCATTTTTGTAAAAATTTGCTTGGAATTAGTAGAAAATAACGCTTTGTCTAACGGCTTGTCTAGATGTATAGACACGTTTTTGAAAGATAGTAAGAACGTATAAACCTTTAACATGCCTTATATTTTTGATACACCATAACAGAACACTTCACATTTGCATCTATTTCTGTGTGATGAACTTCAAATCATAGGACCTGACAGTAAACACTGAAAACTGGTGCGAGTCCGCCCAAAAGTACCTCGCGGCCTCACCTTTAGGTGCTTATCATTTCCTTATTAGTGATCCAATCTTCATGATATTTGGCCAAGTTACTCTCGAGAGTATGCACTATCAATCTGTGGTGTCAAATTTTAATTTTTCCAAAATTCATTTTTTCGAATTAATGCCACCTAGATCGGGTCTTGGAACCAATGTGCGGCGCGCCGGCCGTGGCGCCTGGTCAGAGGATCGGCCTCCAGGCCAGCAAACTGCTTCATCATCCCACGTGGTCCATACCGTCTATAATCAGAATTTGACGGCAGGATGAGAAGCATGAGAGCGAAAAAAAGCAGGACTGATCTCCATAAAATTGAGAGACTACAACCAGCGGGCTGATTTTTGAAATTTATAGACAAAGAGTACATATGGAGTATCGAACGATCCTGTTGGTTGAAATGTTTGATTCCGATAGACTAAAGGAGAAAATGATGGACTAACCGTAGGGTCTCTCGTGGGTCGCCTTTAGTTACCTATCACCTACCTCCTTTGTCCATTGCAACCACCCGCTTCCACCAATAGGATCCCTCCAAATCCCTCTCGTCATATTTGTTTATAGCTTTGTCTATCGATTTCAACAATCAGCTCCCAGCGCTCAGTGGCACAGGGTGCCAGTCTTCCCTGGAAAAAATTGGCGATAGGAGCTGTGTTTCAAAATACCATAGGAGTTCTTATAGCCGACTAAAGATGGCTATTGAAAATCATATAGCTGACTGTAGAAAGCGGAGCAAATCATGTAGCCGGGCTATACGAAGCTATAAAAAAGTATACAGTCGGGCTATAGTTCATATCGCCGGGCTTTACACTTTATCGTCATTGGCTATAAGAGGCTATAAGAAATTGTGTAGAAATTCGTGTGCTTTGGAAATCATTAAGTTTGATACGGAACTATCTTAATATTTACAAAACACACATTATATTTTCCTTTGAAACATTTTTTTTTTTCATCAATTAAAATGAAAATAGCTCATACACAGTGAGCAAACATTTTAAAACCATGAGTTGAAAAACGCTGACTCCGCGAGATTAAATATTAGAGCCTAACACAAAGCGGAACGGCGACGCACTGGCGCCTACAAACCTAACAGGGATACTTCACGCATTGCGCAGTGCGTGAAGTATCCCTGTTAGGTTTGTAGGCGCCAATGCGCGTTTTGCGCTCTCTGCCCGCCCGCCTCGCCGCAGCGTGCCACGGCGTCTGAAGCAACTATTTCACACCAGAGGTATTGCACAGTATCATAAGAAATTGAAGGCGCTCCAACAAATTAAGAATGACAAGCATCCTTCAAAAGTACGGAGCTTTTAGCAAAAAACCGTCCATTTCTTTCTAACCTCTCTGTACCATCGCTGTGCAACAGCGATGAGTGCTAAACAGGAATATTGACAATTCACGGTCGGAAGTGGTTCATCTCACACCTCACTGTCCTCTTCGATAAGGTTTGGAACATCGCTTGGAAACTTGCTGCGACTTAAAGTGCACGCGACCGCAGTACGAAGATCTTTCTGCACACTCTGAACATTATATCCCTCAAGAGGTTTGGTTCCCATATGCTATAAAACCCTGCAGTCTCTCTCCGGGTCTCTAAATGGTTTGACAAACAACTTAATATTATTTGCATGGCTGATGCTCGCTGCAGTGACCCTTTTATGTCTTGGATAGTTCATAGTACGGATGGACGAGAGAAAAATGACAGCAGGACACGTTCTGAGCACTCATTTTCTCGCATCGATTCGACGTATTCGATTGAATGTCTCGGTTCTGATCGCTAACTCGAGAAAGTTGTGACCACGCTTTTAACCGCGATTGACCAAGAAATAGGAACCACCGCATTTCTCACAAGGCAAACCGATTAACTTCAGTTCAGTGAAAAAAATCATGCACACCCTGATATACCCACATCCGCTAGGATCATAAAAAAATGGTGAAGCGTTTGACGTGGTTCAAACCTGGCGCAGCGTGAGGATTGGGAAAGTCCTACAGGGTTATTCAAAAGTCGCGCACCACTGGTCATAACTTTAGTTCTAATTATGATATCGATTTGCGGTTTAAGACGTGTTTCCTCTTACCGAGGGGGAAACTTTTTTAGGTACTTTCCAGTTTTTGATTCCCTCGGGGGCGGGGGGGGGGGGGGGCAACTCAACAATTTCAAATGGCCACAACCCTCATGGCCAGTAGTGCGTAACTTTTGAATAACCCTGTACATCGACGGTGAAACTACAAAAATGCGTATCTCGGTTGTGATGTGTAAAAATTTCCATTCCTCTTTCATTCTGCAAAAAGGAGGCCGGACCAACATCATGACTTGAATTTTTTACGGGATATTCTTAACTTAGAGTAGAAAAATCACCGACATTTTCAAGAAATGACGATAAGTGGTTTTCCATGTAGAAAAT
The DNA here is from genome assembly GCF_918797505.1 of Bemisia tabaci. Lineage (NCBI taxonomy): Eukaryota > Metazoa > Arthropoda > Insecta > Hemiptera > Aleyrodidae > Bemisia > Bemisia tabaci. The sequence continues at coordinate 59,580,022 of NC_092793.1, forward strand.
AAAATATATCAGGAAGTCTACAACGCCGCAGTACGCCGAGATACGCATTTCTGCAGTTTCACCATCGATATGCTCTTTGGCTGTTCTGACTACAGGGCATGCACGTACGATTCTATGACTTACATTCGAACACTCAGCACTCTAACTGACTTTACCGGTTCACCAGGTTTTTATGAGACCCTGTGTAATTCTAATCCAAATCCTCAGCCGTATTCAATCGAGGATTGCTGTTCAAGCGCTCGTGATGCACAAAATCAAACTAGCTTCAAATGTATCAGTTTAATGAGAGGCTGACTCGAGACTCATAATCCACTTAATCAATCCTAAAAACACGCTCGTTTTCAGGGGCATTTGAGTCTGCCGTGCTAAGGAAGAACGCCGTATGAACATCCGAGAGTTGCCACGTTTCCTTCGATAAAATGTCTATTCTGGAGGAAAGTTATGATATATATCCTGCTTTGAAATTTTCAGGAACTTTAGGTGAAATTGTGTACAAAGTACAAAATTATCTGAAAAATCGAAATGAAAATATTCATAAATTTACCAGGAATTTCGTGTTTTATCAAAGGTAATTTGGCAACGCTTGGGGGTTCATACGGCGTTTTTCCTAGCACGACAGAGTAGGTGGACTGAGCTATCTGGATAAAGGGTAAACTGGTTTGGGCAGGCATGGCGCGTCGCGTGGCGTGGTGATGCGTTGGCGGTAATGTCCGTTAAGGTCATAAACAGGGGGGTGGGTAGTTGGGTACGGGTAGTCAGTTTCGATGACGGATGAGATGGAAATTAATCCAGGGGAAATGAGCGTTTTCGTCGAGGGCTCTGATTGATGGCAATATTTCGAGAGGCTCATTGCGACCTTGACAATGATTACTGTTCCGCTCAGCTGTGTCCGGGTCTGATCTGGCCTCTACTCACATCAGTGCCTCCACACCTCTGCATACCTCGTGGCGAGTTCTATCCACAAATCTTCATACCTAATCTTTTTACTACATATATTTATCTTTATACCATACTAGCAACCAGCCCGTGCTTCGCACGGTGATAAACCGTCATTAATGAAATTACACCATGTTATAACAATAACTTTTGTATTAATATATTTTACTATACCTATTATGCCCATATTTATATTTTTTAATATAATTATTCAGAAGCTACAAAATATTTTTACATGTGGGGGCTGTTGTTGTACCCATCAGCAAAAACAAAAAACATGTTTGCGAGTATCAATTTTGTAAATATGGTAGTAATTTATAGACCCAGCAGTCTTGAAATTAAAAAATAAATAACTGTTGTAAGAAGATGTATTTATTAATTTCAATAAATAAAAAAGGCAAATTTTGAGATGTTGCTCTACACTAAAAACATTAAATGAAAAATCATACAAAAGAATAAACTTAAAAAATATAAAATCATGAGTGTGACAGACATTTTGAGATCTTGCGCTAGACCTAAAAAAGTAGTCAAGTTATTTATTTTAATTGAATAGCAACTTGAATTGACAATAAATTTTGAAAGAAGATATAACATGCTCTGAAATTTTGGAAATTGGAATTGGAATTTTGAATTTATCATCATTTAATAACAATTTAAATTTATAATCTGGAAAAATTAAATTATTCCGGAAAATAATTTCGGACTTTTAATGTGAAGTACCAGTATTGTGATGCCTTGCATTTCAAAAAAGAGGAGGTGAACGGCCATTTTAACAGATGCTGTCATAATGGTCTTCTCAGACTTGCCGAGCCTGGAATCGAAGACCAACTTCGCGACCTCTTCTCCAAACCTATTTTCATGACCAACATTTTGAGGTACAACAGTTGTATGGCTTTTGCATCTCTGTCTGCTTCCGAAGCTCATATAATTTTGAACCAAATCTTCTGCTATTGAATACGAAAAATCATGGAGAATTTAAGTTTTATGTTAACCAGCTTCTCGAAAGAAAAATAAAATTTCTAAGGAAGTCTGCAACGTCGCAAAAGAAGAAACGTCGTCTCTCATTTTGCCCAAAAATATGTATGTATAAAATTGAAGGCATCATGACTGGCCTCTCTCAACTTATATTCGTCTGTAACGATAAACAATGGGACGCGTTTGCTACGGCGCCTTGATACAACTATATAACCTCGACGGATGTCCGTATTGCGTTCAAAAAATTGAAGGCGTTTTGACCCCCTGCTCATACTACCTGTAGTTGATTCGATCGACAAACGCGTTGGTCGGCGGTGACGGGGACTTGATGCATTTTTTTAAACTTGATGGATGTCCGTATCGCACGACTGAAGTGCGAAACCACGTATCTCCGTTGCGGTGTTTCAAAATTTCCGTTCTTAAATCATCTCTTCCATGAGAAACAATCCAAATTTACGACTTTAAATTTTGAACCAAATTTTCTGCTATCGAATACGAAAAATCATTGAGAATTTAAGTTTTATGATGACCAGCTTCTCGATGGAAAACTAAAATTTCAATAATTTTTCCATCACAATACTGGCACTTCACATTTAAAAGTCCGAAATTATTTTCCGGATAATCATTTTCGATAATATTATCAGTGCTCTGCCGAAATGAATTGAGGTCATTTCCTTGTTCACCCCTACGTCGTACATTATCTATCTCACTGAGATAGCCATCATGCCGCACTTTGCGTCGCGCGGATAAATTGCGAGAAACATTGCCACGCTTCGCCGGACGCCCACGTTTTCGACTCCGATCCATTCTCAATATTAAAACGAATACGCGCACTTTACTAAAAATTCGAGATTCTTCATACACGACAAATATTAACAAAATTCAAAAGACGACGCGCACTGTACGAAAAAATCGGAATTCTTCATAAACGACGAATATCCATGACGACGAACGCCTCGGGCAGCCGAGTCATCAGGTGACCGAGAACGAACAATTTCGTGAAATTACAGATTTCGTGATTTTGGCAACACTGCTCCGGTTCGGAATCTCCAAAATTAGACAGAAAAAACAGCTGATCGAGACGCAATAAAAGAAGGGAAACCACGACGACCAGACGACGACGATCGATCGCGCAACACCGCTCTAACACACGGGTCACCCTATTTTAGCGTGTTTTCAACCCTTAGAATCAAAATTTCGAAAATCGGACGACGAATTGCACCCCTTCAGCACGAACCGCACATGCGTACAAAGTTTCAAGGAAATCCGCCTTCGGGAAGTCGCTGAAACATTGGGTACAAAATTGGGGCCTCTCCTTTATAGTTTTAGAAGATTTCTAGGAACCTAACCTAACCTAACGTAACCTAAGTTATGATAATCTTTTTGGTTAATTTTCTAGTTGAATTGGACGTATTTCTATCAAACGGACCTAAGCGCCATAGGGTGAGGAAGGTAGAGAGGGGCTTGGATTGGCGGCGGAATCGGGCGTCCGGCTTATTCCGTCCTATACTCGCAATGCTTTTCCATGGCGCTTAGGTCCGTTTTACAGAACGCGCTATCCGGCATTCTAAATTCCTCAAAAGGAACTCCAATTGGCGCTTAGTTCTGTTTGATAGAAATACGTCCAATTTATCTTGTTTTTAGTTAATATCAGGATCGAAGTGCACGGGCAGCGCTAGGAATTTTTTAGGAGGGTGCTTATGGGACGAAGGATCCATCCATTAAGAAAACATTTCGATTTCCGCTTTTGATGTGTTCCAGTAGGGGGATGGGGAATAGACCAGGTCATTTTCTTGTTGTGTTCACGGTAAAGTGTCAAATTCACAAAAGAAGTCCCAAAAAACGTCACTTGTAAAGTTCCGAAGTACTGATCTGTTTTATGCAAATGAAAAATTGACGGTTTTACAAATTTTTTGTCACTGCTATGAAGACGTTTTATCATCGCCACAGAAAACCTCGATTTTTAATTGATTAGCTTATTTTTTGTCAGTATCCCTCTAAAGGTTTATTTAAAGTATTGTAACGCACTTTTCGCTATTTGTCCCCCCCCCCCCCCGTCTGGTACACACCAATACCATTAATCTAATACTTTTTTTGAAAACCATGTAAACACTCAGCTAGATTTAGAAAGTAACGCTCGGTTTGGAGCATTTCCTTTTTTGTCAATGTTGAATCAAGACGTTTCCCTTTTCCTCAAGTGCGATACGAAATTAATACCGGAGGGCGCTGCGTAAACGCACTACGTGGAAGGAAATTTGGCGGCAACATGCAAGAGTAATCCAATAAACTTTCCTCAGTCAGCTTCAATTTCTCCTGCACAGAACCGTCTAGTTCATTTCTAATTAATTTTCGTGGTCAGCTAGAAGGAATATGCCGTGAGCCATAATCATTTTTTTCCGCGTATGTTTTCCAGTTGAGAGGCTTGTAAGACAAGGCGCATGCGTGCTTTTTTTGCTATTTCGAGAAAAACGTGTTTGAAGTTTCGAAATTACATCGATCCTTATGAAGGAAAGAAACTTCAAACTGACTTTTTGATGTTTAAAAATTTGAAATTGCGATCGAATTTTTCACACAATATGCATTAAGTCTAGTTTTACTTGGTTTCATTAATATCTCGATTTTTTTCAAAAATTGCACTTAAGCGCCTTGCCCTCCAAGCCCCTCAGTTGTACTAAATGTGATTCTCAGTGACCTACAGACGAGAGCCGCTACTACGTTGCGCTTCTTTGCGTCCTGTGTCTTTGAAATATTTTGGAATAATTCCACGTATTGGTAAACTTACAGTCAGGAATTTAATCCTTTTATATGCTTCAAGACGCTCCGTCCCAAGTATGAAATTTTCAAAATGTTGACATTCTTGCACTCAAGTCATGTTTGTCAAGAAATCAGAATCCTTTCTCGAGTTTTCTGACTGTGCCGAAGTCTCTCCAAACATTAAAATGAAGCAGTGGCGAGGAGTGAGTGATCGATCATCGATATTTACCGATTTGGAACTAAGGTAAAAAAATCGATTATTAAGGTGTCCGTTGCAAATACCCTGTTTATCGATCCTTTTCCATCGGTTTGAATGGAAGATAAATCGATATGTCGCAAAGCATGCCACGCCACTGTGATGAAGGCAAGCAGAGAAAGGGGAGGGGGTGAGGCGGTGAGGTCAGTGAGGTAGAAGATAATCTTGCTCCAGTTAACATCAAACCCAAAAAGGTAAAAGATTTTTATGAGACATGTAGACCTCCGCTTAAGGAGTGATGCCGTCATCAGTTCACTGACAAACGGATTGCACTCGCGCAAATTGGAAAAAAGTAAAAGAAGAAAGAAAAAAAAACAGTCCTTAAGACGGAACGTGGTCCACTCTATTTTGGTAATTTTTTTTCCACAGAACCTCAAGTCCGTTGAAAATCGTCCTAATTTATTCCTTTAAAGCAAGATGGCAAAAAACTTCGCAATTCGGATGTTTTTGTTGACAACAGATGATCGACAAAAATCCATCTTCTCCAGCACCATATTATGAGTCATGAGTCAAACGGAGGAAAAGCAATAAGCGGAGGAGAGTTATTGCATGAGGCATGAGACAAGGAATGCTACTTATGCTGAGCAACTTTTTCGGGTTGGAATTTTTTTTCCTCGTACACCACGTTGCCTATCGACACCACAGAGAATAAATGAGATGATGGAAACTTATGGGAACTTTATGGGATTGGAAATTAGCACGTCCGAGATTTACCACTTGCTTTTCTGAAACTGAATGGAAACATAAAAATAATTAAGATCAATAACCACTGAACCCCCCTCCCCCCCCCCTCCTCCCGTAATATTAAGTCAACACATGGGATTATTTATCTTAAGAGAGGGCTCAGAAGTATTAATGACTATACGGATCTATCATAGTTACCATCAAAACAATGATTTTGGATGATAAAATATATAGGATCATCGTATGCTCAACATCCAGTCTAAATGTAAGTTCACAGAAAGTGCGTGCAAGAAATGTTTTAGTCACACATTTTTTCCTTTATTCAAATTTTTTTCCACGTAAGAGGGCAACTTAACGGATTCCGTAATTTTTAAATGAAGAAAGGTAATTTTTAAAGGACCTACGTTTAATGTCATCTAGTTACTTTACCGATGAAAAAATGAAACTTGGTAAAATGTTCTGATTTTTATTTTCTAAGCAAATGTCATTTTAACTTAAAATTTTGCTGGGAAACATTGAAGTTGCCTGTGAATTTGTTTTCCATACTCACCATCCGTTCATAAAAAATAAATTATCATTTTCTCCCTGAATATTTTTGTGTTACGAATTATTTTACTTTCAACCTTCCGCTAAGATAAAAAAAAATAACAGAGAAATTGTTCTCCTTCAAGTTTCAAAAATAATGAAATACAGTAAATTTATTAGCTTTCGCAAGTTGGCAACACTGTTTTTTCCGTGTAAATCCATTCTATATGTAAGTGAGGATGTTGGCTTCGATAGATATCAATTGTTTTTAAATTTTTTCGGAGAAGAAACCGTGCTGCCAATTTGACGGTGGCGAGGTGTGAATGATCGATTATCGATATTTCTCCATTTGAATCTATGGTTTACAGAATCGATTATTAAAAGTTCGTTGCGAACACCCTGTTTTTCGATCCTTCTCCCTAGGTTCAAGTGGTAGATCAATCGGTATATCGCAAAGCACCCCTCACCACTGCAACTTGATCACCTTTAAGGGGCTACTTCAGGGCCCTCAGGCTTACTCAGGGATTTTCTGATAGAAATACCTAGACGATTCACGCTTCCCGCAAAGAAATCTGGGTGTTTATGTTAGAACTGAGCTTTGGTGCTTCTCTGAATTTGAATTGTGATGAAGCAAGGACATAAAATGGCACAATTTTATCAGATAAATTTCTTATCACACTCTCAAGAAAATTACAAATCCTACGTTGATTATTCAGCATATGCACGTGCACGTAAGAAGATGGCGGAAAAAAATTCAAACAAGGAAAGGGTTAGACGAATCCGTCCTGTTTATTTGTTTGATGATCATGTGTAACTCATGAGTTTTTCGGTCGATCTAGAAATGGCGTGCGTTTGCACCTTGACTAAACTTTGAAAATATACAATTGTAATAATAGAATACGTACTTTATTCCTTATATACTGTCGTTTTATAGAACTCCGTGACGCTCTACGATCCCTAATCGCCACTTTGCCGTGCTAAGTAAAAACGTCGTATAAGCATTCAAATGCTGCCAAATTTCTTCTTTGTGAATAATTATTTTTGAGGAAAGTTATGAATATCATTCCTTGAAATTTTCAGACTTTTTGGTTCAAATTACGAGCTATATGCTCTGAAAAATCGGAGGTAGAATATATTCACAAATTTTCCTAAAAATTCGTGATTTCTCGAAGGAAATTTGGTAACGTTTTGATAACTCATTCGACGTTCTTGCTTAGCACGGCAGCACCGTTCTCACTAAACCTGCAGGAATCTTGCATTTCGACGGTGAAAGTCGGCAATCACATAACTCGGTTTGCGACGTCGCAGACTTCATGTCATATACTTTATTTTTTAAACGGAAAACTACTTAACGGTAATTCTTTAAAAATGCCGTGATTTTTCTTCTATGTGCGAGGAAAATTCTGCAAAAACTTCAAGGAATCATGTCCATTTGTTCTCCTTTAAAAAAATAACATAGTTGCGGAGATTTTCAGACACCGCAAACGAGTTATGTGATTGCCGACTTGCACCGTCGATTTTGTATTTTGGACTAATTGTGAATAACACCCCTCCACCCTCTAATTAGCCGCCCTCTATACCATCTCACAGGAGAAGGAATGAAAGGATAAAAAATACCCATAGTTTTGCCCCAGTCAGAGTCCCGCCACTGCTGATCAACCGCGAAAACGGCAAAACCTAGTAAGAAAAATAAATATGTTGAGCGATGCGTTGAATGACGCGACGCACGGTGGATCGAGTCAATAGGAGGGGTCGGACAAAATTTGGAAACTTTAAACGCTTATAACTCCGTTTATACAAAACTTTGAGATTCCAAAAGTTGTTTCATTGGTTTCCTAGTGAAATTTTCTACTATCAGCATCCCTTGAAATTGGGAATGTGACGAAATAAACATCAAAATTAGCAGTTTAAGTCAAAAATTTCTTGTCCGACCTCTCTAAATGCCTCGATCCACTGTGCGACGCGGCCCTACCCTGAGAATGGAGTGCTCCAGACCGTGCGTAAATGAAACAAGCGATGATGAGTTCAGTCCATTTAATTTGACAGAAAACTCCACTCATGCCCCGGATGACGGATTCAGTTCCGAGTTCCCGTGGGAGAACCAATACCTCTAGTATATAACGTCGCTCCTGTTCCACACCAACCCTATCCGACTTGCTTCGTTTTCTAGCAGGTATGTCAATGCCACCCTCGAGAAATTTCGGTGTTAGTATTTCCGCTATAAGCCCAACTGTAATTTGTTCCACCGCACAAACGCTGTGTTGCCGAGTGTCCGATAAGCATGAAGCAAGGGCCGCGGCATGTGAATCAAATTGATGAATTTTAAGATATCTATGGGCAATGCTATCACCTCTCCTCATCCATTGCCCCAAAATTGAGAGACGTTTTAGGTATCCATCAGGTTTTAATCAAAAATAAAAAAAAATTAGCGCCACCTGTCCCGCCGCACAATGGAACGAGTCAATTCAAGAAGTCGGACAAAATTTGCAAACTTTAAAAGCTCGTAACTCTGTAAATACAAGACGTTGAGGTTCTTAAAGTGGTTACATTGGTTTTCTGGTAAAATTTACTTAAAGAAAAACCCCTTAAAATTTGACAAAATGAACATCAAAATCTGCAGGTTTTAGTCCAAATATTTAAGTCCGCTCTCTCGCATTGACTCAATCCACTGTGCGCCGTCCGACGGAGAAAAATAGAAGGAACCACACGTGCATAATTAAAAAAAAAAACTCTTTATACGAGGTTTTTTTGTCCTTCTGCAGTATTGTATCTGTACAGTATTTTCTTTTTCTCATTTTATTTTATGCAAGGCTCACGAAGAGTATCAAGAAATATCATGGAGGTCTTTAATCAAATATATTACAAACAATCCTTCGCTCGTGGGGAAAGGAAAGTGCAATACCTGAAAAATTTCTATTTTATTAATTTCACCGAAAAAAAGAAGTGTTACGCCAACAACCGACACCGCTGATTTTACGACCCGAGGTTGTTAAAAAAATGTGCCAGGATAGCATGCGTTACTTTTACAGCTTCAGTGGATGTTAATTTACACACCTGATAGATGTTTCTTTGACTAATGAGGACGGAAAATTTACGTCCCTGGAGACGTGAAATTAACCCCCTTGAGGATATGGATTTTACGTTCTGCCGGTCGTAAATTTTAAGTCTTCGGGGTCGGAAAATTTACGACGTTGAAAGCGTAAATTTCACTTCGTCGGGGACGTAGATTTTACGACTTCAGGGACGTGAATTTTACGACTTCGGGGGCGTGAATTATACGCCTGGGACGTGAATTTAACGTCCCCGAAGGCGTAAAATTCACGTCCCCGGAGGCGTAAAATTCACGTCCCAGGCGTAAAATTCACGTCCCTGAAGTCGTAAAATCTACGTCCCCGACGAAGTGAAATTTACGCTTTCAACGACGTAATTTTTCCGACCCCGAAGACTTAAAATTTACGACCGGCAGAACGTAAAATCCACATTCTCAAGGGGGTTAATTTCACGTCTCCAGGGACGTAAATTTTACGTCCTCGATAATGAGGAAATAGCCACGTTGGTAAAAAGTCAAAAGTTCACAGCAAGAAGATTGCATATTACTACTAACTACAAGAGTAGCTGCTCACAGTTCAGTTTTCCGAACTCCTGAAATAAGTGATGTAGGCAACATTTAACTCAGTGCAACACAAGAGGTTATCGTTGCTTTCTGAAGGCGCTCACGTCGTACGGCAATAATGCCGCGAATGTAAGCTCGGCTCCGGACTGAATTATTAAAGTGATTATTATGTGATATTAAGTGTTATTTAAGGTTGACTTCATTTTCTTTTGATGGAGGTCTCATTATCAATAGTAGAAGAGTCATCTGACGACCAAAAATAATCAGTAAATTTAGAGGATGTATGCAATTAGCAGATAGAGTATTGCAAACTAGAAAATCATGAGTCGGCCAAATAAAGTTGGTTCTTGGAAGTCTGGCTCTGGTACGCCTGGTTCAGCTGATCAGGGACTCAAACTAGTGTACGCACACCTTTCTCAGAAATTAGTGCCGGATTTATGAGATTTTTTTTTTTTTTTTGACTGGTGGGATATTGATTTAGTTACCTTATGAAGGAAGGGGGTCTCGAAGACACCCATAAGCTAAAAGAGGGTCCAGAGGAGGACCTGGGTAATTGTATAAAAATTTAGAGTAATATTTTTAGTCCTTTATTTGTTTACTGAAACCACTCTTTCTCTTCGGTTAGCGGTGAAGCATGCTGTATTTCTGCACGTACATGACCGCGTTTAGTCATTTTTTATCACTTCAATGGCTCTATAAAATAATATTTATCAAACGTTTTACATCTCAAAAGGAATGAAGCAAATGGTCTAATGAAATTAATCGACCTAAGACAGAAAATAAGGAAGAAGAAAAAATATCAATCCAAAAGTTAAGAAAATTGTAAATTATTGAAGAAGAAGAAGATATTTTCGTATTGCGATTCTACTCATTCAAGGGATACCTACGAGATAAAACTTATACTTTGGGACTTCAAAAAAACTCTAATGTATGCCACAGTCTGTAGAAGGAATGACCTCCAGATGCCCAAAACTTTTTATTATACGCTATAAGTTTCAAGTTGAGACAATCGACCCACCCGTATTTAATTACATTGATTTTGATAGTTTTTTAAGTATTTTTTATGTTTTTGAAGGTAAGGAATACTTACTTTGAAATGTTTAACTCATTGGTGACATGCTGGAGCCTTCTTACCCCTCTTCGACATCTGTCATATGTGACTCCCCCAGAAGAGGATAGTCGTGTCAACTAGACCCCGCTTGGGGTTTCTAGGGATAGTCGTCAAAAAAAAAAAAAAAAAAAAAAAAAAATCCTTAACACGATACAACCCTCTATAAGATACCAGGTTATAGACGTGCTTTTTAAATGAGCTTTTGACGACCGCTATTTTTTTCTTTCTTTTTTCTCTCTTTTTCCAAAATGATTCTTGATTGCGTAACACTAGCGCATATTTTGAGCAAACTTTTAAAATAAGAGGCACAACAACGCGTGTTGATGACAGCGCAGAGATTCAACTATGCGTACTTAAACCGTTTTGCATCTGCAAAATTGAGGGCGCGATGCGAAAGGCGTGAACTCATAATTCTCAACTCAATGCTGCCAATGAGGTGAAAGCTCGGATTCAGGAGAAAAGTTAAAAAACGAGGCAGGAACGTCCGATGTCTTCGAAGCGCCACTACAAATAAAACAAACCGAAACAACACAGCATGGCAACAGAGTGTAAAGGAGAGAGCGCGCGTTGATGACGGCGCAGAGATGCGACTATTCGTACTCGATGGATGTGCGTGTCGCATCCGCAAAATTGAAGGCGCGATGGCGCGAAGAGTGAACTCGCAATGCTCCGCTGCGCTGTTCAATTCTAAAATTTTAAGACACCTGCACAAAGGAACTTACAAAATAATTTTGTTGTTTTGTGAAATATATCAAGCCTGATCTTTTGCAAAGATTTATTCTTGAACATTTCAAAATGATTAATGTATTTAAAAGACTGCTTCGTGAAACGCTGGAATGAAGCATGCATACGATCCGTCCATGCTTAGTAGTTTAATGCGGGAAACATACTAGCTATAGCTATTGAATTATTGATGAGAGGCACGTTTCCAAGAAAAAGACCTAGTAGACGTTCATGCAATCATGATGTGTTTTAAAAATTAGTCTACAACATGAAATCTTCCTTGAATAGATTCTTATCAGCTAAGTGCACTTATTCGTGATGAATGACGAATGAATATGAATATTTTTTCTGTATTAGCTCGTATCAGACATATCGATTAAAGTAAATAAAATCGAGTAGGCTTGGGCATAGATGGCGTTTAAATATGGTTTAAATGCTCTCAAAGGAATGTGCAGAGCTCACACTTCTGGTCCAGATCCATCATCTAACGTTACGAACAACCTCTGGTTATGACAAACACTCTGAGTATCTGAATAATTTTAACCGGAGGTCGAAACCCTTAGTTCCAATAAGTTCCACCAGAATCGAGAATGTCTTCCGAAACATTAACTTTATCTTAAAAGTCCTAAAATCTCCAAGGTCAGCGCCTTAAAATTTGCTTCAACAAGAAGATCAATTTGACCAGAGGTGGTAGGAAACTCTGGACCCAGGAGTCTTAGGATCTGCTCTTATTAGCCGGCTGACTTTAGCAAGAGACAGTTTTCATGAATTGATTCTTGGCGATTCTTGCAATTATCGACAAGAAAAAGAGGGGCCAGATTTTTTGCTTCATTTAAAAGCTGGCATATTTTTAAGTACATAACATACGTACCTACTTATTTTGCTCTAAGCTACTCCTGCTGTTACTAATTTTGGCGGGTTTTATTTGAATGCACTGCCGGTTGCGGTAGTGCCACTTCATTCTTGCTGAGGGAGTCGTATAAAATTCTATCATTATGCTGTATTGGTCTTGAATATTGAACGATATAGATTGATGATTTTTTAAACCTCAAGTTTTTAAACATACACTCAAAATTTTACCTCATAGACTCAAGGTTTTATTATCCAATGTGGTCCCAGATGCTCGTATTATGTTGGCAGTACACGTGTCACATGATACACGTTATCACTAAGGTCTGTTTGTTTTGAAAGAGGGTTACGTTTTCAGTTTTTTCGTCATCCGATCCATGTAATTGTAATTTGCTCGCTATTTATCATAAGTATTAATAAGTACTTATTTGACTTTGATTAGATTGTCACGTCTGTTAAGTAGTAATCATGAATCAGGACATTACTCAGTATGATTTCCTAGTAGCCTTACTCTGTCATAGTTTTTTATCGTAGCAAAATGCAGTGATCAAAAGTTAGCTCCAACTAAGTAAATATTTGTCATTTATGATCCTCATTAACTACTTTTCTGAAAGTAGGAAGTCTGTTCAATTCGTGTAGTTACTTATCATGTATGCTTAACTTAGTTCCTGATTTCGCACCAAGAAATGTTACACAAGTTCGCCAAGGACAAATTAAGTCTAATCTGTAAGTTTGCTTGTTGATTTAAATGGTAAAACTTTTCCTTTTGGGTGGAGTCTCACACATTTGCTCCAAGGATTTGAGCAGAAATTGCTCGTGGGAAATGTGCACAATGGACTCATCATTAGAACTTGTGAGCAGATGCCAGAATAAAGGCATGTGTGCGTCTCTAAGGTTCTTTGATAAGAGTCGACTGTTCAGCAGAGATTCCTTCCTTGAGCTCGGAAGGTAGGGATGACAAAAATCCTGCCGAATTTCCATCGTAAACTGTCTGGTGCGCAATCGGGAGCATCGATGTTTCCTTTCTGCAGACTCACTGCACTCCCCACGCGCCGCAGGATTTTTGTCAACCCTCGCCTTTCGGGCCAAGCAGGAATCTTTTAAATTCAAACCAAATTAAACGCCCTTTTTTTTTTAAAGGAAAATCTGTGTGATTTCTCTTCTATTATCTATATGATTAGGAATTTTAATTAATAAAGACCATAAGGAATACAAAAAATACAAATAAGGGGCCGTCCATAAATTACTTAAGGCTCTCATGGGGAGGGGAGGATCTATAACAGCCTTTCGGTGCCTTACGAGGGGGGAGGAGAGGGCACGGCTGAGCCTTACGTCAACTTTTTAGCCTATATTTCAAGAAAATGCAAAAATCCATTTTTCGTCAGGTTAATAATAAAATTCAAGATGAAATAGAGGAAATCAGGAAACCACCGATTGCTGGTCGATCGAACCATGCCCTAATCATTTCTCTTGATTCCCATTTCTCCACTCATTCTCACGATGATGAGTAGTGACTTCATCCTTACGTCAACTTTATACTTTTAACTATTTACTCCCAAGGCCAAAAAAATCTTCAATTTTGCTCCATATTTTTGTTTATTAAACTAATTATATCATGAATCTTTCCTGTGAACTTACTCCAGAAAATTTAGTTTCACTTAAACAAATTGTGGCTTAAAAATTTCATTTTTTTCTAACGGGAAACGTCATGCTTCGATCTACGATAACTGAAAAAAAAGGGAGGGGGGGGCTAGTCGAGACTTACGTAATTTTTAGAGAGGGGGGGGGGGGGTTAAGGGATGCCTTACGGTGCTGCACAAGGAGAAAGTATGGGGGTCCAAAAATGGGGAAAAGGTCTTACGTAATTTACGCTGAGAGTAGGTTGGAGAGTAGAGACGCATCGGTGACACGCTCTTGCTTACTGATGATCTGCGGCAGGATTTTTGTCAACCCTAACCTTCCAAGCCAAGAAGGAATCTCTGCTAAACTCAAACGCCCTTTGATAAAATCTGACTATCCAAATCCTAAAAAAGGGTGCCATGTGGGCAATAGCTGAATGCTTCCTCTTTTGATAGATCTTATGACTCTCTAGAATTTTACTGTTATTCGGTACCAGTGTGTCTCTTTTTTATCCACTTAATAATTACAATATCACAACTTTTTTTTTTTTTTTTTTTTTTTTTTTTTTTGGAACTTCAAATAGCCCTCAAGGGCTAATCCCATTCAATTCAGGCTACCAACCCTACTTGCCCTAACCTATTTCATAATCTAAATTCCCTCCACCTATAACACTTGGGCAACAGTTCTCCATCACCCCAATTAGATTCTTGAAACCTCAAACTACCTACTATCAGTTAGTCTGTCAGATTGTGTGACGTTAAAACAGAGAAACACAAGTTGAGTTACCATGTCGCATGGTATACTATGGGAATTTTCAAGATAAAATTATAAGTGGACTGTGTTGAACCAGTGTCTACCCGACCCACCTTCGCCCAATGACCAAGTACTCATAAGCAAGGTAGCTCCGAGTGCCTCGGCTAATGCATGGATGCTCCTAAACAACTCTTCAAACTTCACACCATATTGATAGAACTTTCACTAAGGAGTTAGTATTGCCTGTTTTCGCAGTAACTGAATTATAAAGTCTCAGTGAATATTTCTTGCAAGCACTGTCCTCTCTCTAGTTTCAAATGGTTTCAATGTGTCAATGCATACGTAATACCTATTTGACAAATATGTAATTGAATCTTGCTTTTGATTTCAGTTTTAACCTTACTGCTGCTGATTGAGTTTGGACCAGTGCCACACCTTCAGAACATAGGATTTTACTGTGGAGACCCCAAAATCAGTCACAAATTTACTGGTGATACCATCAGAGCAAGAACTCTAATAGCGATCTCTTTCATAGCTCCATTTTTAGTGGTATGTATTTGCCCTTGTCATCACTGAATAACTCTTGAGTAGGTAAACAGAATTGTGATAGTCAAGAAACGTGTTTTTTGATCATGTTCATTAAGGGGCATGTTATTTATGGAGGTCTTTCTATTCTGTATAAGTCTTACTATCAACATCTCTGTTTCTGATGCCAAAAGAATTGGACTACACTTTGCATTTTGGAACCACAATTTCTAGCTCATCAGTAAAGGAAGTTATGCGCATCGGGTAACTAATGGTACTGAAGGTACTTACTTTCTCCATACTCTGTCAGAAATTTTAGTTCCCAGTTACAGAATGTAGTTCAATTGTCTTCCACAGGGATTCATTGAAAATCTCCATGTCTCTGCCGTACTGTGCATGGCCTGACTCAAATAATCGGAGCAACAAAGGTTCCTTGTCCATGTAAGAGAATAGTATGAAAATTAATCAGAAATAAAATTTCAACTGCTAATATAGAGAAATGCTCTTCTGTTGGTTGTTATGTTGTTATTGTCATTGTTGATAGTTGCCCAGAAATATTTAAACACTGTTACTAGTGTAAAAACTGGCATTGCAATTCTAGTAAATCTCTGTTCAAATCTGACTTTTCTACGAATAAAACACATGACAAACCTCTAGACATTTTGGGGGCTGTTTCAACATTACACCTGTAATCAAAGTGATTCGCTAAAATATATGCCACGATCTATCTTCTAAAAATGAGATGTGTCTGGTCAAAAGCCTCTCAAGTGCAAGTGTTTAATACATTAGAGTAACTAATTGGAGATCGAAAAGAACTGAATTTCTGAGGGTGAAAAATTAGTCAACGTTAGAGAGAGGGGAATACCTCCATCGCATTTGGAATTGTGAAAGAGATGACTGGGCTACCATCTGATGTAAACAAACACATATTTAAACTGTGTCTAATGCCTAGATTTTTTTCTTTTTTGAATAATAAAACATTTTTTTTTGTGTGGCACTAAAGAATTCAATGTCACTCTTTTAACAAATATCTTCAGAAATATTTGTATTTGTACATCTTGATATATTTTGTTAAATTCATGACTTTGACATTATAATTTTTTTCTTCTAGTGCTGTTTGATCGAGTATAGCAGAAGCTCCAACCGGCCAGACAGATACGGTGTCAGTCGACTGAGCTGGTTCAGACGAGCATTACTATGGTACAAAGAGTACTTCATTGGTCTTCTTTTCTGTTATGTAATTATAGACGTGGCAAAGGTCATCGTCGGAGAGCCTCGACCTCATTTCTTGGACACATGCCAACCGGCTCAAGCTGTGAATTGCACTCAGGGGTGAGATTCATAATTATTTTAACAACATAGGAGAACTCAATTGTCTTTATTTTTGTTTTTCACATTGTAGCATTTATCATTGAAGCTTCGCATCAGTTTAAGGTATACATCATAAAGTTGGGTAACACGATTTTACTCCCATTGAAAAGATGAATGTCAACAAGGTTCAGCTATAGGTTTATCTTTGTTGCAAAAAGCTTTTTCGATACAGCTCACCAACTTGGATCGTAGAATGGTCTACGTATATCTCCACTTTTGCTGGAAAAGCTTGTACCTCAAGCATTAAGGATCCATTTGCAAAGGTACTTTTCATGATTCAAGCTTTTCTTGCTAAGAAACTGCCATACTAAAAATATTTTTCCTGAAAATAGGTACTTTTCTTTAAAATCTGTGAAATCTGTGTGGATTGAACATGCATTTGACCCACAGTTTTTTTTAAAAAGGCCAGACAGTGATTCTTGTTGCTGTTTAGATGATGTCTGCTGAGGACAGTCAGCAGAAATGGTGAAGACTGGTTGCATCTGACAGTCTGAATCTCCGACTGACAAAAAAGATTGAAAATGTATGTTGCTGTTTTAGCAAGCGCTAACAATTTTACAGTTAAAACAAGTATGATCATCACAACTTCATATCGAATGTACATCAAATCTGTAAAGAAAAAATTGCAGTATCAACCTTGCCAGTGTTTGCAATTGTAGATCATGTTTCTGATAAAATTTTCATGCATACATTGTTGGCAGTATGATTTTCCTGCTGAGTTGACTACATACCTACAATTTTACTGATTTTTCTAAATTTTTGCAGATACATTGCACATTACACTTGCACAAATAAAATGTTGAGTGGCTACCTAATCAGAGATTCGTATAAATCTTTTCCATCTGGACATGCTGCATTCTCGGTGTACAGTGCTGTTTTTACCATTGTGAGTATAGTTACTCTTGCCAGAGTATCAAGACTTAAATTTTGTGATTGCATTTCTAGGGAAATGAGATTACCTTCCAGAATGGAGTCCTCAAATTGTTGCCATAGGAAAAGGAGTTGCTTGAGGCTTTTTACTATATATTTAAAGGCACCTACTCTAGAAAGACATCTGTTTTAAAATTGAGTTTTGCAAGTAAATATGGAGAGACTGAGGAGAATTGCTCTTTTCAAGATTTTTATCAATTATAAAAATTTACGCAGGGATGTAGGTATAAAGTGGGCACTGGCATTCCCGTTCTTTGTAAAAGTGAACAATATAGATATCTACAGCCAATGAGAGGTATGAATTGTGAACTAGTTGTTCACCACAACAAACCTGTCATGCAGAGCATAGTGGAGCGCATGAACATCAGAGAATTATAGTTCAGTACCAATGTTTCATTTCAGCGCAATTTAAATCCTTCTTTTAACACTATTTATTTCATCAACAAGGAAGGTTCTTCTTTTGAAACTCTTTGAATATGTACAAGTTTCATTAATTCTCCATCAATATTCATGATTTCATCAATTTTATGAATTCTGTTTGTAGAATTTTAGCCATTATAACTTCATATTTTCACTTCGTATGAGGAAACTGGCAAGTTTAAAAACAAGATTTTTCCATAAGAACACGCAGACAATTTAATTCTTGCCAAGTGTGACAGATCAATGGTTAATGGCTGTCTTGTGCAAGTACCTACTCAAGATCCAGATCTCTAAAATCACTCATACGACTCCTTTTTTTTTGAGTGGTGTACCTGCTTCTTTCCCATTGGAACTGTTATTCCCAACGTATGCATAACATTTGGAATGGAGTAATTGTGCAGTTAAATCCTTGAAAAATCTTGGGTATAAGGAATGAATTTCATTGTGTTAAAATGTCAAAGCGGTTTTTATTTACAGAATTCTAATTGTAGGTAGCTTTAAATGCAACTACAAAGTAAACATGTAAAAACAGACTAGCACAAAAAAGGTCCCAGTTGCATTGTTAATCGATGTTGTCTATGGGAAGTATATGATATTTTTTTAGATCAATTTTATACACATGCTATAGACAATTCGCAATCCAAGGCAATTTGTGATCAGCTTGCAAATTGCCTCTTTTGCAATATGCATATTGTATGTGTAATTTACTTCATTGGCAATATGCATATTACCTATGCAATTAGCGAGCTGTTTAAGTGATGGAACGGAAAATGATAACTTGATAAGGAATCATTGGCAACACTTCAGAATTTGCAGATGAGCTAGCAGCATCAAAACCAGGTATTTGCACTAGCTCCCTGCGTAAGCACTAGGAGCAAGGGGAGGTCCAGATTTTCAATTGCTTGCCCTGATAGGAAATTGTTGGTGACAGGTCACATGATATCACATGAGTGCACATTGACCTCATTCTTGTGCTTCAAAATTCAATGTTGCCTCTTGTAGATATAACAGGTCTAAAATAGTTTTTGTGGTATTTTCAGTGGTATTTGCAGAGGAGGATGATTCCTGTAACTTACACTCTACTACCTTTATTGCAAATACTGTGTATTGTTTGGGCTCTTTGTTGCTCTTTGACAAGGATTACAGATCGTAGACATCATTGGTGGGATGTTTTAGCAGGATCTATCGTAGGTGTTGCTACATCAGTGTATGCTGTGAGTATTTCAAATCTTTCTTTTTATTCCAATCAGTCTCATTGTTTGAAATTAAAGTGAGAAAAATTAGATTGATATTTTACATCCATGAAGAAGAAAATAAAAACCCAAATGCACCTTGCAATTATATATATGAGAAGTTTCTTTAAACCAATCATAGCCATGAACTTGGAAATCTTGATATTTTGTTACACAGATAACTTCATGGAATGTGGCTTCATGAAGTGAACAAATTCAAGCAAAGACCTATAAAGTAAAAATTTGACTGCATTTTGCAGTAAGGAACCAAGCCACAGCAGTTATTGCCAATTTTAACCGGGAAATTTAATTTTTTACAAGAAAACGTTTGTGCGGATTCCTTCGAAAATGTGGAGGAATTTATTTTGTACTATGCAGAAAATTTGCTGAAATTTGCCCAAAAATCCGCTTAACCGTCTTAATGTAATAATTAAATTGCTCTATTAAATTTGGCAATAGCTGATGTAGCTCGGTTCCTTTCTGCCTAAGACAGTCCAATCGATTGATAACAGATAAGCAGAATAGCCGTAAATGTTTATTAAAATGAAAATCACATTTTCATTCCGCCAAAGCTTTTTGACCCTACACAGTTATCATCAGGGTAAAGATTACAACATAGCATAAAATAGAAAACTACAAAGCAGTTAACAAGCACTAACTTTAAAAGCAAGCAACCACATTTTACAAGTAGAAAGAAAGAAAATTAGCGAATTCTCGTAATCTTTACCCTCATAGTTGTGTGGGGTCGAATAGCTTTGGCGGAATGAAAATGTGATTTTCAACATTGTAAACATTTACAGCACATGGCTATTCTGCTAATATTAATTAATTAATGCTGTCATTTACATAATGTTTGGTCCAATTGATGATAGTCCATATTAATTTGACAGTAAGGTTTTTCCTCCATAAATGAAGAATCTGAAATTTTTTCCCTCTTTTCTTAAGTTTTTTTTTCCTTCTCAAGAGTATCATCTTATGAGGAAGATTCATTTGCATAAATTTACTTGGAATTTTTACTCTGTATCAAAACTTCTTCTTTTTTACCGGATAGCAAGGGGTTTGAAAGGTTAGAAAGTTCATCTAACATTGTGAGAGTGAAAATTTCTGAGTGAATTTCAAAGAGCAAATTATTCAGAGAAATACAATGGTAAAAGGCAATCAGCCAGAATCCATGATTTTAAAAGAAAATATGCACATACACTTAATCTACAGAGTGATCTTAAAGTCCTGCTCTACCACTGTAACTTCTGAGTGAGTTTAGATAACCGCCTCTTTATGTTCTTTTCTATAATTTATCGCAAGTGCAGGGTCATTATTTGAGATAGAAAAGTAAGCACCCCTTCTGCAAGGCAGTCCTCCCAAAATTTTGAGAGGTCCTAAAAGTAGTCTCCTTTAACCTATTTGCATGAATCACCCTGTACAATACTATCTAAATTAAAGTACATACGTCTTTAATCAAATTAGGATTAATTTTCTAATATTTGAACTCGTTGGAGGGATAAAATGTATGATCTTAGCTCAGCAGAAACTTTTTTTTGAAGAAGCTCAGGTTTTTGCGCTTATTCACTATAAAAAATTTTGGAAATTTTTTCCCCTTTTAATTCTTTTTAGTGGAACCTGTTATAGAAGAATGAGGCAATTTTTTTATTTTGACTTTCATGGTTGTAATTCTAATACTTAACAGTTAATTTCAACAACTTCAACTCTATTCTGTCATTTGAAACGAGAGGTGCATTGTGAATTTCAAGGAGCATCTACACTTATTTTAGTGGCCTCTTTAATATTAATATCTCTGAACGGGGTTGAATTTTTGGAACTGAAAATTTTCCAAGTTGTTATTGGAGATTTCATTGATTTCTACTCGTAAATGAGGCTAAGTTGTCATATAATCTGTAATCAAAATTTGGTTTTTTGTTTCAGATCAAAATTTTCTGCTGTGATTTTCAACTTGACAGTTATCAAAATCTGCTGAAAGTTAAGAACACTGTCAGTGATGTTAAAGAGAACGGGATTTTGCATAGAAATGGCAATGTCAGGCAATTGTCTGTTCGAAGATTATTAACAATGCCCACCGGAATCGTTGATGGTCATCATGAGTTGAATCAAGTTCATAGCTGAAAATTGGATTTAATGATGTCTATAACATCACTGAAAGAAATCATTAAGACCATAGACCGTGTATTTCCTAAATCACCGAGTGTTTTGATGTCACTGTTCTTAGCAATCAAAGTTTTTCCAGTCAGTGCTTGCAAAAACCAAATACTTTGATGGTATACTAGTCCATTGTTTAATGTAATGACATCCTCATATGTATTTTATTTATTTTCTTCTTATCCAAATTAACCGCTAAAAAGAAGGTCTTGAGAAGAGAAGAGTGAAATCTTGAAAGTGAATGTTTGTGATCAGCTAAAACCATGGGATGTATCCTAGAACAAGTTTTCAATGGAAGTTTCAAGCAAAATTTATAAACTCCATCAAAAATAATTGATTTGTATTACTGGGCTAATAGTGGGATTAGTCACAATCTGAATGATGGGGAAGAGCTTTTACTTGAGTGCTTTTTTTTTCTTACTAATTCCAGGACAGAATTATTTTATATAAATATTTTTGTTTAAGTTTGACTTTTAAATTGCGTACAATTGGGGGAAAATTTGAGAAAGAAAAGAAATTTTGAGACTTTGATTAAGTCAGCAACATTATCCGTCCCTGAACTTAATGTTTAAACCCTCATTATCAAAGATGAAGAGCCAAAATTTCATTCAAACAAGTTAACTACAATATTTTTCAACTCATCACCTTAGATAGGGTACAAAAAAAAAGTGGTAAGGCAGCAGTTTTAAGATTTGGTTTTCTCTATTTTAAAAGGAGGCTACCGTGAGATTTAGACACGGTTTCATGCCATAAATGACCCATTCTTGCAATGATTCTCATCAGACTTTGTGATTTTCCCCATTATGTCGGAATGTATGTGTTTTCACCGTTACACCCCTGCTCCTCATGTTTTATCTATGGCGACTAACTGCACCAAATTAAGTCTTGTCCCATCATTCATTCTATTGTCTTTTGCCAGATTCAACCACCATAAAAAAATAAAATTTAATCCCTTAATCAATAAAGCAAAACTTTCAATGTTGTTTTGAAAAATATTAGGGGTTAAATACCAAATTTTATAGTCCAAATATTATTTTTAACTCTAGTAGAATATTCTGTAACTGAAACTAGGAAGTAATGGAAAAATTGGCTACTGCTGATGGCCCCTAAGTTGAATTATCCTTACCGTAAGCCCTTGGGAATCACTCCAAAGCAAAAGCTCAGACATCATGACATCAACGTATCATGTATCTGACCAAAGTCTCCAAGGCACACGTTAGACCCCAGCCTTTTTCCACAATCCCCTCTTCCTTTGAAGAGAGTAAACAAATGAGTAGAAGTCCTTTAATCAAATCCGGTGCAATTTATGGTCAATCTTAGATATTAGATCTTAAACTTCATTTTCTCCTTGCTAATTTTAAAATTGAATTTTAATAGAAAAATAATTCTGCTCGTTCTGTTTAGTTCTTCAATTTGATGAGATTTTATTTTTAGAATTGCTCTCAACACTTTCTCCTTCTCATTGAAAAAGTGAGCTTACGCAGGATCTGCATTTAAGTTTACATTGATTTTGGCCAAATACATTTTTTTGTTATGAAACAAAGAATTTTCTTTTCTATTCATTGGTTAAAGTTGGAACTAAATTCACAATATTTTAGTAAAATCATTCATGAATTCTTAATCATCTAACTTTAAAGTCCGATTTTAATTTTATTTTGGGCAGGTAGATAAAGACAAAATAGACTGAGATCATGAATGCAGACATTGCCTTGTCTCTCATGAAAAAGTCTGATATATGAGGGTCAGAATCCCTTGATTTTAAAGAGCAGCGGAAGATAACCAGTATTACAATGAGAAGAGTTTCTCATTTCAAATTATTTTCAAATCAGTTTATTGTGTGCATTTTTAGTATGTAAGATAAAAATATTCTTTAAATTTTTGTAAATTTTACTGTGATATTAGAATTCATATTGGTAAGTATTGATTTTAATTTTGTCGAAAAAAATTGAATAAAGTTATTATTGCCACTGTCTATTGTCATAAATTAAATGTCTATTCAAGTCTCTCTGTAGTAAGATACTTGTGTTATCGCCATTTCTTTACTGTCCTGTTTAATTTAATGAGGTACTTTCAATAATTGTATTTATTTATGCTAAAAGGAACTTTGTGCATAGGGATTGCATGCAACATAGTTCTTCTTAGCATAAATACGTCCAATTACCCACTCTGTGTTCTCACTTTGTTCTAATCGCGTCATAGGATTCCAGAGGCAACTTGACATGATATTTTCGTATGAATTTAAGAATTCATAACTAAGGTTAGTGTTTTTCACGAAAATAAAATAAAATAATGAAAAAAAAAAACAAACAAATCTACTTTCTCCTCTCAAATCTTAACTAATCAAAATACAACTAGATTTCCTGTATTGTTTGATTAATTAAAGACCCAGTTTATCTTTGGCAAAAAATTATGACTGTTGTCATTTCTTAAATCAGATTTTACATCTCTCTTTATCAAGCTTCATTGCCATTCAAGTTGCATTTCGGTCACCTATGCTAGTCTTTACCAGGCAAATTTTGGGAAATGGCAGGTTAACGAATGGTGATATTAATATCAGTGATGATAAATAGATAAAGTTAAAGAAGGAGGTTGAAAATTAAGCCCACAAATGCACAGTTAGGTGCAAGGAGGTCCCCAGTTAGAATTTAACAGTTTCTAAAGTTTTATTTGCGTTTTTCAAGTACCTATGTAAATTATTTTAACTTAATGTAGTAAAGAACTGCTAGACTTTTTACCCCGAAAAAACTCTATAGCGATGAGCGCAATATTATTTGAGGGCCTTGAAGAACAAGGCACATAAGTGCAGTGATTTAAAAAACTTGAGATAGGTATTCATGATTTCAAGTGAAACTATAGTCTCAATGCATATATTCCATGAAATTGCCTCCGAAATTCCAATTTTTAAGCACCAGAAAGTCAGTTTGAACTTTCTTACTGCCAAAAGGATCCATGTAATTTCTAAACTTCAAACACGTATTTCTCGAAATAGCAATAACTGCTCTTATGCGCTATTTGCCTCCTAGCCTCTCATTTGAATTTTCATAAATTAAACCTACATGTTGCAATTCGGAACTGCAAATTCTTACTCAGTTTGTTTGTACCACTTGCCTCCCTGTGTAGGTACATGAGTAAGTAGTTTTACGAATAATCCAGAGATTAATTGTACTCAGTGGCGTAGACAGGGGGGGGGGGGGGTTCCAGGAGGCCTGGACCCCACCCCTTAGCCTCGTTAATTGTGCCTTTTTTTTACTTTTGGAGGGTAGACATAAAATGTCATTAGGGACGTAAGTCAGGGGCGTAGCTAGGAAGTTTCTCGGGGGGGGGGGGGGGGCATGGGACCACCTCTCGTGGTGAAGAGAGCGGGGGGGGGGGGTGAGGAACGGAGGATCCCGTTTTTCTGGGGGGGGGGGGGGCACGAGATTTCTGGGGGGCAGCCCCCCCCAAAAAAAAAAAATCCGTAATGTAAAAAAAAAAAAATCCGTCACGTTTTGGAATGGATCCCCCTCCCCCACCCTCCCTTAATTAATTCTTAGTTACGCCACTGATTGTACCTCCTAATCGCAAAATGCAGAAGGGCTCACAGAATGATCAGAGGCAATTTTATTCTCGTAAAAAAAATAAAATCTGCAAAATGAGGTGAGTACTCGAGTTCTGCATTTTGTCAACCATGGACAGCTATCGACGTGCATGTCTTGCAAATTGATACAGCAAATATCAGTGCAATCTCATTATTCTTGTGGCAAAATAAAGCAGATAACTTCCGAAGATCACCTCCGGCAGAAAATCTGCGTTCAATTTCCGAGTAAGTAGATTAATTAATCATGATAAGATTTCGATATTTCCGCCACAGGATGTTTTGTGCTTTTGCTCAAATCATCGAACGGCTTACAGTGAAAAGTGAATGCGAGCAGGGTTCTCGAGGTCTGGAGAGAGGGGAATTGACGTTCTGCCGCCTTTCTGTCTGAAATCGGGCGAGAATCAGTTTTCGAAGGAGAAGATAAGCAAAAGCCGACGCGAGGCGACTTTCCGACGCCAACACGGACAGGATAAAGTCTGCAGGTGCAGAGACCCTAGCACGGGCCAATCACAATCTGTGTTGATCGGGAGAAGTCAACCGCGCCCCCCCTCCACGCCGATCATATCGTGCAGATTCATCACTCATTTCGGCACAGTTCGGTGGTCGCACGAGTTGGATGCATCGTCTCGCGTCCGGTTGGAGTGAAGTCCTCATGGCTGCAAGTAATTTTCCTTTTATGAACGGTTTTAAGACTTTCAGAACTCTTACATCGTACCGCGTTACTTACCTCGTTTGTTTCGCGAGAACTCTCCAGTGTGTTTGGAAACGATCGTGTGAAATTACTCGTCGCTTGAATTGATTCGAGTCCTTCGTTTTCTCGAAATGTAGGTATTGACTTGTGCCCGGTGCTTGAGTGAATTGAATGAGGCAACTGATGCCCAAAATTTCCATCGACTTACGTAGTTTCATGTCGTTTCGTCGTTTTCGGCATTTATTTGCGCCGTGCGTGGCTCGGTACCTCGTGTGTGGCTCGGTACCTCGTGTGCTCCGTGAAAACTCTTTAGCAATGTACATGAAAACGACCGTGTCTATTAATTTGTCGTTGAATCGGATGATGGCCGCCCTAGAGTGTTTCTCTTTTTCTCGAAATTTGTATTATAAATTGTGCCCGGCGTTTGGGTGAACAGAATTTGGGTAATTGATGTTCATGGATGTATCCCAAATTTTCGTTGATTTCCGTTGTTTCCAGTGTTTCGGTGTGCGTATGTGAATCTCTCCATTTTCCTTTGAACATATTCGCGCGGGATTTTCTGTTCTTCTTCCGCTGTTGAGCGGGGGCAGGAATTCGGGCCTGACGTTTGTCTCTCGTGTATACGTATTTCTATGTGTGTGTTCGCGGTATTTCCTAGACTTATAGTGTCGGCTTCGCGTTTTAAGTGTCTCTGCTTCTCCTTCTCAATCTACCTACCACGGTTAAAACGATTAATTGTTCCATATCATCTGAAGGAGTCGGATATCTGGTCATAGCTTCCTTTGATGTGTGAATATCTTGGCGTTGGTCTGGATTCAGGTCAGAATTATTAGCTCATAACTTACTTAGATTCTGCTCAGATTTGGTGTCATGATTGTAAAATTGAGTGTACTTCACCTTTTCTCGTCTTCTTTCACCTATCCATTTCCGTTCTGTCTTTTTTTTTCGTTTATTTTGCTTCATTTTTACAGTTCTTGTCCTTCCGTAAATGCCAAGAGCGATTACGTAGGGGAATCTTGATGTTGTGTTCCTTAGCCAGGTACCTCTAATCTGTAAACAACTGTTGCTATCCCATTTTTCTAGGCCTGCAGAAGTGTCTAGCGTGTGCAGACATCGTAATTACTGAGAAAACCATTTTTAATTTTGAGTTAAATACAATTAAACAAATTAGGTACCAACAAAGATCTATTTTCCGAAATTTCTAGTGTTACTTTAGCACCTCCTTTTTGCACATTTTCATGAGCTTAACAGATTTTTGTCCCATTCCAAAATCAGTCGAGACTTTAGGTATGTATTCGGGAGAATGAGAGGGTTTCAGACTTCTGATTAAACTACCTCGAGTCGAGGTCTGTTTACACTCTTGATTTTACAGGTGGACATTTTTTAGGTTTTCAATCCTACTTGTACATTAATTAACGAAAATGATTCCACTCTAAAGAACATATTGCCTTCAATTTTCGGACAAGTCATCGATTCACTGTTATCATGATCATTTTTTTAACACGTTTTTACAATAGGCACTGTGGTATACACCTATACAACAACATGATTCCTTCTCCTCCCCTTCAACGCTCTGTGGTCCATGGAATTTTCTTGATTAAGTTCACACTGAAAATATTTTTTGAGCCTTTTTTCCCCGACTTTATTGGGGAACCAGATAAGTTTTATTACAGCATAATCTTAGTCAGCAGTAGCCTTTTTTGAGACTGGAGTTCGATTATTTTAATTTGCACCCAACTCTTGATATTCACCCTTCCCCGTCTCTTTTGCTACCAAAGTCGAGTCGAAAAATGTTTTAATCTGGGAAGTTCCAAAGTAGATTTTCTAGGTACATGTAATTAAAATAATATCGTATTCAGTCTTCTCAGATAATCTGCACAGCTGAAAGTAGCTTTATTTTACTAGTATACTTTTATATTTTCTCATTTCATCGTATATATAAAGACAGAACAAATCTTGAGATGATTCGTATGAGCATTGTTAAAGTGAGTTTAACCTTAGGTTTTTTTATTCCTAAAGCTTATTATTTGAGTGTCCTCTCTCGTCGACTAGACCCATCTGGTGAAATTGAAGAGAGAAAGAGGAGGATAGATGAAGGGGGTGGAGCGAGAGAGCGAACATTTATGCCCCTTCAAAGTTACAAGAACTTTGCCTTAATTTTGCTTACGGCCTTCGGTACGTGATAGGAGCCTCAAAATGTACCTCGATGTTATCCAAAATTCCCAGATTTCCTGGAGCGGGCCCTCCGAAACTTCTCGTTGGCTCTCAGAAAAGCAGCCCCGCCCCCGCCCCCCCCCCCCCCGAAATTTGATCTTGGTACATAGCATTGTTCATTCTTATCTTTCCTGAAAATTTCTGAATACATTTCTTTTGAAATTTGAGAATAAAGTGTCAAGAGCCATTTCAAATAAATCCTTTGGGAGGGGGGTGGGCAGGTTAGGTTGTTCGGAGGTGGCGAAATATGCCGCGAAGAAAAGTCTCCGAAATATATCTAAAATGTTTAAAATTGTTCTTTTAGAGAGATAGAGAGAGAGAGAGAGAGAGAGGGGGGGGGGGTCTTTTTACTCCCTTGCCCCAGCCCAAATGACTCCCTAGAAAAGTGCGAGTCGTAGTAACTTTTTTAAAATCATGTTAAAATTGATGATTCTAAGGTCGAGAGAGGTCACCCCTTGCCCCGCCCGTTTGAATAACTATAATTTGCTGTCACGAGAAAAAGTTATTTTTGTCAGAAACATTTGTCCATGTCCAAGGAGATAAGACCACAGGAAATATATCTCCATTAGATTATTGCTTTTTTATTTTTATAGGCATGCATCAATACTGCCGTGCTAAGTAAAAACGCCGCCTGAACCTTCAGGCGTAGCCAAGTCCTCAACGATGAAATGCGAATTTATGAGGAGAGAAGTGGCTGTTATTCTGTCAATTTTTTTCGCAGTTCACTCAATCTAAAATGTCTGAACATTTCAAAGAGAAATAGGCGTAACTTTCTTTAAAAATTAATGTTTCATCCGCAGAAATTTGGCAATTCTCGAATGTTCATACGGCGTTCTTCCTCGGCACGGCAGAAAAGAAAGAGGATTTTCGTTAGGTCCGAGTGCAAAAGTGATTTCTTGTCAAGGAGAAGGGAGCCAAAGGGTTGGCGGGAAACGAGTTGAACCCTCTCCGCTTAGCTCACACCTGTAGCCGTCCGAACCGGATGCGTAGGCCCTTTCTCGGAATCCTTTCAGGCTCCGCAGATTTCAGCCAGTAGTTCCAGACATGCGACCCCACACCCTTCCTCATCCAATCGTTCGTTCATAATTTGCCGATGATAACGCATTGGTTTTCCCCAGCTCAACCTTCCATCTAGTCTCCACGGAGTCAGATAAGAAGCGATTTAATACTTCTCATTCCCTCTCCCTCCCCTCGCCTCCTTCCCCCTTTTCCCTTCTCCCCTCACCCCTCTTCCTTTTCCTCGTTTCTATTCAACATGGAATGGCACTAGGATTTTTAACACTTTAATGGTAGCGCCCCCCCCCCCCCCCCAACCCATTCTCGCAGGTGCTTTATAAGTCTCGCATGTCTTTAATCTCTACCTCAGCCTGTTTCTTTTTAGCATCCCACAAAATTAAATCGTTCTTGACTTTGTTTCTTTCCTTTCCTGTTCTTTTCTTATCTAATCTTCAGTGTTTTAACTGTTTAAAAAAAAATTAACTTTGAATCACCTAATTTATTTAATTAAGTTCTTGCATGTGTTAGGGATTTGTGATTTAAGGTGATTTGACGGACGCCATCTTTGTGTCAGAGCGAGGTGCGATGTATCGTATCGATTCTTTCCATAATTTCAGCTACTTGTCATTTTTTTCAAATTTTGAGGTCGCGCCTCTGTTCTCAGGAGACTACCGAAGAATACATGTACCGAATTTGACAAAGAAAATTAACGTAAGGCAGGGGTTTTTTAGAGGAAAAATATCGCATTTGATTGCAGTTTTGATAACAGTATCGAATGCTATATTTTTCCTCTGAAAAAACCATGCCTTTATTACGTTGAATTTCTTTGTCAAATTTGGTACATGAATTCTTTAGTCTCATGGCAACAGGAGTGCGATCTCAAAATTCGATAAAAAAACCCAAGTAGCTGACATTATGGAACGAATCGATGCTATATATCGCACTTCGCTCCGACACCAAAAATTGCGCCCATCGATTCACCTTGCGTACTTTTTCATACTTCGAATTTCTTAAGAAGTACAATGGTGCCACCGATTTTCTCTTAAACTTATTCCCACGCTCAAAGAAGCTCTCAAAGTTGAGGCCGTAATGCAGGAGATATCACACGCAACGTTGAGAATCCACCTCTGCATCCTGTACTTTCCCAGCAAAGATAGGTAGCCGTAGCACATACATTAGTAGAGTTGTCACTTTGTTTGGAGACTCAAAGTTGGAACTACGGTAATCCTGCCAATGTATTTGCTCCTTATCTTCGCCTGGAATATTTGACTGGATATAGAGGTGGACTCTCATTGTTGCGAGGGGTATCCCCTCTATAATGGACTGAACTCGGAGAGCTTTTTTAGGCCTGGGAATTGATTTCAGAAAAAATAGGTGGCCCCATTGTGTTTCTCACAACATTTTACGCACGATCTGATGCTTTTATTGAGATCAAGAGTGGGTGAATATTGATACCTCCCGCGTGGGGATGTTTTCTTAGAAGGGGGTTGGTGGGGAACCGGGACTGAAGATGAATTAAGAGTGGTTTGTCGGACGGTCAGGTGGGCAGTTGGTCGAACGACCTATTGATCGCTTTTTCCCCGGGAAAAGCTATCGAGAGATCGTTCGACCTATACTGTTCATCTGATTGTCTGACAAACGGTGAATGTGTGAAGTCTGTTCGATGTGAAGTTTGTTAGACTGTCGGGAGGGCAGTTGGTCGAACGACCTGTCGATCGCTTTTTCCCCGGGGAAAGCTTTCGAGAGATCGTTCGACCCATATTGTCCATCTGACGGGTTAACATACGGTGAGTGTGTGAAGTTTGTTGGACGGTTGGGTGGGCAGTCGGTCGAACGACCTGTCGATCGCTTTTTCCCCGGAAAAAGCTTTCGAGGGATCGTCCGACCTATACTGGCCATCTGACGGTTTGACAAACGGTGAGTGTGTGAAGTTTGTTGGACGGTCGGGTGGGCAGTCGGTCGAACGATTTGTCGATCGCTTTTTCTCCGGAAAGAGCTTTCGAGAGATCGTTCGACCTATACTGTCCATTTGACGGTTTGACAAACGGTGAGTGTTTGTGGTTCGTTGGACGGTCGGGTAGGCAGTCGGTCGAACGAGCTGTCGATCGTTTTTTCCTCGGAAAAAGCTTTTGAGAGATCGTCCGACTTATACTGTCCATCTGATGGTCGGACAAACCGCGAGGCCTCACCTGGCTCTCGTCACACCATCAAGTTACGATCAGAAACTCCCATCATTGTGTGGTCAGCGATGACTTCATTTTGACGGGAGTGCGCTCGGAACTTGTTGATGCAACGAGTGCTCTGCATGATGATAGCCTGGGAGGCCATTTTCCTTCATGCACCATCCACTGTGGGTACACCTGCCGTCGAGTGGCAAAGTCTGCGGATTGAACTCCCGCCGAAGCTGGCCTGCAGCCGTTGGGTTGGACGTCATTGCTGGGATATGCACGTCGCGGCGAAAAGGCCCGGTTTCCGCTCCGGGGGAGCCGGAACGGAATCCGGGTCAAATGGAACTTTTCTGGGGCCGAATGCACCTCTCACCCTTTATCAAGGCACCAAATCATACGTGGTCTGTCAGATTAGAAACCGTATTTTGGTCATATCAAGCCCACAATGCGTCTGAATTAGGTTTTCTTGAGCTTTCCTGATAGCTGGAAATATACTTATGAACGCTACGTTCACAGATTTTGTTAATTGATCAGTGTTCATTCTGTGTCTGGGAATCGACCCTCAACGGCAACTGACATTTGAAGTGCGGAAAGTGCGTCATTTTGGAAGAAGTGCGGGCTAAAGTGCTCGAAAATGGTCGTTTCGAGCTTGTTGAACAGAGTAATATTTCTGAAGGCTCTGTACATACAATTTTGATAGAATATGTATAGACACGCCATCGAGTTTCAGCTACACTTGCCCCTTGATGGTTGTCCGTTTAACGAAAATCCAACCAAATGTCAATTTCCCTTTAGCTGCTTGAACGTTCTAACAATGATCCTACATTTTTGGATAGGATAATTTTCGGTGACAATACTTTAGTGTACGGCTACGATATGGAGACGAAACTCCAATCGTCCTTGTGGGTTGAAAAATGTAGTGCAAGACCGAAATAAGACAGACAAGTTCGGTCAAACATAAAAATCGCAAAACACCCTTGAGGTTGCCTTACTTCAAGCCACATACCAACAAAGCTAATCAGGACTTTTCAAATTTGTGAACGTAGCGTTCGTAAATATATTTTCAGCTGTCAAAAAGCTCAAGAAAACGTAATTTGGACGCATTGTGAGCTAGTTCTGACCAAAATCCGGTTTCTAATCTAACAGACCTCGTACTTTCATAAGAACTTTGCATCCGACTTGCGTCCCGTGGTGTGAAATGTCACACCTGTGTCCTAAAGGAAAAAAGCGACGTCTATCACTATCGTCCCGACTTTGGAAAATAATCGGTTCCAATGAGTCCTGAGTCGGATGCAGCCCTTGAAAAAATATTTTTTTAAATCCTTAGATTGAATTTGTCTCCTTACTCAGAGATTAATTTTTACATAATTATGCACAATTTGTTTAGTATTACTACTATACTACTGCTGCTACTGCTACGACGTACTATTACTACTATTACTTTACTTACCCTCACTCAGGGCCGCCCAGAAAGCGGAAGGGGGGGAGGGGCAAACTGGTCTCTGATCTTGAGGCCCGGGGTCGAAGTGGTTCCAGTGGCTCTAAAATTTTTGAGGTACCGGAGCAACTTGTTCATCCGTCTCTGGACCTTATGAGTACTTAAGCACAATTTGTGCGTCCTAACGAAGTTTTGGTCCTCACTTGCAGTCTTACGAGCCCCTCTGATCCATCTATTCTCTTAATTCTTGTCAGTCATGTTCGGCAATCAGAGCTAGTGAAAAGGTTTGAAATAATTTACATAGAGTCGATTCAAAATTGCATCTATTCTACCTTCAATTTCAAAAATTTTTAGGAGTCCCTCCGGACCTCACTTTATTTAAGCGGGGGTTTCTCCTATACCCTCAAGTGGCCCGTCACTTCAATTTGTCCCGGGCCCATCTTGTGTGTTGGCGGCCCTGTCCTTCTTACTCCGAGACTGTACCTCCTTTTATCTTACCTGTAGTGGAGAATTTGCAGGTTTCGAAAACTTGATAAATTCCATTTGCAAGAAGAAACTACTGACCGAACTGAGCACGATAATTCCTTCGGTTTTTAAATTGAACGGTTGCTGGCAGAGATATGAATATGAAATGACCCAACCTGCTATAATTATTGCGTTTAAATGGGAATTGCCACCCGATGACGTCACAAAACGTTATATTTTTTCACTTTTAAAGCTCGTGTTCGACAATGTCCCACGAAAGAAAAAAAAATGATCGAAAATACTATGAGCTCGGCTCGTTGAGCTCTCCCAGTTGAAGCAATAAAATGTTTCGCACAAATTCTCCAAGTTACTGTGAACGCTCCCGGCAACGTTTGCTTGAACTTTCCCGCTATCCACTTAATTTCCGTTCCCGGATCGAACTTGATTTTTCCGGGCAATATTAGTCCCCACAAAAAGTGGTATGAATAAAAATGAATGTCATAGTTTTTATGAAACCCATCTTTTAAGCGGCGCATACTCTCGTGATACCCATCTAATAAGTTGTCGAGAAGGGGTGAGGTGAGTGAAGTATCGCTCTTCGCAATCATCACAATTATGTTTCATTCTACGAGAATTTTAAAGTTTTCGCAATACTTTGAGTCGTCCACGACCCCCTGTAATAGATTCATTACCATCGATTCCATTTTAAGACTAGTTATTGGGGTCGCCACTTTTCTGGACCTTGACAAATGACGACCTTGTTAGACTTGCAGTTCATATTTTTTGCTTTTTGAACTGTCCACCGAAGAGTCTCTTAGCACTACGCATTTCCTGAACACGTGCACCTGCTAGTTTGGATCAATATATTGATAAGCTTGATTTCGTCACTTTAATTTTTGCTAATTTGATAGAGCGCAAAAAAATTTACATGAGCTTATAGTTAGAACAAAATGTATAGCTCATGTAGGTATCATATCTCAAATTCTAATGCGGAGTTCCTTTCTTATTTTTAAAAAAAAAAAAAAAAAAATTAAAAAAAATAACTTAATTAATCAGTTTAAACTGATCGGATAGATCATAGCTCACTTGAATCTTCACCAATGATCTTGAGTTGTAGTACAGTGAGCGTCATAAGTTATGTAACGCACTTCTCTGGCAT
Source organism: Bemisia tabaci (assembly GCF_918797505.1). Taxonomy (NCBI): domain Eukaryota; kingdom Metazoa; phylum Arthropoda; class Insecta; order Hemiptera; family Aleyrodidae; genus Bemisia; species Bemisia tabaci. The sequence goes on from NC_092793.1 coordinate 59,614,158, forward strand.
TTTTGACCCCCACCCTGTAATGCTTTACAGCGCAGCCTCTGCCCCACGTAACTCTAAACGGACCTCCCCCCTTTAATGTCCCCAAAATTGTGAGAGACTGTTGAATATGTAGCTGGATAACTGACTTCATTGTATGGATAGTGAGACAAATAATTGTGAAGAATTGAGAATGATACATTCGGATTTTCTGTGTTTTTAACCAACGATAAGGGTTACGCACACTGGTACTGAGCCCCCTGCCCCCTCCCCCTTGTAACACAGCGTAACGGCGTAACGCAAGCTCATAACCCCCTCCCCCTCCCTTAGAGCGTAACGCAATTTATGAACGCTCCCCAAGACTGTAAAATGTGTTAATGACGTATAGTTGTATCACAGGGATTTGCTACCTGATGCTGAATGGACGTCCACGCCCCAGACTTATTCAGTATTTGTGAGTTTAAGGAAATCATAGATAAGCGGAATATTGTCGAACTTTAAATAATTGAACTAAAACATCATGAAGCTCAAAGGAGCTGAAAAAAATCCGAAGTAGTATCATTCAAGGTCGCTTATGGAGAAGGGATCGGAACGTTTCATATTGTTTTTTTTTTTTAAAAAAGAGAAGATAAAAGCCCTTATCTTTGATCACTTGGATGGTTCTGATTTCGATCAACTGTCGTTTTATTGCCTAAAACCTAATTCATGGTCTAGGATGGGATGGAAATATTAGTAAAATGGCTAAGTCTATCCTTATATCAAGGAAACATGAGTTACAAATTTAGGAAAATCAGCATTTTCCCCCTCTAATCTTTTATTGTAGACAGGGAACATTCATTAGTGATTTTTCGACTTGCTGGTTGCCTTTGGTTTCAGTTGCCTTTAACTTTTGGTCACGCGTCTTCTTACGCTGAAAGTTCTCCAGCTTACCGTAAAGTATTTCGTGTCATCGGTGTTGGCGCTTTTGATCTGTCAATGATTCAATTTGAGGCAGGAATTTTATCTCAAACATAGTTCTAAAAAATCACATCATGAAATTGGACAATTTGCGAGGCTTTTTGTGTTTGCAACTCACTTAGTTTTGTATGAAATTCGAACTTAATGTGCGGGCGTGTAATTTTTTTAGAGTAAACTTTATGGATCGAGTTCTTTAGGGAAAGACATCCTTATTTTTGAATATGGCTTTTAAGCTCAGGAATCTGAGCAAACATAGATCGGCCGTCGATTCGGGAGAGGGTAGGTTTTGTGTTTTTCGTTAATATCGTTAGTTTACTAGGCTTCTAAATCTGGAATTTTGAAACTGAAAAATTCACTCCCCTCTTTGTCCTCCTCGTTCTCAATTCGGGTGGAGTTTCTGTTTTTTAGAAAGCATAAAAGCATGGTCGGAACTTACATAGGACTGGGTGTATTGTAATTTGACAGTAAGAACAGCTCAAAAATGCTCCTGAGACTAGTGTGTTCTTCAAAATCTTCCGGGGAAGGCCTCCCGGCCCCTGGATCCCCTTTAATTGGACTATATTTTGCAATTGGAAGTATAAATTCTGGCTCTTCTGGAAAAACACTTATGTGCATAGGGAAACTAATGGCACATACGTTGTTTTTGAACCGGGCTAGAATTTATAGTTCCAAATCGCGGAATGTAGTCCAATTAAGGCTCGAGAAATCCCCTGAGCTCCTCTATAGAACTGCGGAATCCAGTGGCGGGGCGTGAATGATTGATTATCGATATATACCCATTTGAAACTGTAGTAAAGAATCGATTAATAAGGTGTTCGTTACGAACACCTTGTATATCGATCCTTTTTAATAGGTTTAAATGGCAGATCAATCGATATATCGCAAAGCACGCCCCGCCTCTGGCGGGATCCCACCAATCCCTTTGACGAGATGTTTTTTAATGTCCCTTGACTTCCCTTGACGAGGTGCCCCCCGCAAAATGTTTGTACCTTCGCCCATTTATAGAAACTCTAATGTTTGTCAGGATCCTCTCGGTGCTAGCAACTCTTTCAGTAAATTGACGCCTCGCTGTCAAAAATTCTTGCAACCCAGTCTGGAAGAAAATTATTCTGATCATAAAATCGTGTTACATTACCGTTGTTGGTAATCAGAATGTAAGTAACTGACGATGAAAATGAACAGCCTCTTCATTTTTTTTCAAGTCTTACGTTTTATTCCGAAATGGCAGGCCTTAAAATGACTTAGACGCCTAATTTTCCTCGTTAAGTTTTCGCTTTGCTAATAATGCAAACATTACTTAGCTGTAATTAGGTTTTTTCTGTACTTACGTATGTGTGCTCAAACGCGGTTGTTAAAATACCGAGGAGAATGTAGTGTAGACGGCAGGCAAAAGTAATGCAAATGGAAACGTTCCAACACGTTTCGTATGGTGATGATGAATTTCTCTGACAGTGGCATTACACCGGAAAAAAACCACATTGGATCTAGAGTCCAGACTCTTAAAAACATAGACTTAAAAAAATACTCTTGATTCAATCAGATTTAAGCTTAAATTAAATTAATTAAGCTTCAATTAATTAAAATTAATACAAATTAAATTAAACCAAGCCTCTTAATTTGAGCGGATTTCCTTTTGATTAAAGCTTAAATCTGATTGAATTAAGAGTCCTTTTTCTTGTCAATGTTTTCAAGAGTCTGGACTCAAGATCCAATGAGTTTTTTTTTTTTTTTTTTTTTTTTTTTTTCCAGTGTACTTCAACTGAATGTGTTCATAATTTTAAAATGTGTATGCAATGTTTATAATGTATGATTTTAACTGAAGCATCGATGAAATTTTGAAAAATGTTTATCTCTGCCGCTTGAAATAAAAATGCGTTAATGTCATACATGGAGTAACGCATGTTGTACGCACAGTTTTTCGCGCATTCAGTAAAGGTTGATAAGTGTGCTTCTAATTGTAAGCTAATTTTTATCATCTGCAGCGTTTAAGGGTTACTCACTCCAGCTTTAAATCAATTTTCTTTTTTTCTCCTTTTTTTATGTCAAATAGCCGACCTTTTTTTTATTTTCCTTTTGATACGAAATACCTATGAATTAAAAATTGCCGGAATTTTGGTCAAAACTGGTCGCAACCTTGCACAGTACATACCTAAATTAAAATTTGATCATGTTTTAGACGTAATCTATGCGAGTAATGTTTCGAATTCAGACTGAGCTAAGGACATGGGATTAGTCATGTATTGATCAAAATTGCTTCCTGTATCATTTAACAAATATGATTTTTTCCCGGAAAGAAAAATTTTCTTACCTGCTCTCTCTAAAACGCTACATTTTTATGGCAGAAAAAAAGGGGAAAAAATAGTAAGTAAAGCAACGTAATTCTTACATCGAAGACACTCTCTGACAAACAATACAGAAAGCGATTTTGATCGTTTCTAAGACAACCTGATGGTTTTAGCTCAAATAAAACTCGAGGTCTCTCTATCACGAGCTTGAAAAAATTGCTAAAATTAATTTTGGAAGAGTCGGCCTAATCTTTGTTTATTATTTTTGACTGTAATTACTAAGTACTACTGTATCTAATTTTTTTTTAAATGCACCTATCTAGGTAAGGGAACTAATAGCACGTACGTTGTCTTTGAAATAAGCCAGAAATAGTGCCTAGTTCCTGTCTCTAAAATTAATTTCAATTCTCGTGTACTTGTGGCTTTAAAGTATATAAATGCCTATAGCCTGCAGGGGCTGTCTGCAGCTTCATCGTTCTGCCTTGATAAAGAATAACGCCGTATGAGCTCTCGGACGTTGCCAAATTTCCTCTAATAAAATACCCATTTCCAAGGAAACTTGTCGATATTTTTCTCCCAATTCCTCAGGGAATTTCATTCGCAACTTAATCTACTGTTTCTGAAAATTTCAAAGAAAAATATTGATAACTTTTCCTGAAAATGAATGTTTAATAGGGGGAGATGTGGCAACATTCAGATAGTCATGCAGCTATTTTCCTTACCATGGCAGTATTGTAAATTGTGTACAAATAAGTGTCGTTTTTTCTCAGTCCGTGGGTTCCATGCCAAACATCCCTATCGTCGCAACGTTTCCAGCCCTTTTCTCATCTCTTGACGTGTATTCACGGGAGTTTCAACTAGACTTCGTTCCAACCATTAGTTGAATTTTTATTCACAGAAGGCAACTGGATTCGATTTGGTCAATGCATATATCCCGAAGAAAATATTTTCCGTTGTCGAACTCTTAGAAGGAATGGTCATAAGATCACAATCGTTCCCACATTCACGAAATACATTTCACACAGAATTCATGTGAAAACTGTATGGATATATTCTGATCTCCAGTTGGCTGAATTTCCCCCTATATCAAGTAAAATTCTGGTCAAAGTCATACGCCAAACTGTCGCGGAAAATCATCGAGGTGGCGAAAAATTCACAAGTTGGTGAAAATACCCTGTTGCGATAGCAGCCCTCACCGGAAATGGCGTTATTCGACGATAAGCGCCATGTAAGCAATCGGCGCATCTTCGCGCATGACGATGCGATGCTTGAAGTATTCACAAGACTTTGCAGGTGCTCCAAACGGTCCATGCTGACGTATACTCGTGAGGCAAGTGGCGCATCTTCGCGTTCTATGATGCTATGTTGGAAGTATTCGTACGATGTTGTAGACGCTCCAATCGGTTCATGCTGACTTAACTTCGTTGGTATTTAGCGTGATTGTTCAAAATCTTGGCACTTTCAGGGGAGACGAGCCGGGTCCCGAACTTCATCTCAAGAGTTTTCTGTTTTCATCAAATCGTTGATCGCGCATTTCTCGAAGCACCCAAGTCCGTCAATTTTTTTTTCGAATTGTCAATTTGGAAATTGAAATTTCGCATCTGCCAACTCAGTGCGCCGAAAAATATAACTCCTCCACGAATTTTAGTCTACAGAATTCTAGACCCGAGGTTTCAGCTGTCTGGAATGTAGCAACGACCAATGACGCACGATGATCAAATCGATACAGCACAACAGACTGAAAAAAATCAACGCCCGGTTTTTCCTGGAATCGAACATCAGCTCGCTGACTTTTGTCCAAAATTTCATCAGCGCCGCAGTTTGATCGATACCTCCATTTCATCGCTCGGAAAGAATGCTCCGCACATCCACCAACATTCATCAACGTCCATGGACATGATCCTGTTTTCTTTTCTCTTTGCGATTTCAAGAAGCGCCCTTGCAGCCACAACTGTCCAGGAACCTGTGGGCATTATGCGCCAAAGTCAGCCTCTCCCTGTTGACAGGCATGCTGGTCCCTTAATTGAAGCAGCCTCTCCCTGTCAACAGGCAAGCTGACTTAGAACTGTGGCCCTTTTTCTGCCTCTAACAGGCAAGTGGAGTGTTGCGGCCTTTCCTGCTTCCTTTCAAGGAACAAGCAAGTGGACTGCAAAGAGCCCTCGTAAATATAACCCCAACATGGGCTGTAGCAACGGCTGGTGACGCATGGACCATCGATCAAATCAACACCGAAGGACAGAAACTTGTGGTCATTGTGTGCTAAGCCAGCCTCTCCCTGTTGACAGGCATGCTGGTCCCTTAATTGAAGCAGCCTCTCCCTGTCAGCAGGCAAGCTGACTTAGAACTGTGGCCCTTTTTCTGTTTTTCACAGGCATTGCGGCCTTTTTTCCCCTTTAAAGGAATAAGCAAGTGGACTGCAAAGAGCCCTCGTAAACTTGGCTCCAACATAGGCTGTAGCAACGGCTGGTGACGCATAGACCGTCGATCAAATCAACGCAGCATGATGAATTGGAATCACGGCGAGCCCTATTTTTTCTGACAAGTAACATCAGCTCGCCAACTTACGTCAAAAATTCCAGCAACTCCACAAATTAGTCGCTTTGGAGAAAATGCGCACCCACCGATACTTGTCAACGTCCATGGAACTTTTATTCATCATTTGAGCAAGGCTGGCATTCTTCGCCATGGACTACATGTTATCATGAGCGTTTCACTCGAAAAATGTTTGCTGCAGAGCCACCGATTCGGTGAGCGTATCAAATGTCACGCTGGTATGGAAAGCCTAGAAACTCGTTGATGGATTCGACGGCAGAAGTGGAGAGCTTTTGGAGCCTGTAAAAATGTATTTCTGTCAGAAGCACCTTTACTCAAATGCGCTAGCTATTCACAACCGGGACATGCTCCGAAAAATTTCAACGTTGGATCAAGAAAAATACCCAGGTAGTACACTCAAGATGGGAGAAGGAGAAGAAGATTGCCTTTGCAGAAGATTTGGATGGTTAGTGGTGCGGATGAACGCGGCGTGGAACCCAATAAGTGAAGTGAATATAGCGGAGCAAAGTCCGCTAACCAAATAAATTTCATAAGACCTTAGTAGGGAAAGCATTGTTAAAAGCTTCCGTATTGTATTATTGCACGAAAGTCATTCGTTGATGCCGAACTGGCAAATTAGAACATCGAATTACTTTCGAGTCTATTTTACAATGCGGAAGTTTTGTTTTAGATTTTATCATTTGTAAAAGCAAGAAACAAAAAAAAAATAAAACAAAAAACAAAAAAAAAAACAAAAAAAAACAAAAAACAAAACAAAAAAAAAAAAAAAAAAAAAAAAAAAAAAAAAAAAAAAAAAAAAAAAAAAAAAAAAAAACAAAAAAACAAAACAAAAAACAAAAACAAAAAGAAACAAAAAAAACAACAAAAAACAACAAAAACAAAAAGAAACAATAAAACTATAAAAAAACTTAAAACACAGAAAACAAAAAGTAACAAAAAAAAAATTGTAATTCAATCGCGGTCACGGTTGATCGGCTCATATCGTCGCTTTTCTGACGGAAGGGCGTAACTCGATTTCCGCGTGAGCCGTAGGAAGCATGAATTTGAATGTAACCCAGGGCTCACGTTGAAATTCAGATACGCCCTTACGTCAGAAAAGCGACGATATCTGCAGTTGCGTAGTAGTATCTGTAAAGCATTAGAAAACTACTGTAAGGTATTATGTTTGTCTACTGCTAAATTTTGTAAGTACACTTTTTTAGGTTAAGTGCATGCGAATTATTGATTTTTGTTGAGAAATTCATCATCACAAACGTTGCTAACACATCGAACTTTCTTCTCCTATCCGGACCACTACACATCGGTATTTCAAAAACCTCGCTTTTCAGTTTACAATAGGGAGTGAGGCATCTACATCAGCCGCACCATTCACCCTGCAGTGGTGAATACCGCGTCGTGCATTGCGATGAATCTATCTATGTTATGTTATATTTAAACCCATGGAAAAGGCTCGATTGAGAGGGTGTTGTTCGCAACCAACACCCCGAATAATCGATTCATAGCCATGGTTTTTAATGAGAGATTGTCGATAGTCGATCATTCACACTTTGCCACTGTATTTACGTACCCCTTTGGGAGACCCTCGGTGTGTCTGTGATGCTGCCACGTGCGTTTTCTTATTTGGACGTATTTCTGTCAAATGGAACTATGTACATTATGACGTGAGCCCTGTTATACATGTATTCTTATGCGTCTCAGGGCTCATGTCTTAATGCACATAGTTCAGTTTGACAGAAATTCGTCCATTTAATAATGGCATGTTTTAAATTATACAAACCGTCGCGTTTTAGTGTATTTTTTAGATATGCAATGTATAAGTTTAGGTATTATTCTCACTGGCAGGCCGAAATCGCCGCACTGTGTGCGGGCAGAGACGAAACAGCCAAGGAGAGTAATTAGGTAAAATACTACTCTGCGGGGAAATCAAGGCCAAAAATTTCAGAAACAGCACGAAAGTCACCAAAAGACCTCTTACTGAGTATCAGTACAAGGAGGAGGTGGGCGACTTATCAGCGCAGGCAGATTCAAAGAAATACTAAAGTTTACCAATATATTTAGCAGTGAATATGAATCAATAACTGGTTGCTGATCGTCGTAAATTAAGTAACTAACTAACCATTTTTATTTTCCAATATCGTCAGTTAAAAAAAGTTCAAATTTTCTACAAAAATTAAGACTAAAGAATAACATGAAAATGAAATTTTGAAATGAACTTGAAATTTTAATGAATAAAATCCTTGATGAAAGGACGCATATGTGTTTAAGGTTTTACCACTGATTTGCCTTGATTCCCCCGTAGGATAGTGTGGACCCGGTTTTATTCTACTATCCTGTTACTTACAGTTTTTGGGCCACAATTTTAGCGTTTTAATCATATATACTTAGATTTGTAAATGTTATTAGGACGTACACCATACACCATCAACATGCATTAGATCAGAATAGTATTTTTCTTCTGAAGTAATTTTCGCATTTTTATCACATCGATAGGTACACCCTCCCCGAGGATTGTGGCGTCTGAGTCTTGCAAGCTTTCAAAATCATCAATGTCAGTGCTAAAAAAACAATAACAAAACAAAAACACGAGTTTAAACAGAATATATTGGGTATCTAAGTTTTTTGTATTCATGCGCATCATAACTGAATCAGCTCATGCGAAAACTGCTTATTTTTATTTTCTCTAATATTGTGAAAAGTGCAAAAAACTGTACTTTTAATGGCGGTTGTTGCTCTCATTGTCTGGCCGAAATCGCCGCACTGTGTGCGGGCAGAGACGAAACAGTCGGTGAGGGTAATCGACCTCGTATTTTAAGAATGCGCAAAAGCTAACCACTGAACCGCAAGAAGTCTTAAAAACCGGAAAGCTTTGAAGATGTAAAAATATAAAATCAGCCGTGATTTCAAGAGCTGACTCACTTCAAATGGGGCATATTTATATTATTGGATGCATCCATGAAAATTTTCGAAAATGTATGTAATTCTTTCTTGTATCCCCTCCCCCCTTCATTTACTTCTATACCGATTAGAACCGGTATTTATTTGATTGCATAAGGATTTACTGAAGCTTGTTATTATGCATAATTGTTGCTCGAGTTGCGTTTGGATCCTGACTGACATCGGAGTGCTGTAGTTATTCGATATAGCATCCCTCTCAGTGTACTCAAACAACTTAGATTCAGAGATGAAAACATGTTTATGAAAAAGGTCTATATATTGCTATTCGTATCGGTGGGGTAGGTGAGGGATATTTATTCTGGATTCCAGAAGCAGAAACATACAACTTGCATTCACCAGGAGGCCCTGGCCCATTATCACCCTGAGCTTTATGTAAAATGCAAAAACCCAACATTTTCTTCTAGTGACAGTAACTGTACTTTCTTTGAATCTTGGTCCTATTTTCCTCGCATCTTATCTTGGTAGGAAACGTTCTGGCTCTCTACCAGTTCCATCTCTCAGTACCTCTTGAGCTGAAGGAATTTTTTGTCCTAAACGAGTGGGTAGGACGACCTTCAGCATTCAGTTGTCAAGTTTACAAAAGTACTTCTAGAGCTATCTACTGTTATCGTCGCTTTTTATCGATTTAATCTTTTCGTTTTTCTTAATTGAAGGAGGCACTTCCTCCCTCGGTGCGTAAAACAAGTCTTCAGTGGTTGCGCGTTCTGATAACCAGAAGGTGTCGCTTTTTTAATTATTCTTTGTCGGTAGGTTGTCTGGTCACACATTACATCTGATTAACAATTTTTCGCCTAAAACTCAACTTTCTTGCTCTTATCTCGATTCTCTTTTTTTCGTGTCCTCGTGTGTCTTGTCGCACGTCACTGAAGCAATAGATCAGTCACCAAAATAATGGGAAAACAAGCTATTTTCCGTGGCTGCGTTACAGAGATTTTTTTAAAGTTCACTTGAGTCCTTGTGTTTTAATTTTTATTTCATATCCGGTAGAGTATACAGACATTTTTAATGGGAAGGAGGAAATTCATTCCTCAAAATGTCTGATGGGGAGAGGGGGGGGGGTGTCCAAACACTCTCAGTGCCCACTATCCTGTAATATTGTAATACCTCATTTTTTCATGACGTCTCGAAAATTCAAGTAGCGCTGATCTCTCATTCAATATTTCGGTTTTATTTTTTTCATAGTTATCTTCACGAATCATATTTACGCTCTTTCCCCAGGATTTGTAATTCAAGGGAATAAAATCGTACAAAATTGTTACTCTTAAATTGTAAAATGGACAAAATTATCATTTGAGCTCCCGATAGAAAAAAAACTAACGCATTTTTTGCTCGAGCTATCTGAGCGGACGTTTTCAGATCACTATCAGCATTCACATTAATTTAGATTTCTAACTTAATTTTTGCAACTAGTCGTGCTATTTTAAAAACATTTTGGTTTTTTTGCTCCCCCCTGAATTTTTTCCAAGTGACAGATTTCAAGCTATCTCCTTAGCTAATGCATCTAAAAGAATTAGGTACTCTAATGCGTACCTCTCCGTACAGAAACAGTGTAAGCAAAAGCACAGACATAGATTTGACTGCCGTAATGCAAACTTGTACGCCTGACCCTACGACGTATGACATCACCACTGACTCTTTTTCTTTTTCCCCATGTATATGCCATGCCATGTTATGCAGTAGTAGTAATAGTAGTAGTAGTGAAAGTGTGCATTTATTTTCAAAAGGTGCCTTAGCAACTTTGGCCACTTGCACCTCAGCAAATGAAACAATAATGAGTTAAGTCATTATTGAAAGTTAATTTTCAAGTAACTTGAAAGAAAAGTAAAAATTAAAAATGTATTTTAGCACCCGAGTATCAATTTGAAAAATGTCTCGAGGGTGAGTGCCTTTTAGAGGGAGGGTGCAGAGGTTAGAAGAGCCGATTGCACACATCCCAAATGGGAGCCGAGACGATGAGGTAGACTCGTCGTGTCTGCTCCTATTTGGGACTTGTGCAATCGGTGTATGTGCTCTGGTCAAACTCGCAGTGTGGAGCCCGGTTTCCACGATCAAATTAAGCCCACAGTTCCATCGATGATCAATTCTGCCGTGATAGCGAAGAGAGCCGTAAGTGCAAAATTTTCGAAATCGAGTTTTCTTCAAAATTCGTCTAAACTCTTTTAGATGATATTACTGACACAGCTAAAACAGCAAAATTCATCCAAATTTGATGAAAACAAGACGTATGAGAAAGCCGTAAGTGCGCAAAAAATGACATAGTTTTTTTCAAGACAGCCGCAGGTGCATGAGAGCCAATGAAAACAGTGCTTTCCAGTAGGGTGCCGCCCTCTTCTGCCAATTTCTAACCTGAAAATGTGTTTGCTGCGCGTCCAAAATGCAACCACGAAAGCATGCAGAAGATAGCACTGACGGCTGTCTTGCCTAACAATAACCTAGCATGAAAATGAAAAATACCCTTTTTATGTAATGGAAATAAAATCAGTCGATTTTTAATCATCCATACGATTTCTAGGAGTCTTCCGGACGATTAGTGGCAATTTGACAAAGAACGGAGGCTTCTTTCAATAAAATAATCTTGTCAGAAGCTTCTGAGCCCGTTTTCTCAAAACTTCATTTTTGCACTTACGGCTCTCTTCGCCCAATGAAAGGTTGGAGGGAAGGGATTGAAGCGGAAATGTTAAGGTGCTCAATCCCCCAAGATTTGTGGTTTGAAAGAGAGCAGTGGAGGTTAGGAGTCGTAGAGCGCGAGGGAGTGCTGTAAAGCGACTTATATGTTATGTATGGCTCTCTTCGCTATCGCGGCAGAATTGGACTGCATTTTGCAATTTGGAACCATAAATCCTGGCTCATTTGAAAAAACACTTATGTGCATAGGGAAACTAATGGCACATACGTTGTTTTTAAACCGGGCTAGAATTTATAGTTCCAAATTGTAAAATGTAGTCCAATTTTGATGGGCCCAATTTGATGGTGGAATTCGGGCTCCACACTGCGAGTCTGACCCGAGCTTAAAGAGGTCCCAGAAGTTCCGTATCAGCTGCGACGTGCATTTCACAGCCGTGACGTACAACGACGACGACCGCCGTCAGTTTCGGTCATAGTGCCTCCTTACGGTCCGACATCCGACGAGCGGGTGGACACCCGCTGGACGCTCCGTCGACTGCTCTACCGTGATGACAGCGCCTCCGTATCGACTTCACTCTCAGGCTGAGGCATTGGCCTCGGTCCGAGAGTGAAGTCGTGTTGGAGGCTCTGTTGTCCGACCGAGCACTCGTCGGAGCGCCCGGCGCGCGGTCGTCCATCCGGTCGGCGGATGCGGTCTGACGTCCGACGAGCGGGTGGACACCCGCTGGACGCTCCGTCGACTGCTCTACCGTGATGACAGCGCCTCCGTATCGACTTCACTCTCAGGCTGAGGCCATGGCCTCGGTCCGAGAGTGAAGTTGAGTTGGAGGCTCTGTCGTCCGACCGAGCACTCGTCGGAGCGCCCGGCGCGCGGTCGTCCGCCCGGTCGGCGGACGTCGTACCGTCTGGAGGTACTAGAGGAGCGATCTGCAGACACCGCCCCGGCCGCACGTCTGCCCCGGTGGATGGTAGCGGGCACCGTGGAGTGCCTTTTGTACCCTTGGTCAGTGACCTTGGGATTGGCTCCCGAGTTACAGCTGCGGTAGAAAACGAGTTTTTTTACCGTGGCTAATTTGGTTGTGTTGTGTTGTGTTGTGTTATGGTGTGTTATGATGTGGTGTAGTGTGATGCACGGAGAAAGAAACCTCGTGCGTGATACCCGAAGTTGAGGTCATATGGATCTCTGAAGTTTTCGAATCACGCATCCAAAAACCGACGCCGAAGGGTTCGAGTCACACATCTGAAGTACTCCGGTACATACCGAAGTACTGCAAATGTCTGACTCGAACTTTGGCAGCTGGACCTCAAGTTTTTGGATGCGTGATCCGAAAACTTCAGCGATCTATATGACCTCAACTTCGGGTCCCACGCACGAAGTTTTTTTCTCCGTGTGAGTGCGTGTGGTTTGTTTGACGGCCTAATGGGCAGTTCGCCGAGCAGTTTGTCGATCGCTTTTTCCCCAGAAAAAGCTTTCGAGAGATCGCTTGGCGTACTGCCCATTTGACGGTTTCACCAACGGTGAAACGAGAAAAAAACTTCATGCGTGAGACCCGAAGTTGAGGTGACATAAATCTCTGAAGTTTTTGGATCACGCATCCGAAAACTTGAGGTCCAGCTGCCGAAGTTCGGATTAGACATCTGAAGTACTTTGGTACACACCGAAATACTTCAGATGTCTGACCCGAACTTTGGCAGCTGGGCCTCAAGTTTTCGGATGAGTGATCCGAAAACTTCAGAGATGTAAATGACCTCAACTTCAGGTCTCACGCTCGAAATTGTTTTCTCCGTGTGTGGTGTGCTGTGCTGTGCTATGTAAGGTAAGGTCAGGTTAGCTATGCGGGATTGATATGCTTAGGGCAGGCTAGGGCGGGCGGAGGTTAGGGGTATGGTGTGGGGGGTTTGGGTTGGGATTAAGAGATGGGTTAGAGGGGAAGGGGGGGATTGGTGTGGGCACAGTTTATTTTAGAAGTTAGGTCTAGTTTTAATGTGTGATTGAGTGTTGGGTTGGGAATGGCCGCGGTAAACGAATCGTAGGTATGCTCTTCCTGACTCTCTCAGTCAGAAGTATGCTTTCTACTCCCGCGACTAGAGCTGAGCCGTGAAATTTGAATGTCAATAACCTTAAAAAGTTGTTGAAATTCTAATTTCGCGCCACAGCTCTAGCGGCGGGAGCCGAAAGCCCACTTCTGACTGAGAGGGTCAGGAAGAGCATACCTATGTTTCATTTACCTCGGGGTTAGCCGAAACGGGCTAGGCGTCAGTTGACTGACTTGGTAAGGCGGGACTTATGAGTTTAGGTGGGCCAAGACTAGGAGGGGGAGAGGGTTTCGGTTGGGACGATGGGGAGAGGGTTTCTGTTGGGACGAGGGGTTAGGTTAGGACGAGGGTTTAGGTTAGGACTAGGGTTTGGGTTAAGGTGATTCCACCCAGGAAGCATACAGACATCGATCTGTTTAACAAAGTTTGTTGTAATACGAGTCTTGCTTTTCACTATAAGCAAAAAAAGTGCTGAAACAGTGTAGAGGTATACATCAGCTAGCAGTCCTTTGGTGAAAAGTCTCTTCCCGGAACCCCTAAATTAAAGCCAAATGAGACTGACCGCGAAATATCGCATTCTATTGGTTAAATAGAATGCGATATTCCGCGTTTAGTCTCATTTGGCATTAATTTAGGGGTTTTTGGAAGAGACTTTTCACAAACAGACTGCTTAAGTATGTTTCTACACTGTTTTAGCACTTTTTTTTGTCAAGAGTGAAAAGCAAAACTCGTATTTGAGCAAAATTTGTTCGACAGATCTATGCTTGTTCATTTCCTGGGAGGAATCAACTTACGGGATAATTTGAGATTAGGAAGTTTAAGGTAGAAGTAGGACGTATGATGGTTTTATCCCTCGCATTACCTCGCTCTTGATCTCAAGGTGATTTGATGGAGGTTATATTTTGTGTCAGAACGACGTACGATTTATCGTATGTCGTTCTGACACAAGATATGGCGTCCATCGAATCACCTTAATGAAGTCAGCTTAAATAATATAAGCTTAAATAATATAATATAGTTTAAAAATTAAAGTCACCTTAAGAAAGTCGATAGTAAATTTAATTAGCGTATTCTTCGGGAGTTTCTACATTTCGATACATCGCATCAATTCGTTCCATAATTTCAGCGACTTGTCATTTTTTTCGAATTTTAAGCTCGCACTTCTGTTGGCACGAGACTGAAGAATTCATGTACCAAATTTGACAAAGAAATTCAACGTAATGAAGGCAGGGTTTCTTAGAGGAAAAATATCGCATTCGATATCGATCACGAAACTGCACTCGAATGCGATATTTTTCCTCTGAAAAAACCCTGCCTTTAATACGTTGAATTTCTTTGTCAAATTTGGAACATGGACTCTTCAGTCACATGACAACAGAAGTGCGATCTTAAAATTCGGAAAAAATGACACGTGGCTGAAATTATGGAACGAATCGATGCGATTCATAGCATGTCGCTCTCACACAAAAATGGCGTCCGTCGAATCACCTTAAATCGCAAATAGCTATCACATGTAAGAACTTGATTTAACTAATTATGTAATTCAAAGATATTTTTTTTTTATTTTTAAATATTTACAACACTTAAGCTAAGATAAGAAAAGAACATATTTTTAGTTAATGCAGCTCGCCACCTTTCTAGCTGTGAACGACGATCGTCGAATTTCAGCCATAGCCGTGGGACTACAGCTACGCAACATGCTCTATTCTGCGAATGACCTCCTTGCCAGAGTTTCGCTTGATTGATGGTCTGTGTTTCCACCGACAAAAATCTATCTGCACATCAAACTCATATTTTTTACGGAAAGGCAGGCTCATAATAATGATGGAAATACATGCGAAGATAACATGCAGCAAGGCCAGACAACGCTAACACCCTGCTTCTCGGAAGATCGCAGATAAGGCGAAGAAATTGTGGGGCTTGAATATTTGCCCCCAAATCATGTCCTGTTTACCCTAGTCTAAGTAAAATACTCATGTTAATTAATACTCATACTCGAAAAAAAGAGTAGATGAAAAAGAATCTGAGGCTAAAAGCAGTCCAAAGGACCAATAAAAGAAGCACAAGAAGGACCAAAAACAGCAGGAGCAATAGCAGTTAAAGCAGCAATACTGCCGTGCTAAGGAAGAACGCCGTATGAACATTCGAGAGTTGCCAAATTTCCTTCGATATAATGTTTAGTTCTGCAGTAGATTATGGCTATTTTTCCATGAAACTTTCCGGAAGTTCAGATAAAATTGCAAACAAAGTGATCTGAAAAATTGGAAGGAAAATATTCATAAATTTACCAGGAGATTCGTGTTTCATCAATGGAGATTTGGCAACGCCTGAAGGTTTATACGGCGTTTTTCCTTAGCACGACAGAATAGCAGTTACAGCAGCTGTAAAAATCCCTTGATTTGGGAAATCAAGCCAATTTAAAATTCGGCTGGAAAAATAAAAACAACGACGGTAACAACAGAAGATGAAGAAGATTTAGCAGTCAATAGCAGAAGAAAAATCAGCAGCAGAATTGCTAAGAGTAGGCATATTTGCTCCTTAACACAACAATTATTTTTTTTCAGCGTAATAACGACTATAGTGTCGAGGAAACTGTCGTTTTTGTTGCGAGTCATGAATATCCAATTCTTCTCAGTTAGTAAACAAATCAGGGCTGCCAACTCTTGCGTAATTTAAGCATCGGTGAGTAAAATGGGTGTCATTTTAGTAGTGTGTGAGAATTCTAACAAGCTGTGAATAATTCAAGAGTGATTCTGCATCATAGTGTCCCGCGGTGTGATTAGCGATCAATGAAGCGATGATCGATCCTAAAATAATACATTTCTTGTGTGATTTGTGAGTAACCAGTGAGTAAAATCGAGAAACTGTGAGTGAAATGTGAGTAAAATCGAGAAACGGCGAGGAAAGAGTGAGTAAAATCAAGAACGGAGAACAAAGTGGGAGTAAAATCGAGAACAGAGAAAACAAAGATAGTAAAATCGAGACACAATGAGTAAAAAGAGTCGTGAAATTGAGACACAATGAGTAAAAAGTGTTGTAAAATCGAGACACAATGAGTATAAAGAGTAGTTAAATCGAGACACAATGAGTGAAAAGAGAGTAAATCCAAGAAATGCAGTGAGCGATAAGTGAATTAGATCGAGAACAATGAATAGTGAGAAAAATGGAGAACGGTGAGTAGCAAGTGAGCAAAATTTATAACGGTGCGTAGCGGATGAATGAGGAATTCGCAAAACGTGAGTGTAGGCAGCCCTGAAAAAGATGTAGATCTCAGCAGGGTGAATAGTTCTTTATAAGTCGTTGAAAACCTGGGAAAGTCAGGGCAATTCACTCAACATTGTAAAGACAGTGATTTTTGCTGCGGAACGTGTAAATTATTTCTTCTGGTCGAAATGTGTACAAATTACTGTCCACTGCACTAACACACTCTGTGGACGAAGATCAACTTCCGCCTGTATGTCCTTGAATTTTAGATTTAAGAAAGTATGCCTCAGTGAAGGCATTTTTCATTGTGTCCCGATGAAACCGGGTTCCCTGTAACCCCTTTTTCTTCTTCTCCCGAAGAAAAAGTATAGCTTTCTGTAGTATTCCTTTAATTGTCGAATCCTCAGTATTCGTTGACGCAGTAAATTTGAAGTCCAAACAACGGACTTGGCAGCCAATATTGTTGGTCGGTTTTCCCTTGTGTACTCACAGATTTTCCCCTCGTAATCAAAATCTCACGAGAGTTTGTTACTGAAGTAAAATCGTAAAACTCAACTCTATTATGTTCCCCAGCCGAACGATGAATTATAAGCGCTGACGCAACTAATTGCTTGCATACACGCTACTGGCTTAACGTTAAATTAGTCAATTTATGTTTTATCAGGTTTTCAAAAACGAAGGATGCATTGATTTTTTGAGACTTCTAAAGCAAATAAATCCATAAATACAAAAATAATAATTGGAAATTATTGCACCTGCTTCTGGCCTTCAATGTACAAGTATGTACATGGAACATGTATTAAATATGCTTGGTTTTTCCCCTTTTTCGGTGTTTGATTATCCACAAGCAAATTATCTCTTGGTTGTATCATTCTGGTTTCAAGATACGCTTTTTATTGTCATTATCATCATTTTATTTTCATGATTTTCCTATCTTGTTTTTATGTCATGTATTATTGTAAACGCCTGATCTGAGCAGAATTGAAGTAAGTTTAAGCACACATGATTCATCTCCTGGTGAATCTGTAATTTTTTTTAACTATTTCTATCCTAACGACCTTCTCGTGGTCAATTTTGTTATTGCGCAATGCGATTCCAGTGACAGTGTGGTGTCGTGAGTGCTTACAGCTTGGCGTCGGGCAATTGGATAACTCTCCTCTGGTACGTATCTAACAGTTCATCCTTTCTTGTCATTAAATTTATTCACTATCCCTCGGCAGTTAACAATTGTTGCAGGATACATGGGTCAGTTGCGCTGGACAGAATCGTATTTTGATGGTGTAAGCTCTTTTTTCATTAATCAAATGGACAAAGTGTGTCCAATCGCCAATTTTTTACGTTCAGTATTGACAGATCATAACATCATCCACCGCGGAAGTGCATACAGTCTTAAAAGTAACGCGGTGTATGACGTCATACATCGTATTTTACCATGGGCAATATCTCCGTTAATTAATAATGGACGTAGAGACATGATGTTTGAAAACATCAACAATAAAAACACACTAAAATAAAAAAACCAATGGGTATACAAGGCTAGAAGACAATAAACAACCAGGACGTTTCGGGCCAATTACATGCCCATTCTCAACTGGAATAGAAGCTAAAACATGTAAAAATTAAAACAAGAAAATGAGCATGCAACTGACCGAGGTAGGAATCAGTGCAAACTGGAAAAAAACAGAGCAAAGATGGACAGAGGGGCACTATCACCTCCTTGATAATAGGCCAACCTCTATACCCACCAAGGAGTGTTTATAGAGGCTCTTCTCTACCACAGAAAAACTGATGATAGGATGCGCTCAATCCATCTATGTCAGCCCTAAAGTTGCATAGTTCACCTCTATTCTTGACGATGTTTATCATCTCCAACACACCTCTGGCAAAGTCCCGGGACTCGACAGCTAAAATTTTGGGCGAATCAAAATCAAAATGGTGCCCCAATTCATCCTCATGACGGTGTAGAGCTGTCTTTTCCTGTCGGTTGTACATATGACCGTACAGCCGTTTCCTCAAGAGTTGGGAAGTTTGCCCAACGTAACTCAAATGACAATCTTTACAGTTGATTTTGTAAACAACACCAGCTTGTTGTTCAACAGGGCGTTTGGCTTTCAGCTGAGATGTTAAAAGTGTGAGGTTGTTGTAATTGGAGTGTACAACCCTAAAATTGAAACTCTTGAGGATCGAGGCTAGATTTTCCGATAAAAGTGGGACGTACGGTAGAGAAATTATTTTTGACACATCAAAATTTTTTCACTTTACTCAAAGTTGGATTTTGAGGTGCAGTTTTATTAGCTTTGTGTAAAACTAAGCGAAAAATGCTGTCAATGAGATGGAGAGGATAACAGTTTTGAACTAATAAACTTTTTCCAAAAATTTCCAAAACAATGAAAATGTGCCCTTCTTCAAATTGATCACTTTTTGTCAGGATTTTTTTAGTCATAACTTTTTGTTGCTGATGTCTTCCCATCAACTGTAAAAAAAGTTGAGACTTCTTATCTTCTCTTCCTGATGTGTGTCTCTTTTTCACTTTCCAATCGAAATTTCAGGTGACGCGCGGTTGAGAGACAGCTGAAGTAGGTAGTCGTCATTTAAGGTCTCAAAATTCATTAGGTAATATCATGTAAATTTCTGATCTACCAGTGATTAATAATACTTAAAACAATACCGATTTGTTTCAACACCATTTTTCATTAAATTATGCATTTAAACAATAGACGGAGGGGGGGGGGGGTCTGGCCAGCCTTGCGTGATTATTAGGGGGGCGGGGGTCCAGGCTAGCCTTACGAGTTCCTTACCTGTGGGGGGGGGGGGGGGTGTCTAAAAATCGGAATAAATGCCTTACGTAATTTGTGGACGGCCCCTGAACAGCTATAAAAGTTACTAACAAATAGGTACAGCATGGAAGAGTTCCCTCTTGACATTGCGAAAATTCATAATTAAAACAAGGACACTTAATAGGTGGGTGGGTAGATAGTCCTTTTCCATACAGCCGGAGAGCTGTTGTACTCGAAGCCACCTATCCATCATCCGCTGACGCGAGGGAGAGGGAAGGGGGGAGGGGACTTGCACCGATCCTGAGGATCATGAATTTCGTACGTAACAGAAAGATGGGAAAGAGAGGGGAGTTGGCGGTGGCGGGAGCGGAGGGCGAAGACAGAACGTGCCTAAACCAGAGTAAAGCGAGAAGTTTCTCGACTCATTCCGAGAAAACAAATTCGGAGAAGAAAGGGTGAGGGAGCACCTAAGAATTGGATTGATAATGAAGCGATTCGGTAGCATATCAAAGGGGAAAACCGAAGTGTCGAAAAATCAGAGTGAGAGAATCAGAATGAAACGAGCTGAAATCGCTCGCTCGGGCTCCGAATCCCGAGAAAAGGGTTCCTTATCTACCTGCTAGACCGCCAGCAGACTGCCAGACATCCGGTGGGGTGTCTCGCCCGCCGTGTCGTCGCCAATTCGTTCGGATTCCTAGTAAAACCAACCGAAAACATTTCGATGCCGCTGACCCTTCCATTCGAATCTGGCGGGAATCTAAATTTCAGCATAGCGGAAAGAGTGTTTGCCATGCTCAAAAATATTCGACTCAGGTTATCTGAAATACCTACAAGAAAACCGACCAAAATGCTTACGTCTTATTGTTAGTTTCTGAGAACAGGATTGCCACAGAATTTGGCAAATGTACTCGTACTTCCCTGAAATTTTCTGGCAAAGGACGATTTCAGAAACGGTTGAGAAGACAATGAATTTGAAATAGTTTTCATGCAACACTTTTTGCCACTGGAAATGTCGAACGAACTTAATTTTAGAATTTCACCCGAACGTTTGAAAGAAACCTATTTTCTTGGAAAACAACATTTGTACCGCGTTAAACAGAAAGGAACCAAGCCACATCAGCTATTGCCAAATTTAATCGGCTAATTAAATTTTTTACATGAAAACAGTTGTGCGGATTTTCGTGCAAATTTCAGTGAATTTTCGCCATAGTACGAAGCAAATTCCTTAACATTTTCAAAGGGATCCGCACAAACGTTTTCTCGTAAAAAATTAAATTGCCCAGTTAAAATTGGCAATAGCTGATGTGGCTTGGTTCCTTTCCGTTAAACGCGGTCCATTTCAGACGGCGGTAACTTCAGAAAAAACTTGGAAATTTTTGAACTAGGAAAATTATGCAAATATTTCTCGTGAAATTTTCCTCACACCAAGTATGATAAGTCAATGAATTGCGCAAAAGTACCTAGAGCAAGAAAGTAGGTACTCCAAAATATTGTCACATTTACATGATATTACCTAATGAATTTTGAGACCTTAAATGACGACTACCTACTTCAGCTGTCTCTCAACCGCGCGTCACCTGAAATTTCGATTGGAAAGTGAAAAAGAGACACACATCAGGAAGAGAAGATAAGAAGTCTCAACTTTTTTTACAGTTGATGGGAAGACATCAGCAACAAAAAGTTTTGACTAAAAAAATCCTGACAAAAAGTGATCAATTTGAAGAAGGGCACATTTTCATTGTTTTGGAAATTTTTGGAAAAAGTTTATTAGTTCAAAACTGTTATCCTCTCCATCTCATTGATAGCATTTTTCGCTTAGTTTTACACAAAGCTAATAAAACTGCACCTCAAAATCCAACTTTGAGTAAAGTGAAAAAATTTTGATGTGTCAAAAATAATTTCTCTACCGTACGTCCCACTTTTATCGGAAAATCTAGCCTCGATCCTCATGAGTTTCAATTTTAGGGTTGTACACTCCAATTACAACAACCTCACACTTTTTAACATCTCAGCTGAAAGCCAAACGCCCTGTTGAACAACAAGCTGGTGTTGTTTACAAAATCAACTGTAAAGATTGTCATTTGAGTTACGTTGGGCAAACTTCCCAACTCTTGAGGAAACGGCTGTACGGTCATATGTACAACCGACAGGAAAAGACAGCTCTACACCGTCATGAGGATGAATTGGGGCACCATTTTGATTTTGATTCGCCCAAAATTTTAGCTGTCGAGTCCCGGGACTTTGCCAGAGGTGTGTTGGAGATGATAAACATCGTCAAGAATAGAGGTGAACTATGCAACTTTAGGGCTGACATAGATGGATTGAGCGCATCCTATCATCAGTTTTTCTGTGGTAGAGAAGAGCCTCTATAAACACTCTTGGTGGGTATAGTATAGAGGTTGGCCTATTATCAAGGAGGTGATAGTGCCCCTCTGTCCATCTTTGCTCTGTTTTTTTCCAGTTTGCACTGATTCCTACCTCGGTCAGTTGCATGCTCATTTTCTTGTTTTAATTTTTACATGTTTTAGCTTCTATTCCAGTTGAGAATGGGCATGTAATTGGCCCGGAACGTCCTGGTTGTTTATGTGTCTTCTAGCCTTGTATACCCATTTGTTTTTTGTATTTTAGTGTATTTTTATTGTTGTCTGCATTCGGGCTGTTGTGTCTCTCGCTCTCTCATCACTTTGAAAAGATCTTACCGTGGTTTTTGCTTATGTGTAGGTATAAGCTTTAACGATCAACATGCGATTCTGTGACTGTACTCCGCATGATACGATAGGCGCGGAGGGGCGTCACTGATGAAACAAAAATGCATAATCATTGTCACGACGGTCGTCGGTAAAGTAAAGTTCAAGATGCAACAATTACTTGCATGCCGACGGTCGGTGGAAAACACAATTTTCCTTAAAATTATTGTTACTCGTAACTTTTCATCCTCCGTGATCACTCCTCTTCTCGGACTCGGACTCCGCAGTAGGTACGTGATGTGGTATCACGCGGGAATGAAGGAAAATGTTAGCGCTCCATCTGTCATACAATCCCTCGTCTTGAGTTCACGCACCGGCGAGGTTTTGCCGAGTCCTCCGCTCGCGACCACTGGTCACACATTACTGACATTTGGACCGAGTTTAACAGAAAGGAACCAAGCTACATCAGCTATTGCCAAGTTTAACGAGGCAATTAAACTTTTAACGAGAGAACATTTGTTCGGGTTTTCTTGAAAATTTTAAGGAATTTGCTTCGTACCATGGAGAATTTTCACTGAAATTTGCACGAAAATCCGCTTAACCGTTTTCATATAAAAATTAAATTGCCCAATTAAATTTGGCAATAGCTGATGTGGCTTGGTTCCTTTCTGTTTAACGCAGTCCATTTATGAATGTATGTACAATTCTCACAACGTTAAATTCTGAAAGCAAGTGCGTAAATATTGGAATAGCAGCGTTTGTATGTGATGTGGTATCACACGGCTTTGAAGGAAAATCTTAGCTTTTCACCTGCCTCAAATAACTGAAATTATGAATGTAGGTACACATAACGCTCACATCGTTAAATTCTGAAATCAAGTCAAGCGCGCAACTATTGGAATTGAACCACGCCGTTGGTATGTCATGTGGTATCACTCCGCTTTGAAGGAAAATCTTGGCATTTCACCTGCATGTCTCAAATAAATGACTAACAAAGAACGAATGCAGGCAATATGCACACTAACGTAAAGGGGCCACTAGATAATGTACAAAGTTGAGTAATCTGATACATGTTTGTTGACTAAAATTTAACGTAAAAAATAATGAAGCGTAATGCAAATGAAGCTACAAAAAATGGCAGCATATCGGTTGTAAGAAATCTTCTTTTTTATTTTTAAACTGGAAACTAGATACGGCACTCGATGCGAGAAATAAAATGCGGAAAATTTCACATCTATCGCCGATTAAGGATGCACATCCACTAATAAAATTCATTTATGCATGAACGTCAGTAATTCGAGACAGGTGAAAATGTAAGATTTTCCTTCAAAGCGGCGTGATACCACATCACATGAGCACCATCGCCCCAGTTCGAATATTCACGCGCTTGATCTCAGAATTTTACGTTGTGAGCATTATGCATACATTTACTTACGTCACAAATGTGAGACATGTGGAATACCAACATTTTCCTTCATTTTTGCGTGATACCACATCACGTACCTACTTCGGAGTCCGAAAAATTGTTCGTTCGATTTCCGCATTCAATGGTGCAATTATGATACATACATGAATGTCAGTAACACGAGACAGGTAAAAAGCCAAGATTTTCCTGCAAAGCGGCGTGATACCATATATCATACCAACGGCGTAGTTCCAATAGTGCGGATTGATTTCCGCACTCTACTAAACATATTTGCCTACTTTCAAAGCTTAGTAATTTGAGACAGGTGAAAAGCAAATATTTTCCTTCAAAGTGGTGTAATACCACATCAGATACCGACGCCGCAGTTGAAATATTCACGCGCTGGATTTCAGCAATTAGCGATGTGAACATCATGCCTACATTCAAATTTTAAGTAATTTGAGCTGGGTAAAAAGTTATTATTTTCCCTCTTTTCCGCGTGATAATACACATTACGTGCGTACCTATTCCGGAGTCTGAATAGCTGCGACCTTGATTTCGGTATTCAACGATGAGAGCATTTTTAATTCATAGCCGCAGTAATTGAAATAGGCGCGGAAAGCTAGGATTTTTTTCCAAACTGCGCTGTACCAAATCACATATCAACGACGCAGTTTAAATATTCATGCGGCTGTGCGCCTGTTTTTTAAATGGACCATTAGACAACGTACAATTAATTGGACTGTATTTTGCAATTTGGAACTATAAATTCTGGCTTTTCTGGAAAAACACTTATGTGCATGGGGGGAACTAACAGCACATTCGTTGTTTTTAAAACGGGCTAGAATTTATAGTTCCAAATTGCAAAATGTAGTCCTATTTATGCTTTCTTATGCATGTTTTTTGACAAAAATTTCACGGAGAACACGATTCTTGCATTGAAAATTACTGAAATAAAGTAACAGATATTCACGTTTTTATTTTACATCGGTACCGGGAAATTTGAATTGCCCAGTCACGAGAAGTCAAAAAAGATTCAAATCGCGATTAAGAACGGTTTTGGACGGATTCCTAATCGAGCTTTCCGCCTTATCCACCCTTTATTGCAAAAAGTAAACAATTTGCCATAGCTGATAAAGCGTCAAGATTGAGGTCGCTATATTGTAGTATCGCATGGACTGCCACAGTAATGTTTAGTGTGCGATTTGACTCTCGTAGATGATAGCGTTCTCATGAGCGGGAGGTTTGAATTTACGCGTCAAGAATCATTAAATATCTTCGTTAGGAGTTGATTCTAGTAATTTTAGTCGCATGAATCTTGTTTTCCGTGAAATTTAAGTTAACATACATGTATCAGATTACTCAACTTTTTACATCGTCTAATGATCCCTTTAACTTAGCGAGCTTAATGCCTGTATTCATAATTTGAGACAAGTGAAAAGCCAAGTTTTTCCTTCAAAGCGGCGTGATACCACATAACATACAACAACGTAGTTCTAACAGTAGCGCGCTTCATTTCAGAATTCAACACTGTAAGACTTTCCTTCAAATCGGCGTGATACCACATCACATACCAACGCGACTTTTCCATTGGTATTGTAAAATGATCAAAAGATTACGCGTCACTCGACTCAATTTCGTGAAAAATAATCTTTATTTATACATTAATCTTCTTTTTATTACTTCTATTTTTATATTTGGTGCTTCTCTAAGCATGTTTAAATACACTGGAAGAAAAAACACATTGGATCTAGAGTCCAGACTCTTAAAAACATCGACAAGAAAAAATACTCTCGATTCAATCGGATTTAAGCTTAAGTTAAGAACCAAGCCTCTTAATTTGAGTGGATTTCCTTTTGATTTAAGCTTAAATCTGATTGAATCAAGAGTCCTTTTTCTTGTCGATGTTTTCAAGAGTCTGGACTCTAGATCCAATGTGTTTTTTTTCCAGTGTAGTTTTCAGTTAGGTAATGACCCTAGTCTGCCTGAGCCTCTGAACCAACGAGAAAGCCTGAGCGGGGTCAATTTGACCCCAGCTGAAAATCAATTAGTTAGCTATGTTTTTTTCATGTTTTTAGTTAATATCAGTGCACTAACCTTACAGGCCTTAACCATAAAGCATATCTAAGTTTTAAAAAACACGGCGCAGGGTATGCAACCATTTTATCATGTACACATGTTGCCATGTTGTTCTCAGCATGAGAAAAAAAATCATAGGGCTACTAAATACTGAAAACAAAAAAATCAGAAAAATTTTGCTTGTTTTATAAGTTTCTGGAAAAAATTAAAAAGAGTAAAGTGAATACACCTTCAAAGTAAGCTTTTGTGATGCTAAATGGTAAAATATATGTTACAAGGATATCTGACCCCGCTCAGGCTTTCTTTCTAGGGGTACTAGTGAATTTTTTGATCTCTCATGCACATCCCCCCCCCCTTCAAAGTCGTGTTCCTAGATGTTTTTGTAGAGCTATTTGTGAAGGACAAAAAATTTCGTGCATACCACGAGAAATGGCAAAGAGTTGAAACTCCCGTGGGGTCAATCTGACCCCACTCAGGCAGACTAGGGTTAAGTAAAAGGGGTGGTAGTTCGACAATGGGCCTGTTGCAAACTTTTGCTAGAGCAAAAATAAGAGTTGTTTCTTTTAGATAATGCCTCAAAAATCACGATGAGCGCATCGGCAAAGTCTGAAATGCACTCATAACTTCACAGTCTGCGTAAGAAATTTGCGGTTTTTTGAGCTTCCCGCTTCAAAAGCGATACTACGGCACAGGTGAACATTTTGTAAAAGGAGTCGTTCCATCTTCGGCAATACTCATCATGGCCGACGCCAATCCGCCAAAACACGTGTGATGGGACGAGATAATACCTGAACTGGATTAGACCAGATAACAATCGGCGTGTTTTAACGTTCATGTTTTCCATGCCCGAATTGATTGACCTTGAACTCTCCTTGAATTACGCGCGGAACTGCGCGCAAGTGTCGGCCATGATGAATATCGCCGACGATGGAGCGACTCCTCTAACAAAATGTTCACCTGTGCCGTAGTATCGTTTTTGAAGCGGGAAGCTTAAAAAAACGCAAATTTCTTACGCAGATTGTGAAGTTATGAGTGCATTTCAGACTTTGCCGATGCGCTCATCGTGATTTTTGAGGCATTATCTATAAGAAACAACTCTTATTTTTGCTCTAGCAAAAGTTTGCAACAGGCCCATTGGTTTCACATAAATGCGACGTAGAAAATAGAAGCGCATGAATTAGAGGCGAATAACGCGTATTTGCAATCATTCTACAAAACCTTCGGAATAATGCCGCGATTTCCGGTTATTCTCACGTAATTTCTCAGTTTATCTTGCAAAATGGAGAGAAGGAAAACACATTTCGCGCGATACCGAGATCAAAAGCATGTAATTTCTCAGGATTTAACGAGTCCGTTGGAAGTATCACGTGTTTCTTGCAATATCAAGATGAAGATCGCGCAATTTCTCACTTTACTAATTACAACAGTCTGCATTGTAGTGAGCAACTATTCGTACACTGGAGTGGAGTTGTGGTATCACGCGAAACTGAAGGAAAATCATAGCTGTTTACCTTTCACAAATTACGGACATCGTGAATGCTACGCTCGTGTCCGTATAAAAGTCGCGAATTTTCCGCGTTATTGAGGTGGAAATTGTGTGGTCTTAATCGTCCGCCAAAAAATGTTCATTTGTGTCGCGATGTGAGACGAGCACGCGTAGTTTTAAATGATCTTACGAAACCGCTGGAGTTTTTTCATTTTTTTTTCGCAATCGCAAGAAAAATTGCGCCTTTTCTGCGATATCGAGATGCAAAGCGAGTAATCGTTTAGGATTCAACGCATCCGCCGGAAAATTTTCAACACGTATCTCGCGATATTGAAGGAAAATTTTTGCTTTTCGCCTATCTCAAGTTGGTGAAGTTTATGAATATGATACTCACGCCACCTCTCATTTTTTATGAGCGGAATTCGAGGTAGCAAGCATCCGAACTTCGGATTAGGTATGTGGTATCATACGAAATTGTAGGAAAGTTTTGGCTTTTTGTATGTGTCGAACTAGTGACATTTATGAATATGAGGCTCGCATGGATATAAATCGCGTAATCGATATTTCCCCGTTTGAAGCCATGGTAAAGAATCGATTATTAAGATGTTCGTTGTGAACACCCTGTCTACCGATCCATACGCATGGTTTAAATGGCAGATCAATTGATCAATCAAAGCGAAGCACGCCACGCCACTGGCGATTGTTCATGTTCTAAGTAAACCGCTGGAGAATTTGCATACATGCCGTGATATTGAGATGAATGACGCATAGTTTTTGATGTTGTTACCAAGCTGCAGGAAAAATCGCATATATAACGCGGCATATAGCTAAAAATAACTTATCTTTTAACAAGTGCTTCTACTAAACTAACTGCACGAGGAATATTTAATCTTACAAAATCAGGAAAATTAGAATTTCAATGTTATATAGCATTACCCTGCTAAAAATGACGAGTAGGCTATTCAGAATTCGCCAACTCACATGAGTAGAACTTTCTACTTATATGAGTAGAAATCCTACTCATATCTCTAGAATATTCTGCTCATAAGAGTAGAAAAGTTCAACTCGCATTAATTAAGTTTTTTTCATTTTTCAGAAGTGCTGTTTCTGACCAGGAGACACCGACACAGCATGTAAATTTGAAAAATAAAAACATTTTGTTCTTATAATTTTTTTGATGCGGCGACTAGTTTCTGAGATATCGGACACGGTAGATTAAACGTGAACCCATGTGAGTTGAAACCTCTTGTCATATGAGTCGGCGAAAACTGAATAGAGAAATTCTGCTCATATGAGTTAAATTCTATTCATATGAATTGAAATTCTATTCATATGAGTTGAAATTCTATTCATATGAGTTGAAATTCTATTCATATGAATTGAAATTCTATTCATATGAATTGAAATTCTATTCATATGAATTGAAATTCTATTCATATGAATTGAAATTCTATTTATATGGATTGAAATTCTATTCATATGACTTTGATTTTCTACTCATTCGTACTCACCACTTTTAGCAGGGTTACTGACTATCTACTTGAGCCCCTCCCCTTTTTCTCGTTCAGATTTTCATCATTCCGTACATTGACGATTTTTTTCTTATTTTTTCAGAATCCCGTGCCCATGCTGTGACCTGTTGTTCGGTAAGTGTGAATCATTGTTTCATTTCTTTTCACGGATAATAAATTCAATCATGTCCAAAAACCGCTGGTGTCCATTTTCCCAGTCTTGGGTTTTCTCGATTTGTTTATAATTTTCAGAGGTTTATTCATAAATCAGGTGTTAATACACGTTATAGAGTTATTTTAATCCTAAAGTGAGTCCTATTACCTCTTTCACGGTTTAGCAACTTTCGACAAATATGATGAACACAAATCCTACAGCCGGAAAAATGATCAGCGGTTTCCGCAAGACACGTTTCAATTAAGTAGTATCCTTAGCTATCGAAGCCTACGTGTCAAAATTCCTGAAACTGATCGAGTCACTTTTTCTTTTCTTAATTGGGGATAAAATTTGTCACTAACAAAAACAAGCGTCCTCGTCACAACGCATAGTCATTGTGCTTTAAGGAGATAGAAGATTCCTTCACAGAACATCGATCTCAGGTTTGCCGTGCCAAGGAAGAACGCAGTATGAATCAAACAGGCGTTGCCAAATTTACCTCGACAAATCACAATTTTTCAAGAAAACTTGTGAATATTTCTCCTCCAATTATTTAGAGCATCTCCTTCTTACTTTGACAGGGTGGCTAGCGACCGAGAAAAGTCAGGGAGTGCAACTCGCCCGGGAATCATCAGGGAATTTTTTGTGGAGTCTGGTTTCACGTAAAAATCAGGTCCGCGATGGGCCAACTGATCGCGTTGTTGTGCCAGCATTTTGACCAGATTAATTGGATTGCATTTTGCAAAAAGGAACCACTAGCATTGCAATGTTGCTAAGATTGTGCAACTTCTTTTGTCTTGGAGGAAAAACCCGATTATCCCCATTAATAGTTTCTATTTTACTCGCTAAAAACTGTAAATTTAAGACAAAATATTACCATCTAAATTTCATAGTTTTTCACGATTTCCGCAATTTTATTGCAAAAGATGAAGTTGCACAATCTTAGCATCATTGCAATGCTAGTGGTTCCCTTTTGCAGAATGCAATCCAAATAAGTGCCCTTACGTTATCGTTAAAAAGTCAGGGAATTTCATCAGAAGAAGTCAGGGAATGATAAAATGGAATTTTGCCAGGCATCCTGTTTGATCTGAAAAGTCTGGAAGTTTCAAGAAAAAAATATTCATAACTTTCTGCAAAAATTTATATTTTCTGAGAGTGAATTTGGCAACATTCGAATGCTTTCACAGCGTTTTTACATAGGTATTAGGTAATCGGAAAGTCCTGCGCCACCCTTGTAGCCTCGGAATGAATAGAAGTAGGGTCATTCCATGCCAAAATCGGACACTTTTAGTCCTGAACCCATCAGAACTACTACTGAGAAACGTTTTAAATTTTTTCGATGCCTTGTCCAGCTCCAGTTGAGCTTTAAAGTTCGGGAAAATTGACTTTAAATTATGAGAGTGCCCACCCCCAGGTAAATAGAAACTACTTTTGGGACCTTACAAAATTTTGGCGGGACCACTCTAGATTCTATCACCCTACCTTATTTTTTCTACCCGTGACTCATCATTTTGTTCGACATCGGAAGTCTTCGTCTTTTTGAAAAGTTTATCTCTTTTAATCTGTTTCCTATCACTTCATCAATGGGGGCTGCACTATACCTGATTGTTGCAATAGAATCATTACTCTCCAAGAATCCTTACAAACCTCTGTGCTTTAATAGGATATGAATATAGAATTTATTCCAGACCGTTTCAATCTCAGCTCAGGATCACCGCGAAGGCCCATAATCTGAGATCGGAACTTACCTCTTTAAACCGCCTTTATCGAGTGGCGCAGGCAATTTATTCAGCTCGTGAACAACTGCTGGTTGCCGAGCTAAAAATTTCAAGGCGTTTCGCGAATGAATTATTTCCCGTCCATGTTTCTTTGCCGCAGTTGACGATACATATTGGACTGTATTTTGATTCACGGATTTATTCTCCTCCAGTAAAATGTAGTTTTCTGAGAAATAAATTTTTTTTCTTACTTTTCAATTTTAAAACTTAACGCGTGAAATGCAAACCTCCCGCTCATGAAAACACAATGGTCGACGTACGTCAGATCGCAAACTAAGCGTTACCTTGACAGATACTACAATACCTTAATCTTGATGCTTTGACTCAGCTATGTCAAATTGTTTACACTTGAAACAATGACGGGTGGATAAGGAACGATGCTCGATTGAGAAGCCTGCCAAAACCGTTGTGAGGTGCGATTTGACCAAAGCAGAGTAGTGCGTTTCTCGTGACGGAGCAATTCAAATTTCCCGTTATGTAAAATTAAAACGTAAATATCTAAGTTGGGACTTGATCTCAGTAATTTTCAACGCAAGAATCGTGTTCTGCGTGAAATTCTGGTCAAGATACATGTATCCGAAAGCTAAAATTAACACCTCGTCTGACGGTCCATCCTGAAATCAGGCGCGTGAATATTGGAGCCGCGTCATTGGTATATGATGTGATGATTCACGCCGCTTTGAAGAAAATATTAGCTTTTCACCTGTTTCAAAATTACTGAAGCTATGAATACCGTTAAATACCGAAATTAAGCGCGTAACTATTCAGACTCCAGAGTAAGTACGTATGTGTTATCACGCGGAAATGAAGGAAAATATTAACTTTTTACTTTGTTCAAATTAAATAATATTTAAATGTAGGCATAATGCTCCCATCGTTAAATGCTTAAATCCAGCGTGTGAATATTGGAGCTGTGGCGATGGTATGTGACTCTGACATGGTATCCACTTCGAAGGAAAATCTTAGCTTTATTCACCTTTCTCAAATTGTTGGAGATAGCAATGAGTTTTCTTCAGAATCTGGACGACACTTATTTGGCAGCAGAGAGCAGAGCATTTTGAGTTCACGACTCGCGCCTTCAATTTTGTAAATGCAACACGGACATCCATCAAGTACGAATAGTTGTATCTTTGTGCCGTCATCAACGCGCTCTGAGGTGTCTCATATTTCCGAAATTTGAGAACAGTTAAGGATAAGTTAGCTCAAAATATGCTTTAATATTCATAATGAAGAATGATTTTTTGAATAAAAGCCAAAACACAAAAACTCTCTGATGGAATATGAAAGTCTAATTTGTGGAGGGGGAACTGCCTCCTTCAAGAGGCCACGTTTGGATCTCGGTGGGCCGATTTTGAAATATGAGGCATCAATTTATGGTGACCGAATTTTTCACTTCTAATACAAGTGATTCGCAATTCGGTCAGGGACCCAACTTTAAAGATCGCGATCCTCCCTGCCCCCCCCCCCTCTCCGGATCAGGCCCGCCACAAGGGGGGGGGGATACTGGGTCCTTGGTACCGGGGCCCGGGCCCTGGAGGGGCCCGTGACGCAGGTGACAAACCACTACGAATTCATGTGTAACCCTTGTCTCGTAGGGAAAAGTGAAAAAATTACCCTAAAAATTCCGCAAACGGTGAATAAAGTTTCAAAAACACGCTGGGGCACTATAAAATTTTTCTTACTTTTTTAGAGATTTTCAAGATTTTGAGTATATGTAGAATGATATTTTTAGTAACTGTGTTTCATTTTCTTCCGTTGTCGGATGCTAAGAGGCTCCTTTCTGGGCATCCTCGACTTCAATGGCTTAACTCCCTTGCCATAGACGTACGAAAGGGGAGTCCAGGGGGGCTCGGCTCCCCATAGAATTGAAAATTATCATCTGCCCCCTCAAAAAAAAATGTATAGATGTTTTGAATGCAACAATTCGAAAGTTTTTGGTGCTGAAAGTAAACAAAAAGGCGTATTTATTCTGCAGAAATTGATGGAAAATCTCCATCTCAAGAGCTTCATAATGCGTCCAAATAGATTTAAAATTTCAAAAATTTCCCGGGGGAAGCCCCCCGGACCCCCCCCCCCCCCCTGTGCTAGGGGCCCGGGCCAGAAAATTGGTACCAGGGCCCGAGATGAGATGTGGCGGGCCTGCTCCGGATATATGGGGAAGGGGTCCTGGACCAGGAAATTCAAATTCCCTTGGGTCGTTTTTCTCTTCGACTTCGCGGTTCCTAACTTCGCACGATCTAAAATAACAGGAAAGGGATTATAAGGGTTGTCAGAAACACCCCGCATTATTCCTCTTGCCTTTCAAGAACTTTTGACAAATTTTGGGCCCTAATGGGCATCTGTCCTTCAAAAGACTTATTTTTGGGCTGTAAAACAGGTAGTTTCTTTGTTCAAACTGAGAGGTCAAAAATAGGCTATTTTCCTCAACTTTCAGTGTATCCACTTCGGAAAGGGCGCCTCTATTGACCGTGTACCCTGCCTCTTATCGTAGAATACTGCCTGAGGGTGCGTCGCATTGATAGCTCGCTCCTCCTCTAGCCTCCCTCACACTACTGGGGCTGCTGGAGAAAATATATTCAGTTTTCGAGAAAACAAAAGAGGCAGAATTGCCTAGTCTCAGCGACGACGTACCTAATTAGCCAAGCCTCGGAGGGTCTAAAACAGCTCGTTTTACCAGTCTTTTTTCTTCTTCTTTTTCTTCTCCTTCTTCTTTTTCTTCTCCTTCTTCTTGCTCCTCTGAGGCGCAACAAGAAACGGCGCCGATAGAACAAGTTGCGTGAGGGCGTCCGCTATCAACTTGGACGTCTTGACACGGCGCGGCGCGGCGTCGCGTCGGCGCTCAGGGGTCCCTCAGGGACGAAGGGGTGGGAATGGCCGGGAGGGAGGGGTATCCGGCATCCTGCATCCTGCATTCGGCTCCAGAACTCAGTCTCCCGCGCACTGCACTGCGATACGTTGCTGCTCTGCCGGTTGCGTCCCTAAATCGCACGGCGCTCTTCGGAACCGCTTGCATGTGCATTCGCGTCCTCTTCGTGTATTTCGGATTACTGCCCGCCAATCGAGGCTCCTCTTCAGGTACTCGATACATTAGATTACTCATCGAGCTTCGCACTTTTGTTTTGGCTTCTATTCCAGTGATTTTTATTTTATTCTTCACTTACTTATTTTATTTCGTTTTTTTCTGCACTAATATGATTCGGTCATATTCGTCATGGATCTGGATCATAGTTGTTATTTCTTATGGGACACCAATTTTCTCGTACAATGAATTAAGCCTCGCGGTCATGATTGATCATTGCTATCTATGGTCAGCCGTCTTCCTGCGGCATTTATTCCCGCGAAAACTTTCATACAAAGCATCCAGTAACTTATTGTTCCGTATGGATCGATTTCAAGCGCACACTCGATTAATCCTCTATGGCATGAGATCTCAGATTCGCTGGGGGTCCCTAATTTTTTTCGTAGCTTGCATTAAAAACAAAGAGTACTCAGTTTTTTTTTTCAAAATTGCAAATTTCAAGGCATCGGTTATTCGAAAGAAAAAAAAAACTAATGAAAATTTGCAAAATTATGGCACAGACGATAGAGTCAATTTTTGAAAACCCCAAAAAAACGTAGTTACAAATCCGTAAAGCTATGCCAGAGAGGGTCAAAGAACCCGGTCCTGTCGATAATTTTTGGATTGAAGACTCATGGACGTCGAAGAGAGAAACCAATTCATCTTAGCGGCAGACTTAGGATTCTCTCGTTTAAAGCGATGGGTGCTGTAATTACTAAAACTGTTCCTAAAAAGCAAGCAAATCCTCCAAAACTTAAATCTCATAAATCATGGTACTTTTGGTCGTCAATAGCCACAGAACGAAGTCAAAGTAAGATATGAAGTGGGGCCTTTCGCGATGTGCTGATTAGGTTATTGGATAAATCACGCCGTTATTAAACCGGCAGATCTTAAAGATGTTGGTGGTAAAACTCCTCCCATCCCATGTTTCGGCCCAAACTTTGCTCAGACGTTGTATACTGAGGGTTCCTGATGCATGGGAAGAATGTCAGCCCCCTCGGATAGTTCTGCCGTGCTAAGGAAAAACGCCGTATGAACATCCGACTGTTGCCAAATTTCCCTCGATAAAATGTTCATTTTTGAGGAAAGTTATGAATATTTTTCCTCGAAATTTTCAGGAAATTTAGGTGAAATTGCGAGCAAAATTGTTTGAAAAATTGGAAGGAAAATATTCAAATGTTAACCAGGAAATTCGTGTTTTATCAAAGGAAATTTGGCAACGCGTGAAGGTTTATACGGCGTTTTTCCTTAGCGCGGCAGAGTTGGGAGGGAAGGGTTCGGGAGGCAAAGCTCCCAATTTTTGCAAAAATTTAAAATCGGCATCTCCGAAAAGGGCGAGTCCTTGCGGGTCGAAAAGGTTCGATTGGTACTGAACTACGTCAAAAAGAGGTTATCTCTGAGATCGTTTATGCTATCTAGACGGTTGCATAACCTATCGTTGTCGTGATTCGATTTTTTAGATTTTACGGGTTGATTTTTTCCTGTTTTTTGTAAGGCGTATTGAGGTAATTACCGGCACTTGAAGAACAAAGGTTCAGGCTGTTCTCCGTAAAATTCTCCGGTAAGGCATCCAGTTGACCATTAAAATTTGATCCGCTCATGAGTTTTTGCTATTTTTGTGGGCGCGACTGGTCAATCCAGGAGGAAGAGAAATGAGGGCCTGAAATAGTAACAGAATCTGTTTTGAAGTTTGTTTTCCATTTCAGTGGTGAAATTCCCAAATCACGAATCTCGGTTTGTGACGTTGCAGACTTTCTGTTTTACTATCGTACGTTATTTTTTACATGGAGAACCACTCATCGTCGATTCTTAAAAACGTCCATGATTTTTCTGCTGTGTGCAAAGCAAATTCAGAAGATACGTCAATGAATGATGTTGATATGTTCTCCTCTAAAAACATAATAAGTCTCATTTACAGATCACAGCTAATGGTTTTGCGCCATTTTTCCAAGTCGTGTGTTTCCTGCAAACTCATTTTCTTGTTGCGCAGTCTATAGAGAGAACAATAAAAACACACTAAAATACAAAAAAAAAACAAATGGGTATACAAGGCTAGAGGAGGATAAAACAACCAGGACATTTCGGGCCAATTAAATGCCCATTCTCAACTGAGACAAAAGCTAAAAAATGTAAAAATTAAAACAAGAAAATGAGCATGCAACTGACCGAGGTAGGAATCAGTGCAAACTCAAGCCAGCTCAAGCAAACTCAAGCTCAAACTCAGTTTGCACTGATTCCTACCTCGGTCAGTTGCATGCTCATTTTCTTGTTTTAATTTTTACATTTTTTAGCTTTTGTTCCAGTTAAGAATGGGCATGTAATGGGCCCGAAACGTCCTGGTTGTTTTATCCTCCTCTAGCCTTGTATACCCATTTGTTTTTTTGTATTTTAGTGTGTTTTTATTGATGTCTGCATTCGAGCTATTGTGTCTCTCGCTCTCTTATCACTATATAGAGAGAGATAGAGGAAACCGAAGTAGAAATAAAGGACAAAAATAAAAACAAAATAGGAAAAGGCTCTACCAAATACAAAGGCTCACTTTAGTGGGTGTTTCTTTATTTGACATTTTTTTTTTTTGTTATTTATTGCTTTGGGCACAAAATCGGAATTCGTATTTTAAAGAAAATCGACGTCGCAAAAGCTTTTTTCGCGATGTATTTCTTGAAAGGCAAACGGAAACAAATCTAAGAACACTAGGAAACAATAGCTTCATTTATTTTTAAAATATCATCCAGCTTTTAATTCATATACAGGGTGTCCCAAAAGTCCCTTCCACCCCCTCTAAAATTTTACCTAATTAATATTTTGAAACAAAACTTTGGGGATGTTCATCGATCAATGTAAGCTACTTTTGGGGCCCCCCAGAATTTTCGGGGCCCCCCGTGGGGAGGGGCTGCGGACCCCAACTTTTTTTTTTCAAATGGCAACCCCTATCTTGTGATACCTCATTCGAAAGAGCATAAAAAACTAAGAATTTTGGCGCAAACCGCAGATCAATATCTTAATTTTTGACCGAGTTATGATAGGTCAAAGGTCAAATTTGACCTATTTTCAAAAAATCATAACTCCGGTTCAAATTATCGTAATGAAAAAAATAAAACGGGAAAATTTACCACATTGTAAGCACTTTTAAGGAAAAATCACAGAAATTACTTCAAACTAATTTTAAGGGGGGTTTCGGACCCCCAAATACGCCAATTCAAGGGTCATTCAATTTTCCCGCGAAATAAGCCAATTTCCCCCAGATTTGCCTCCACATTAGTTCAGTAAGGTCAAAATCAGTTCAACATTACGTTGGCAAGTCCCCAAATTTCGGGAAAAGTTAAAAAAAAACAAAATTAAAGGTGATTAAATTTGACCGTTTAAATTTTTTTTTTTTAACTTTTCCCGAAATTTGGGGACTTGCCAACGTAATGTTGAACTGATTTTGACCTTACTGAACTAATGTGGAGGCAAATCTGGGGGAAATTGGCTTATTTCGCGGGAAAATTGAATGACCCTTGAATTGGCGTATTTGGGGGTCCGAAACCCCCCTTAAAATTAGTTTGAAGTAATTTCTGTGATTTTTCCTTAAAAGTGCTTACAATGTGGTAAATTTTCCCGTTTTATTTTTTTCATTACGATAATTTGAACCGGAGTTATGATTTTTTGAAAATAGGTCAAATTTGACCTTTGACCTATCATAACTCGGTCAAAAATTAAGATATTGATCTGCGGTTTGCGCCAAAATTCTTAGTTTTTTATGCTCTTTCGAATGAGGTATCACAAGATAGGGGTTGCCATTTGAAAAAAAAAAGTTGGGGTCCGCAGCCCCTCCCCACGGGGGGCCCCGAAAATTCTGGGGGGCCCCAAAAGTAGCTTACATTGATCGATGAACATCCCCAAAGTTTCGTTTCAAAATATTAATTAGGTAAAATTTTAGAGGGGGTGGAAGGGACTTTTGGGACACCCTGTATAAGTGTATCACGTCGCTAACCCAGCGTACTTAAGCGTCCCGTGACTCCTAATCGCCATTGATACCGATCTCTCCACAGATCATCAGGCAAGTGGACGTATTTGTGTCCAACGGAACTATGTAAATTAAGACATGCGCCCTGAGATCTATAAGGATTTATACTTAATAGGGCTCAAGTCATAATGCACATAGTTCCGTTTGACAGAAATACGCCCGAGTGATCCTTTCTGGGATTATGTAGCATCGCGTCCAAGATATTGGACTCCATGCTCATCCTTGATATACTTACCTGCTCATCTCGTCCAAGATCTTGGACTCCATGCTCATCGCTAAACGTCTCACTTCTTTGCTTGAGCATGGAGTCCAAAAGCAAGTAGACCTCCCTTAGTTTTAAAGTTCATCATGATAGAAAATCGTATACTTCGCTTCCTAACCTAACCTAACTTAACCCGACCTAAGCAATGCACAATTTTTTTCGAGAACACATTTTTTTGTCTTTATTTCACCAAAATTGTCTTAATAAATTTTTGGACCCCATGCTCCTATATTGTCGGAGAATACCTGCGTCCCACAATTTTGGACGCTATGCTCACTTCGATTTTTCGAAAAAATTATCCCTAATTAAAGTGAGCATGGAGTCCAAGATCTTGGACGTGATGAGCAACTGAATATCATATAGCTGAGCATGGAGTCCAATATCATGGACGCGATGCTACATTACCCTTTCTGGTCTCATTCTCCACTCCCTGCTGCCAATCTCTTACTGGACGCCGCGCCGCCCTCTACCGGCGAAGAAACCTAATAAACCACTTCTAATTTAACTTTGAAGTACCTTTCAATTAACTTCTAATTTCAATGTTTCTATTTTGGCCAAGTTTTCCTTCAGAATATCATCGCTTGAGTTGGCTTCTGAAATAACCACCTAATTCACTTCTGAGAAGGCAAGTCGCGGGAACACCTCGGCAATCAGGAGAGTCCCGAAGAAAACAAGAGAAAAGCGTGTCAACCCCCCTTCCCCTTCCATCCCCTTCTCGGAATAACAGAATGACAACGTGTATGGATTATCAAAGAGCAATTAGTGGCTTTTTACTGGCAAGTTAGGGGCCTAATTACCCCCACAGTTGTCACATAAGACGCTGAAAATACTCTGTTCCCCGTTTTGGAAAATGCTGAATGGTTCGATTTTCGCGCACGAGCTGATCACCAATTCAAATTTCTGTACCGCGTGGCTTTGTTTTAATTCAGCGTGTTCCTTAATTCTAGAATTTTGCTGTAGTGTTGTCTGTTGATGCATACAGTACACTTTGTCCGTGAAACGTTATGATGTGTTGCAGAGTTTACTATTAATTTAGGCAACGGGGAACGTGCGTGGGTGAAAGTGCTACCAAAGAAAGTTCGGAGGCTTAATCATCGTTGTTTTAATTTTGTTGACTTGCAGAGCACAGCTGGCCCGGGCGAGATACATGGGAGAGAGGCAGAGAGATGGACGAGGGGGAGAGAGAGGCAGAGAGAAGTAAACTTTTTTGGCCTACCCGTGGGAACATTAGTCTTCTATGACCTTTTTTACGTATTCACGCTGAGTTTTTTCCCCCTCAAGTCAAAATTTTAAATTGATTTTAAGCGAGACAAGTTTAGGTTAGCAGGCGATCTTGTTTGCTTGGGTCGTGGAATATCAGCGGCTTATACTACTTTAAAGAGAGTGCGTCATTTTCGGAGAGCTCCGTCAAGTTCGGCAAGCGCTCTCTTCTCCCTTCCTCATTTTCCTTATTTCTCGTGACAGCTCGAGGAAACTTTAGTCAAATCAAAATTGGAGAGGAAAGTCAGTCCACTCCTTGAAAAATGAAAATTAAGATTGTTCCACAGCTGTGAATTTTATGATATTTCAGTATTATAAGGACGACAGAGGGGGAAAGATCGAAATCAATGGCACTTTTTCTGATTCATCGTATGGGCTCGAGGAAGGAAGGTACCTTGGTCACTGAAGAGATTTTTACGACAGAAATTTATTTAAAAAATTAATGTGCCCAAATCAATCTATTTCATATTCTTTGGAACAAAGGAAAACTTGAGTGTGGGGTGCAGTTGTCGCAGGCAAATAGTGAAATCAGGCATTTTGTCAAATGCCTAAGCAGATAGTCAAATGCCTAGGCAGATATAGTCAAATTTCGACGGCCTACACAATTGTGTGAATTTATGGCGAAAGAGTTCACGATTTTTCACTATTTTTGGAAAAATAATTCATCAAACCTATACGAACTCTTTTTGTCTCTTACCCTTCAATGGCTTCTCATATTTTTAAATGTTGAAATTCCAAAAATTCTGTATTTTATGTCATGTTGAAAATTTCAAGATCAGAGTCTGTTCAGGAGCTACAAATCGTTTAAAATGCTATTGTGTGCTGCAAATTTTTACCAAGAATTTTTCTTGCAGCAGCAATGAATTATTTTTTCTGAAATAAAGAAAAGGGTCAGAATTTCAATGTAAGTTAGAATATTTGACTGTTTGCCTAGGCATTTGAAAAAATGCCTGATTTCACTATTTGCCTGCGACACAGTAAAGGCATATCTTGGTTGCGGTGTCTCTCTGAGAATCTCCGCTAAAGTTTCATTCATTATAATTTAAGCAAATGGTATTAATTCGTTGGAACTTTCACTGAATTTTCTCCATAATTTTACAATGCTGGAACGTAAAATTTCAGGAAATTCAATGAAGAGTTTCTTCTCTAAAATATAAAAAGCAGCGAAGATTTTGAGACATCACAACCAAGAAATGCCCTCTCTGCACCAAACGCCTCAATTTAGCTCAGTTAATCCCAACGTCCTGTGCCCTGTGCCTGGTTCTGGAGCTTCAACTGACTCGTTCGTGAAAAGAAAATAGTGCAATTTCGAATTTTAACCAAGTTCCACCATCAGATAGTTACTCTCTCGGAATTTTCTACAGAAAGGAGTTAAATAAATAAAACAGTATCAAAAAGAAGAAAAACAATCATGTGAACGAGGTGACCTGTTTTTGTAAATCACGATCTGCACACCTAGGGTGTGATCATTATCTGGTATTTTAAAGTATGAAAAGAGGTGAACAAGATTATTTTGGCTTTGAAGTGGCATCACGGTCAGGTATTAAATTTGGCGAGGCCACAAAGCGACCGTAGTTGCCTATGAATGCCTTTGATGGAGGTATTAAATTACTTTGTAATGAAGGATAGCCCCTGCTTTTCATCTCTGCATCGTTCAAGGTCTTGAGAGGCTTTCAGCGAGTTAATAGAGGTTTTATTATGTATAAACCTCAAAGTTATTCACTTATATGTCTTCGTCAAGTGCCCGGAGGAAGTCCGCGAGTTTACGCTTGTATGTATTTTTAAAACCCCCGGGTAGCATTAAACGGTCGAATAAGGATTCAAAGGAATACCTCAGATTTACGTTTTTAATGGTCTTAAACGCAGGATTTTAACCCTTGAGAGTATTTTGTCGGGTGTAAGGAGAAAAATAGTCGTTTGGATTAAGAGTCAGTAATGGACCACTACAGACAAGGTACGAATTTAAGCATTCCGATTCATGCTTCGTAAATCGATTTTCACGCAGAACAAGATTTTCGCATCGGAAATTACTGAAACCATTACGTTTTTATTTTCCGTTGGTTCCAGGAATTTTAAATTGCCCGATCACAAGAAAGGCGATTCTCTACGCGAGTCAAATCGGTCCTCACAACAGTTTTCGCAGGCTTCTCAATCGAGCTTTGTTTCTTTCCCACCCTTTATCGTTCAAAGTGTAAACAATTTGCTGTAGCTGAGCCAAAGCGTCGAGATTGAGTTTGACAGGTTCTCATATATATTGCAGAGATTGCAATGGTTCAACATTAAACATAGCTTCAAAAGTTAATTGAAAAATTTAAGGGAACAGGGTGTAATAGATGTTTTATTCTTTTGAGTACCAAATGGGAATATTGGACCACTAGACAAGGTACGAATTTCAGCATTCTAATACATGTTTCATAACCAAAATTTTACGTAGAACGCGATGCGCATAGTGAAAATTACCGAAATCAACTCCTTACGAAGATATTTAATGATTCTTGATGCGTGAATTCAAACCACCCGCTCATGAAAACTAAATGCTCTACGTGATTCACATCGTGCGCTAAACTTTATCATGTCAGTCTCTGCGATATAAAAATCTGGCAACCTCGATCTTGACGCGTTGGCTCAGCTATAGCAAATTGCTTATAGTTTGAACAACACATGGTGGGAAATGAACATTGCTCGATTGAGAAGCTTTCTGAAACTGTTGTAGAGCACGATTTGACTCACGTAGAGCTCTGAGTTTCTTGTGAGCGGGCAGTTCGAATTCCTCGTAACTAATGTGAAATAAAGACGTTGATATCTTCGTTAGGAGTTAGTTTCAGTAATATTCGTTGCGCTAATCGTGTTCTACGTGAAGTTCTGGTTAAGAAACATGTACCAGATTACTTAAAATCGTACCTTGTCTAGTGGTCCATTGTCTCAGTTACAGCTTTTGCAACTGAAATCCTAAAATTTGTATATGAGGTTATGAATGTTAAAAATTGTTTTGAACCAAACGATACATCGAGCCACTACCGAATACGATCCATTTACATTCCTCAAGCCCGGCGCAAGCTTTTGCTCCTGAGCACGGGTACCAAGTCACGCTAATTCAGTCAGTCAGAATCGAGAAATAAAAAAATGCCTGTGAACTTTGGCAAATGTGTACACGCAGCACATGCAGGTGCACCATGCCACGGGGTAAGTACTCAGTCGTGTCTCTCCAATTAAACCCAAGTTAAGGGCGGCGCGGCGGCGGCAGAGACTCGGATAGGCAAATCGTGTTACTCAAGCACAGCCAGGGTATCACGTGTAAGTGCGTCGTAGGGATTGCATTCCAAATGAGTCACTACCGTATTACTGATCAATGCCTCAAGGGAACTTGGTGCGGAAATTCGGCGCTGACACATGAAGGATGTTTAAAGACTATGGTTACGCGCTTCTTAATCTCAATTGACGATATACGCTTCTCCTTCAATGGGATGAAGAAGGAGAAAAGGGATGCAGATTAAAAATAGAGAAGCACATTTCACACCACATGACGATTCTAATATCCTGTCATTGTTCTCTAATTGGAGAAACCCGTGAATGTGGCGAGTAACTCAAATGATAGAATAGTACGGTGCTTTACGCACCCATTGTGGTTGAATCCTTTTGAGTGAGCTCATTTACGGACTACACTCGATCGACAGTCAAAAGCGATTTCCCAAACCATATAAGGCATCGTAAGACTGTTAGAGGCGACCCCCCCCCCCCCCCCAAGAGCCTTACGTAATTTATGGACGACCCCTAACTGGATGTTAAAGTGGTGCTGAGCCCATACTGCTCTGAGGGAAACAACTCCCAGGAAACATCAATTTGAATAATATATTATATAATATATATTTTGAAAGAAACAAAACGGAAAAACCCTGTCAGTACAAAACTGAATGTGAAAAGCGTTCAGGCAAGACAGGTGCATGGGATGTGTCATAGACCGACACCAAATTTTGTTGTAACAAGAGAACCTTTATTGTCATGCAACTGAAAGTTTATTCCAAAATAAGCTTATTATATCATTTAACGTAACAAGTATCCTTCTGGGTCCAACAAAAAATTGAACAGGAAACGGATTTTCTGTTACAGTTAAGACGTTCTTTCTCAGTTCAATAGTCGGGTGAAAGTTCTTCTTGCATGAGGTGCTTTGATGCTTTTTCTCGGCCTTACCTAGTTCCTATATCTAGGGAGAGTACGGACTTCTCGAAGTATGGAGCCCTTAGGACCCAAAAGAGAAGCCAACCTTTGAAAACGAAAAATGTCACTGACTATCTTCAGATTCCAATATCAAACCAAAATGCCCAAGAATGTTCTTGAATAAGTGTTCTTCCGTAAAAGTGAGTAATGCAAAAACTAAGTCAAATATGTGATTTACCTACCAACGTTGGATCGTAATAATAATCGCAATAATAAATCACTCTGGCAACTGATACTGCTGACGAGAACGCTGATACGCTAGAGGTTGCATTTATTGCTGAAATGATCAAATGGCAAGGAGTCAGTCCAAATCTTAGACAGTCACTGCCAAAACTTCCTTACACTCCTAAGTTGTTCGCGTGTATTGAGAGGATGAACCGAATTATACCAGCACACATTCGTGAAGAATCAACGTTAGAGGAAGTTCATTGCATCATCTATTGTGCAGCTCAGGCGATAACACAAGCCGTCAAAGGCCCCACAAATCATGGGCGTAGG
The DNA here is from genome assembly GCF_918797505.1 of Bemisia tabaci. Taxonomy (NCBI): domain Eukaryota; kingdom Metazoa; phylum Arthropoda; class Insecta; order Hemiptera; family Aleyrodidae; genus Bemisia; species Bemisia tabaci. Next base: position 59,657,929 of record NC_092793.1, read on the forward strand.
GGAATCAAACTGAATGCACCAAGATGGCAACTTAGGATTGAAAGGAAAGTGGCCAACCTAAGGCAGGAGATTGGGAGAGTCACCCAGTGTGTCAAGGGGAATACCTCAAAGAGGTTAAGGGCGAAGATGGCCCATGTGAATGAGGAAAACCTTTTAACCCATCTTGATACACTGAAGCAGAAGTTAAAAGTTCAAGCTGCCCGACTCAGAAGATATAAAAAATCATACCAGCGCCATTTAGATAATGCTCTGTTTCAGCGTAATGAGAGAGCCTTCTATCGAAGGATGGGAAACGCCGCGGATGTGAGAAACGCTCCCGAAGAAATCCCATCGAAAGATGACGTAACGCGATTTTGGCGATCCATCTGGTCAGAGGCCAAGGAGCATAATAGCACAGCTCCTTGGATTGAGCAGGAAACAGTGCGTCATGCCCACATTACACATGAAGGTGAGGTTGAAATCACTAAGGAAGATGTGCGGAGAGCAACTTTGCATATTCATAACTGGAAGGCTCCCGGACCAGACAAAGTTCACAATTTCTGGCTGAAAAAGTTAACATGTGTGCATACGCAGCTTTCAAGAAGCATTCAAGATATTATTACTCATCCTGACAAAATGCCGATATTTCTGACTGAAGGAGTGACGTTTGCGAAACATAAAGGAGGCGATTCGAAGGACCCATCTGAGTATAGACCGATTACATGTCTCTCCACGCTCTATAAAGTCATCACATCCATTGTAACCCGATTAATTGGGAGACATGTAGCTAAGTGGAAAATTTTGTGTGAAGAGCAGAAAGGGTGTCGCAAGGGAAGCTTCGGGTGCAAAGAGCTGTTAATAATTGATTCGGTTGTGCTCAAGCAGGCTGTAAAGGAACGTCGTAACTTACATGTGGGTTACATCGACTACAAAAAAGCTTTTGATTCAATGCCGCACAGCTGGCTAATTCACGTTTTAAATATCTACCGAGTCCATCCTGTCATTGTTCATTTCCTGAAGAGCATTTTGGCATCTTGGCGCACCAGAATCATAATACAAGGATCGGCGAGTGAATTGGAAACTGAGGTCATCCACATCCTGCGAGGTATTTTTCAAGGTGACAGTCTTAGTGCATTGTGGTTCTGTTTAGGCCTCAATCCCCTCTCAAATTGCATTCGAGAGATGAAGGTAGGGTTCCCTCTGCGTCGGAACAGACAAGTACTCCACGTCATCAACCACCTAGCCTACTTGGATGATATTAAGATCTATGCATCCCAAAGAGACCAGTTGCATCAACTTTTCAAGGTGATTGAAGAGGTTAGTGATGATATTGGCATGATGCTTGGAGTACCTAAATGCGCGACGCTCCATATAGAAAACGGCGTTATAGTGCGGGAGGATGGTTTTGTGACCAATTCTGGTGACGTCATCAATAGCTTGACAATGGAGGATGCTTATAAATACCTTGGAATGTGGCAGAGCTCTTCCATCCAGAAGGTGAGAGTCAAAGAGCACCTGGTTAACACCTTCGTTGATCGGCTGAGTGCGATACTTAAGACCTCTCTAAACTCAAAACATACGACCAAGGCAATCAACACCTTCGCCATTCCTGCGTTAGCGTACTCATTTGGCGTTGTCCCATGGTCTGACACGGAGCTTGAGGGGCTTAATAGGAAAGTCAGAACCTTGATGACCAAGTGGAATAAGCATCACCCAAGAGCCGCGAAGGAGAGAATACACATCCCCCGCAAACAGGGGGGAAGAGGTATCCTTGATGTGAAGGAGGTCTGCCACAGCCAAGTCCGTAACCTGCGAAATTACTTCCTCAGTAGAAACGACAGCACTTTGCACGCTGCAGTAAATGCCATAGATAAATCCTACACGCCTTTGCGCCTCGCTTGTCACGATCTGAATGAAGAACAACCCTCAGACCCAGTTGCTGGCCAGTTGGAGGCATGGGCCTCCAAGCCGCTGCATGGACGCTTTTATCATTCAGTTGCGCAGGATCATGTTAGTGAAGGAAAGTCTTTCTTGTGGTTATCGAAAGGGCAGCTGTATCCAGAAACGGAAGGATTTGTTCTCGCAATACAAGACCAAGTGATCAGTACCAGGAATTACAAGAGATATATACTGAAGGAGAAGATCGAGAGCGATAAGTGTAGGAAGTGTAATGCTGCATCCGAGACAATAGATCACATTACATCTGGTTGCGCATTGCTTGCAGGGAAGGAATATACCGAGCGGCATAACAACATGGCTAAAATTATACATCTAGCGCTGGCCAACGATCGAGAACTATGTGATACTGCTGAACCCTACTACAAATATTGCCCAGCCACGGTCCTGGAGAATCAGCGCTTCCGGCTCTATTGGGATAACCCGATCCTAACCGATAAAACCATCATGGCAAACAGACCGGACATAGTGCTTGTTGATAAGCGAGATCGCACCGCTTACATCATTGATATTAGCATCCCTAATAATCATAACTTGGAGCTGAAGTATCAGGAAAAGATGGTAAAATATCTGCCCTTAGCTGCAGAAATGAAGCGATTATGGAACCTGAATATTGTTTGTATCAAGCCCCTGATAATGTCAGTAACGGGGATAGTTCCAAAAAGTTTAGTTCAACATCTTCGAGACCTCGGAATAAACAGTTACCTGCTTCATTCAATGCAGAAGTCCGTCGTTATAAGCACGTCAAGTATTGTCAGGTCGTTTCTTAATATCGAATAATTTTTTTGATTTCGCTTAAAATTTAATTTTTTTAAATTTTTTTTTTTTTTTTTTAAATTTTACTTTAAAATAACGTTTACCCTTTTTTTCAAGCAAGATAGTATGTGTTACTGACTTTGGCCTGTGGCCCGTCAGTAATACTTGTGCCGGAAGTGTTCCCTCTTCTGAGTTACAAAAAAAAAAAAAAAAAAAAAAAATCACTCTGGATAATTTTAATTCATAGATTGGCTGCCCTTTGGGCTCAAAGAGCTCAATGACCTAACCTCAAAATAACCGACATGTCCGTACTCTCCCTATATAGGTGCTCTAGTCTTATCGTGGCCTCTCAAGATTCAAGACTCGAGTCTCGCCGGGACGGGAAAGAGTAGGTAACTGAGTTTGCAAAGAGATGGACCTATTATACGCGGAACTTGACAGTCGAATTGTCTGGCTGCGCGACACGTAACGGCGCGCCTTCAATGTACCGATCTGCAACCCACGTCGCGCACGTATCGACGGCAACATTCAGAGGTGATACCAACGAACGGGGCGCAGCGCTATCGGATACTTGCGGAAACTCTACTTTCTTACGGTGCTCCTTACGGGGAACCTAGAGGAATTTTACATAGATCGGCAACATTCCGCTGACGAGGATGTTCAGAACGCCCGGGGTGGGTTGATTGATGACTCCGTTTTCCCGAGCATCCATTGCTTTTGACAGACCAATTGGACAGTTTTACCGCTGCTTTTATTTCTTTCCGCGGTTTTTTCTTCTTTTTCTCTTTTTTACAGCCGCTGACTCCATGCTTACGGCCGGAAAGCTTTGTGCGCGCGTTTTTGTCCCGGGAACCCGGTGGGATTTCTATCCGGCTCCGCGTTGGTGGAGTGCCTTTCGCCTCCTCGCAGCCGAAAAATCATTCAATCGCGGAAAAAGGGAAATATATATATGTTGAAAATGTTTTAGCTCTGATAGTAGAGATTACTGTAACAGGGTGTCTACAAGTCCGGAATTTCCGGAAAGTCCGGAAATAGTACTGATTTTTTAAGGGCGGTTCGGAAGTACTGAAAAAGTGCGGAAACTTCCGTAAAAAGGTCCGGAATTTTTTTAAATTGTTTGTCTTTTTTGTCGCAATTTCAAATTTTTGAAATTTTTTCAATTCCATTAAATGGAGGTACTAAAAAGTAAGGAGTTTTCTGTTGGAGGAGGTACTGAATTTCTTGAGAATGTACTGAAAAAGTACTGTAAAAGTACTTATTTTTGACCAGTCTGTTTAAGTAGACACCCTGTGAAAGCTTCTTGCTCTGGAAAAAAAAGAATTATAAGAATGTTTTGTAATCCACACGGGGAGAATTTTCAACACGAAAGTTTGGTTAATACGGGAGGTAAAACACAAAATAACCCTAGCCTTCGGTTGACAATTTTAAGAAAAAATGCCAGGTAGGCTTCTTGGAGGCATTGAATAGAAAACGAGTAGTGAATACAAACGTTTCAATCGGAGGAATGCATTTTTTCAGTCTCTCCATAGTTCATTTTATTTTATTCTTTTAAACGAGTTTTACTCAAGTCTTATAAAATACAGACAGATTTACAAGGAAATTGACTTAGGTATACAGGGTGTCTCACGAAAAACGAGCCACCTTGAATATCTGCCGAACGCGTCGGAATTTCGAAAAACGGTAAAAAACGTGTTCGTTTATATCGAGGGGGACACCTTTTGGCGTATTCGACATTTTCCCAAACCGCGGGAGGGGCGCGGGGCGGGGGGTGCCCCACCCGTAAGTCGAACTTTTCAAATGGCACCCCTACTTTTTTATTGCAGAAATCAATTCTACGCAAAAAAAACAAGCCACCCTGTCCAAACCGAATGTAAATCGGACAATTTTTCAGTGATTGACAGAGTTTGAAACATTTTTTTCATACTCTTTTCAAAAATTTCCCACGCCCAATGGAATTGCTGTATCAAACCAAACTCTCCGCCAAAAAAATTCTTAAACATGGCACTTTCGATAAAAAAAATAAAAAAAATCTGCTGCACTCGAAATCTGGAGCACGCGGAGCCCTTCTTTGCGGCATTGAAATTCGTTATACCGAACATTTCCGAGGGGCGCTTATCGGGAGGGAGTAGTAAGTTTTAGACAAGAATTATTCATCTTTTTTCTGAAGCATAAGAAACCGTGTCCATGAAGAAGCAGTTAAGTAGAAAAACAAAGCACCGCGGAAAAATAGCGTCCTCAGAAGTATCAAGGTCCGGCTCAAGTCATTAACCCCCCCCCCCCCCCCCCAAAAAAAAAGCTAATCCATTTGTTTTTCTACTTAACTGCTTCTTCATGGACACGGTTTCTTATGCTTCAGAAAAAAGATGAATAATAAATTCTTGTCTAAAACTTACTACTCCCTCCCGATGAGCGCCCCTCGGAAATGTTCGGTATAACGAATTTCAATGCCGCAAAGAAGGGCTCCGCGTGCTCCAGATTTCGAGTGCAGCAGATTTTTTTTATTTTTTTTATCGAAAGTGCCATGTTTAAGAATTTTTTTGGCGGAGAGTTTGGTTTGATACAGCAATTCCATTGGGCGTGGGAAATTTTTGAAAAGATTATGAAAAAAATGTTTCAAACTCTGTCAATCATTGAAAAATTGTCCGATTTACATTCGGTTTGGACAGGGTGGCTTGTTTTTTTGCGTAGAATTGATTTCTGCAATATAAAAGTAGGGGTGCCATTTGAAAAGTTCGACTTACGGGTGGGGCACTCCCCGTCCCGCGCCCCTCCCGCGGTTTGGGAAAATGTCAAATACGCCAAAAGGTGTCCCCTTTGATATAAACGAACACGTCTTTTACCGTTTTTCGAAATTCCGACGCGTTCGGCAGATATTCAAGGTGGCTCGTTTTTCGTGAGACACCCTGTATACGTTTTTATTACTACTCGCTGTCAACCAGGTGTTGACACACAGGAACCGCCAATTGGCATTACTTCGGCAGGGGGAGGGCGTTTATTTAATTATATAAGTGTTCGATCTCTAATAAATTTCTAATCATATTTTCTATCAAGTTCCAGTTTTCCTCGCAGTCAGTCATTAATTGTACTATATTGTCTATTGTAATTTTTTTGTTTCAGGTGAGTTTCTCTCTCTCTTTATTAAATTTTAAGCAAATGAAGAACGTATGTTCCGGTGTGTCAACCGCTCTCCAGAACGGTCAGTAATGCAACATTCAATTTTTTTTTTTTTTTTTTTTTTTTTTTTTTTTTGTGCGGACTATCAGCTGGGCCGCCATGGGTATCTGAATTCCGGGAGCAGGGGTCTCTTCTCAAGATGCGCTAGATTTGGGAGCAAGTAAATATGCCGGAACCGCAATCGCAATTTACAATGCCTCTGATTTATTGCATTTATTGTCGAATCTGAGCGCCATAGCGCCTTTCAATTTGGGACATGCAACATGGACATCCATCAAGCACGAATAGTTGTATCTCTGCCCCGTCATAAAGACAAATCCTTTTCCCGGCTCTATTTCCATGTCGTGTCGGTTCCGTTCGGCTCAATTTCAGGTGGCTACGTGAGGAACATAGCCTAAGATAAGAAAGACGTAATCCGACCTAGTTTTTGTGTGGCCCGTTGTGAAACGATGACCAACAAATTTTGGTTTGAGCCGTTTGCGAAACTAGTTTGTCGAACACAGGCTCGGCTGCAAAACAGCTTACCAATCATTAGGCGCAAAATAGTATTGATCTACGCGTATGGAATCTTTATTATTTTGGAAGCCGACACTGCCGTGCTAAGGAAGAACGCCGTATGGGCCTTCAGACGTTGCCACATTTCCTTCGATAAAAAACGATTTCACCGGGAAAATTGCGTATATTTTGCTTCAACGTTTTCGAAACATTTTGATCACCATTTAATCTGAAATATTTGAAAATTCCCAGGAAAAATATGCACAACTAAACTGCATTTAGCAGAAAGGAACCAAGACATACAGCTATTGCCGAATTTAACTGGGCAATTTAAATGTTCACAAGACGAAGCATGTGCGGACTCCTCTGAACATATAAGAAATTTACGACGTTTTATATGCAGAAAATTCCCTAAAATTTGCATAAATCCGCACTTCCTTTTTCATGTAAAAAACTTAATAGTCCAATAAATTGAACTTGGTAATACCTGATATGGCTGGGTTCATTTCCGCTTAACGTGGGCCAACTTTCCAAAGAAATACTTATTTTATCCGGGTCAATTTGGCAACTCTCGAATGCTCTTACTGCCTTGCCAAGGACAAACGTCATATGACCCTTCAGGCGTTGCCAAATTTCTCGTGGCAAATCACTAATTTTCAGGAAAATTTTTTAATACGATCGTTCCCATGAGGCTTTTTATCCAACTTCAACCAAATACTGTGTCTGTAGATTGTTGTTATTTCACCCAATAAAAAAAAAAAAATAAATATTTGTCTACCACTTTCTCAGATAACTTTGTTTGTAATTTGATCTAAAACGTATGAAAATTTCAAGGATTATTTCTTAAAAATTAACATTTTATCCAAGGAAATTTGGCAACTCTCGAATGTTCATACGGCGTTTTCCCTTAGCACGGAAACATACGGCGTTCTTCCTTAGCACGACAGTACAGCCATGGGTCGTGTCTGTGATACCTCGTCTCCGAGGATACCTCATAATTTTGTCCCTACCCAAAGGACCCGTGGTAATTGTTCTTAGCGCACATAGCAGCGTTTGATCATGAACCAGCCACCAGCCACAAAGGGGAGGAATGGAAAAAAGGGTAAAAATTTGCATACCGCGCGGGGGCGGGGGCGCTCCAGTTGAGGGTGGATGTCGCCAACTTCCCGACGGAGCGCGCGCGAATTCTTCGCTTCGGTTCCGGAACGTTTATTAGTTGCCCGAAGCTGAAACGCTGAACATAATGTGATGTAATTACCTATTAATTGCACCCCGCTGCGGGAACCGATAGCTTCAACGCGCCCCGCTCAAATTGAATATTAATATCTCTTTGTATATAATTTCCCCGCCGTGTTTTCAAGGACCTGCAAGGCGCCCTCCCCTCCCGCCCCTCCCTTCTTCCCGGCTGCCGAGACGACGCGGGATGAACTCGATTTCGCCCTCCTTGACGAAATTATCTCTCCGCCGCGCTCCCTCAGTTTCCCTCATTATTATTACTTTTTGTCGTCAAGTGGGCCTCGCCTGCCGCCCGTGAATTCCTACTGGAGGAACGCACGGTGGCACGCCCGAATTTCTCCCGAAAAAATAACCGCCCCGCTAGCACTGAATCTTAAATCTGGACGTGAAAGAGAGAGAGAACGGAAGGGAAAATAAAGAGAGGAAGGAAGAGAGGCCAGCATTTTTGAAACGTAAATTAGAAAACCCTTTTTGTCCTTCTTTTTTATTTGCAATTAACGTTAGCGAGCTTTGAAAGAAAACTTTCTATCATAATTCTGTCAAATTCTCAGAGCACTGACTTTCAAATTTGGGCATTAAAAGGGAGAGAGAAAGAAAGAAAGAGTGAAAGAAAGGAAGAATAAAGAGAGGAAGGAAGAGAAACCGGGACTATTGAAACATTAATTAGAAAATTATTTTGGACCCTCTTTTATATTTGAAATTGACGTAAGCAAGCTTTGAGAAAAAACTCTCCGGGCACAAAATTTTGTTGAATTCTCAGAATCTTATTTATTGATGCGGAATGAAATGTAAGTTTAAAAATACGCGATAAAAGAAGCTTAACATTTAAATGAACTTTTTGTCGCAGCTCATCAAAATAAAGTGATCAAAACTTGTAAAAATGCGAATCAGTATTTTTACGTACTAAAAACTTATCGGACGGTATAGTTTTGGCAACATTGAATGTACCTCGAATTCTCCCCAACTAGGCAATCTCTCGCGTGTCTTCATGGTCATAATATTCACAATTTGACAGGTCCCTGATCTCTCATTTATTTTGAGTTATTGATAATGAATCAGGCCAAGTTTACCATTCCCAAATAGCGATTCCTGTTAGTTGATTCGCTCTTATTCCTGTGGTAAAGTTTCATTTATTCCAATGTCTTTGATGTTTTTCCTCTCAAAAGACACGTTTTCTTTTGTGAGATTCCTGGATCACTTTTAAAAAATGCATGAAAGATGATGTAGACAGAAGCAACCTGTTGCTTCAGAGAGGAAGCTTTTTCTGCTGGCTCAAAGGTGCCGCCGTGTGGTCTGAAACTTTGGGAAACGGGGGTGGAATTTGAGAAAACGAGAGCGAGACTATCCTCCAAAGGGGGGGATTTCCTTCCAGCCGAGGGGGTCCGAGGGGGGTCCCCCCAAGAATAATTCTAAATCGTAGGTACCCCTGAAATGGAATTTTGGGTTGTTTTCATGGTAAAATATTACATTTTTCTCCTCTTATATTAAGGGTCCAAAAGGAAAAATCTCGTTTTTATTATTAGAATAACCCCTAAAGTAACGGAAGCAGTATTATGTCTCCCTGTCAAACATTCAAAAGGACTTGTTAATTGCAACGCTAAATTCCAGCACCAAATGTCAACATTGATTTTTCGTCGATGACTTTTCTAGAAAATCCTCAAAAACTTCGAGAGGAGGCTGCAACTTCCTCCACTCCATACACGCTCCGTTACCGTGTAGGCTTTTTACGCAAGCTTTTTTTCAAATATTTTGTAGAAAGAAAGTTGCGGCCAATGTTGAAAAGCAATATCGTTCGTCAGAAAAATGAATGAATATAAACATGAATGTGAGCTTTCATATCTGTTGGAAACTTTTTACAAGATTGTTGAACTGAAATTGAATTTTTAACTTTTTTCATCAAAACAATTAAGCCACATATTCCCGTTAAAATGAAAATAAGTAAAGTAAAGCGAATGTTTGTCACGTTTTTGTACAAAAACTCTCACAGGTATAGCTGTTAAAATATTCAGCTATTTTTATCAATCTGTTCGTATTTTAAAAGTACATCAACTTTTATGTGCGTACCCAAGTTTGTTGAATTTCACTCAACACGGTTTAACTTCTACACCTTCAACGAGTAAATACGCCCAGGATAGTTGCGTGAGAAAAACTTAGCCTCTGTTCAGCAATTTTAGAAAGATGCCACTTCTGAATTTACCCTAGGGTCCAATATACTTGGCAGGGTCAACGCTATCCTAGACTAATTAAAAAAGCAAGAGCATAAAAATACCTCCGACGATATAGATATTAATAACCTCGTTTTCCTGAAGTTTTTTGGCCATAGAAACGAATGTTTGGCCCGAAGTGCGAGGGACTGCGCACGATGTTGTTGTTTTTTTTTTAAAGTAGGTATAGGCGTGTAGAAATTCAAATTGATTTTTAAAGACTTCAGCAGGGCGCATTGCTTCAACGTCTTCTTGATATTGTTTGTCAAGTCCATCCACTCTCTTCCCCATTACCTACTGATAAAATATTTATTGAGTGTAAAAAGCGAAGGACGTTAATCTCAAAAATATAAAAAATGAACCGACTTTTTCTCTCCTTTAAATAAGGAAATTTTAGCTCCCTCCTCCGTGAGGAAAATGGAGCAGCGGAAACCGGTGAACATTTAAGAGAGTCAACAACTTTCTTTCGTTTGGGTACATATCGACATGTAGCTTACACGGGAATTCATCGGAAAATTGATCGTCTCTAAAATGCAGCCTAAAAATTGAACTAGTAAATGCCCCGGCTGCCATTTTGTCGCCCTCCTGACATAAGGGCGTAACTACAATCTGCAATGAACCCTGTCCTCCATACAACTCGAAGCATTTTCCGGGCTCATCTCATTGGCGGATCCAACAAATTGGCAACATTGTCTTTTCTCCATTTAAACCCATGGAAATGTATCGATTGTTGAAGGGGCAAAGTGCTCCGACAAGAATCGATTATTTAGCATAGGCTTAAATGGAGGAAATCCGGTGTTGCCAAATTGCTGGATCCGCATCTGGCTCATCTCAATGTGCAGTTACGTCCTTATGTCGGTCAAGCGACGATTTGGCCGCAGAAAAAAATTGATCCCCTCGCAACGAAACTCAACATACCTGAAAACATGTTTCCATTCCTTTGCAAAATTTTGGTCAATTCTATTAAATTTGATTTATTTGGAGAGGTGAATTTTGGCCGAAATCAGTCGCATTTTCTAAATGAAAATTTAGAGGACGTGTGCTTATACATGGCTTTTGTGGTTGAAAGTATTGCGATCACTGTTACTGAAAAATCTTAGAGGAAAAAGGCATTAATTAACCTCAGTTTATCCTGAAATTCATTAACCCAGTAAATCAAACAGTGTTACACCGGGAAAAAACACATTGGATCTACAGTCCAGACTCTTTAAAACATTGACAAGAAAAAGGACTCTTGATTCAATCAGATTTTTGCTTAAATCAAAAGGAAATCCGCTCAAATTAAGAGGCTTGACTCTTGATTTAAGCTTAAATATGATTGAATCAAGAGTATTTTTTCTTGTCGATGTTTTTAAGAGTCTGGACTCTAGATCCAATGTGTTTTTTTTCCAGTGTAAAATAAATAATACTATTGCTACTTGCCACTTTTGTCGAACTACTTAGCACGTTAATCACAATCGTAAGGTATCGAACCGCGATGATTAAATAAACGTGCGTAAACTAATTTTTGAATTTTTACTGCACGTAAAAATCGCTCTTCGGGTGCATCAATTCTCACTCCACCAACAACTGACCTTCTGATGAAATTGCGAAAAAGAGAGCAGAATAACAGGTGTTCACTGCTAGTCACTGCGATCGATCACTGTCACTTGAAAGTTACGGTGATTTTTCACTCCCAGACCGATACAGTAACTACGTTATTCGATACTCGATACATTTGATGCTTCCTCTCAGAACAAAAAACTGTTTAAATAATCGTATTTTTTTAACCGCCGCATTTATTCGGAATAATGCATAACGATTATGAGAAACAGTTCACAGCTAAAGAAAGTAGACTCTACTCGTAAATATCGAGAAAAATATCAAAGATGTGCCTACAAGGTTTAAATTTTTGACCCGTAAAAATAATGTGTCTTTCAGTAGAAGCAGAATTTAAAACGGCGCGAAACATTCTTTATAGTCTAAATATAATGATTTTTATTCCACTGAGCTTGAAATGTTTTTGGCTTACAAAACAAGCTGGTTTCAAGGTGTTCGTCAGTGAAAATACATACAGAGGCGAATCCAGCAATTCGACAACACCGGATTTCCTCCATTTAAACCTATGCTAAATAGTCGATTCTTGTCGGAGCACCTGGACCCTCCAAGAATCGATACATTTCCATAGGTTTAAATGGAGGAAATCCGGTTATGCCGAATTGCTGGATCCGCCAATGTCCATTCAATTCTAAACATCATGCTGTAATTACAAGAGGGATTATATCCCCTGAGAAGGAGCCGAGCACGTTTGATTGCTGATGCTGAAGGCGGTGGCGCACAGTGGATTGAGTCAATCAGAAAGGTCGGACATGAACTTTTTGACAAAAACTGCGACTTTTGATGTTTATTTCGTCACATTATAAAATTCAAGGGATGGCTCCGGAAGAAAATTTTACGGGGAAACCACACTGGAAAAAAAAACACATTGGATCTAGAGTCCAGACTCTTGAAAACATTCACAAGAAAAAATATTCTTGATTCCATCAGATTTAAGCTTCAATCAAAAGGAAATCCTCTCAAATTAAGAGGCTTATGGTAGTTATGGTTCTTGATTTAATCAAAAATGCGATTGAACCAAGAGTATTTTTTCTTGTCGATGTTTTTAGGAGTCATGACTCTAGATTCAATGTGGTTTTTTTCCAGTGCAATGGAACAACTTTTAAAACTTCTAAGTTTTGCATGAACGGAGTTATAAGCTTTTAAAGTTTCCAAATTTTGTCCGACCTCTCCAATTGACTCGGCCCAGCGTGTGGCGGTGGCGGAAATTGTGGTGGGAGCGCAGCGGTGCGGGGTCGAAGGCGGCACGGCGATCCGCGGAGATCAGCCAAAGTGGCAATAATCCGCAATAATGTGATGCAAGAACCACGTTTAAGACCACCTGGATTCTTCGGCTCGGAGGCCTCGTTCCGGCAGGATTACTCGCGGCTAAGCTCGTCTAAAAAGATCAGCTCAAAACTTGGTGCCTCCGTCACCGACTTTAACGCTTTTTCTATCGTATCCACTTGAGTTACCACCCTTTATAATATACTAGGCAATAAGCTGGGTGGTAAAATGGTGCTGGATCCACACCATTTTGCGGGGAGAACGAAGCCGAAAAGAGGAGATTGAAGGGATTTTGGAGGGAGGGGATTATGTTAAGGTGCTCAATGCCCCAAGATTTGTGGTTTGAAAGAGAGCAGTGGAGGTTAGGAGTCGTAGAGCGCGAGGGAGTGCTGTAAAGCGACTTATATGTATGTACGAAGCCGAAAAGTTCCAAACATGTCAATTTTTTTTTCAAATTTCATCTTGTTACATACACAGTGTGGGCCATTTCTTAGTATTTTTCTTGGTAATGAGCGAATATCCGAATGTTTTGCATCTCAGGCTCAGAGAGACGAGACAATAAATTCACGGGAAAAAGATCTTAGTATCAAAAATTCAAAATTGAGCCGCACTATTACCTCTGTTTGGAGAAGTGGTTTGCCAGCCTCGGTGGTGTAGTGGAAAAATCAGTTTGCTGCCAGCACTGAGGCCCCGGGTTCAATCCCCGGGAAGTGACTGATGTTTAAGGACTCTCGAATATCAGTCATAGTAACCGTGGAAGACTATGGCTATGCCACACCAACGCTCAGGCCCTTTCAGGTAATAGGGTGCGGGAGGGATTGCTACGAAAGAGTAATTTTAGGCGATTAGTTAGTAATGATCGTGGATTTTCCGATTACATTTTCTGAAAGGAATATATCGACGGTGAGACTACGAGACCACGTATTTCGGTTTGCGACGTTGTAGACTTCCTGTCATACTTTATTTTTTAAATAGAAGACTACTCAACGTCAATTCTCAAAAACTTATGAGATTTTTCTTCTCTGTGCGAAGAAAACCCTGTGGAAACTGTAAGGTCTGATAATGATTCGTTCTCCTTCGAAAAAATAATATGGAAGCGGAGATTTTTAAACACCGCAAACGAGCCACGTAGTCTGGTAGTTCCACCGTTGCTATGCACCCAGAACTATTCTGTGTTCATGCCCGGCTGAAATGTTATCTGCCTGTGTTCGTGTGCGAACTGCGTGGACAGGGACATGCTGGCAGCATCGTAACCTATAAACCTCAGCCCATGACCGAGCGAGAATAGGGATTGTATAAAGACGCGAGCATACATAATGTCTTTGTGAACTTACAATATCGAGTCTCTTTGAGTCGTGTGTTGAACTCAGCGGAGTTGTCATTTTTTAGAAGCACTCTAACTTAAGCTGTGGATAAATGCAGCTGACGTTTTTGCTTGGTGTCAAGTCACCGAATTATGCTATTATTAATACCGTGCTAGTATGCTGGGGAAGAGAGTTGGCTTCTGTTCAACCCCTTCGAGACCGGAATAAGCAGAAAAATAGGGAGGTTGCGCTGCCGTGATCAGTGGCGTGGCGTGAATTGCGATATATCGATTGTTATGCCACTTAAACCTATGGAAAAAGATCGATAAATAGGGTGTTCGCAGCGAACACCTTAATAATCGATTCTTTACCATAGGTTTAAATGACATAACAATCGATACATCGCAATTCACGCCACGCCACTGCCCGTGATGACTTTCCACGTAGACCCGAAACGAGTCTGTAGTTGCCTTCTGATCAATCGTAACTAGTGGGGTGCCAAACAGCAAATCTCTATGGGGTTATGGGTTATGCCGTGCTCAGCAGGCTTATCATTTAAAGAGATAGACAAAGGAGACCGAGAGAGAATGAGCAATCTTATTGGTGGAAGCGGATGGTTTCAATGGACAAATAAGGTAAATAATAGACTATAACCGACTGCAACCCACGGGAAATCCTGTAGTTAGTCTATAATTTTCCCCTTAATCCAAATTAACTTCTCGTTTCAACCAATAGGAGCGTTCTATTTTCGTTATTTTATGTCGTCTTTATTTATTGCGATGTCTATCAATTTCAATAATCAGCCCGCAGATTAGCTTGTTTCCTCTGCAGTGAAATTTTCAGTTGATTTCACAGCACATTGCAAAATCACCAACTCTATTGAAACGATGCGACGTGCGTGCGTCAAACCGCGATCAATTCATACTTTTAAACGCCGAAGTGTCAAGATGCTGCCCCATAAAATATCGATTGAAAGAAAGCGAGGCAACTGTGTTTTCTCGGCGAGAGAAAGCAACCGCAAATGTTCACTCGCTTTTTAGCGGCTCTGGTGCTTGCACTAGAGCTGCTATTCCGGACGGTCCCAGCTGGGGAGTATCATTGGACCATGTTACATTGTAGAGACCGCGCGTTGGTTAATGGGAATCGGCGCCATTTTCGGCTATGTTCCTTGTCATGACTTTATTTTATTGCATATTGTTTTATTGTTAGCCAATGCTATGTTGTGTAGTGTATTTTTGGAATCATGGTGATACAGTCAATAATTCAAAACTTGTCTGTGCTTTAATCTCGTGATGGAAAAAATGTACTTTACGTTCAAAATTTGAAAATTTGAATTTTAAAGTTTTCGCGGTTAAGGAAGCTCCAACTACTGGGTTGGAGCTTCCTAGTCAAATTACTCGATATCAGCTGATAGCAAACAAAGGTTACCAAGGAAACCGTAAACGTCTAATGCCGTCTGCCCACGTAGCAAATGGGAGGCGAAAATGGAAGTCATCAGTGCATCGTTGAGTGTTGACGCCCGATCCCATTTTCAGACATGTTCACACGTTTTGCTTGCAAAGAAAAAAGGTGGCAAATCAATTTTTATTATTGGACCAATGAGTGTTCTCCAATTTGAGTTTGTAAACATCGTGGTTTCTAGGTTAGGTTTTTGGCTGTGTGATAAATGATATTATGCCGTCTTTGATTTTGTTAAAATGACTCGATATATGTTATTTGATAAACGATTGGAGTTTTGATAAAGTAAGTTGATTTGAATTAAAAATTGTGTCCTTAAAAAATGGATGATGAGGTGATTTGGTTAACATGGGCATTTGTGGTACTTGCGGCGTATTGGGAGTTTGTATGGGAACGACGTGGCAGTAGTCCACACTTTTTACCAGAAACTATTTTGTACAAAGTTCTGTACAAATTTTACACTATTTATACAGTAATATAATACAAAAAAATTATGTACTTTATCACAACTCACATAGCTTCAAAACAAGATAGAAAATGATGGATGCTCAGCCCCGACACATCGATGATCGCGAAATTTGCGCGGCCCGCGCAATTTTCACGTTCAACACTCACCGATGCACTGATGACTTCCATTTTCGCCTCCCATTTGCTACGTGGGCAGACGGCACACAACAACCGTGGCCATCGGGGCGATTATTGAAATGACATCGACTCTATGTCGCCGCTTACGACAAGACATATAGCCCTATCTTAACCGTGTAATATATCGCAATTCGATATTCAAAACCATTACCTACAATTTCAGATATAAAAATGCAAATTTTTTGCAGCCTCGCTAAACGACTTATCAACCATGCATTCCAAAGCTTCTTATCACAGGGCTGTGAAAATATACAATCTAATAAATACAAAATAACCAAATATCTAAAAAGACAAAATTTCAGTTACAGTCAGTTTCAGTCTTATTGTTGCACAAACTAGTTATTTGACAAAAAAAGAATATGATCACTCAATTGAAAGAAATTGGCGCCCAATCACAACGACAAGTTAAAAAAAATACTGTGGGAGAAATTTTTTAGGATGCGGACCTCCAAAGAGCCTTCAAAATTAAAAGTATACAACAAGTGATAGTGCCATGCATTCTGCATATCAAGGGCCAATACACATTTATACACCGGCTACGTAAATCTGCTAAGTTACAAAACATGAATCGACAGTTGTCGGATTGTACATCAGTGACAAAATGTGTCTAGGCCCTCATTCTTGACTACAACTACTGTCGCCAGAGCCGCTCTCCGACGCGAATGCGTTGGAGCTTCCTGCTTGTTTAATTTAGCCGGAGCACGGTTAAAGTAGCTGAAGCAAGGCAAGTACTGATAGAATAACTGAGGTGCACTAAAGTGTTGCGAGGATGTGCCACAGTTTAAAGAGCGTCGACTTAGATAAATTCCGCCAACGGCCAAGACATCATTAATGCATGCAAGTTGAACGGCGGCGCAGCGCAGCGATGCACCGAGAACAATGCGTGCGTTTTAACCGCCCGACAGATGAGCAGCTCCTCGCGGGTCGTTGACAGTGGCGTGGCGTGCTTTGCGATATATCGATTGTTATGCCATTTAAACCTATGGAAAAGGATCGATAAACTGGGCGTTCGCAGCGAACACCTTAATAATCGATTCTTTACCATAGGTTTAAATGGCATAACAATCGATACATCGCCATTCACGCCACGCCACGTCGCTCTTTTTCGGAGGCAGTGCCGTTCAGCCGTTTTTTGCAGCTGTAGACAAGGATGCAGTTTTGAAAATAGTTCCAACTGATAACATTCTCTTGTTTTATTTGCTCACTAACTGAGGCTTTTGATCAGTTGCTTAACTAGCTTCACACAGACCTCTTGTGGCTCGCAGAAATGCATAATGATCGTCAGGCCTAGACTACCGTGATAAGGAAAAACTCCGTATCAACATTCAAGAGTTGCCAAATTTTCTTTAATGTAATGTTTATTTTCTAGAAGAATCGAGAATTTTCTCTTGAAATCTTCAAATAAGTTAGATCTGATTGCGAATAAAAATCTAGGAACAATTGAGGACACCGCACCAAGAACAGCCTATAGGCGTGTAGGTCGTTATTGCGCCCATCTGCTTTTCGGATTCTACGTACCCTGGACTACGCTGTGGTAGCGATATATAGATAGGTAACGGCTCGAGGTCGAAAAACCTTTTTTTTCCGAGTTAAGTCAGGCCTCTGGATTGATGGGCGCAAGAACGACCTATAAACGGGCCTATAAGGTGCTAGTTACCCCTTCCTTTACTCACTATCGATATTCTTTCATTTTGCGTTAATCATGCGTGATTAAAATGATTTAAACTTCACATTGCCACCAAAATGACCGATGGGCGTAATAATGGCCTATAAACCGCGTTTTTAAATTAAATATATGAGAGTAAAAACCCGAAATGTATCGCAAAATCTGCCCGTTATCCTTCAATAGAAGGGTTAGGTCACCCAAAAACACCAAAACAGGGTACCTGCATAGAAAAGTCTGCGCCGCACATCAAAAACAAAACTTTAAATGCGTTTTTCTCAAAACACGGTTTCCAGTTATAGGCTGTTCTTGGTGCGGTGTCCTCAATTGGAGGGAAAAATATCCGGAGAAATTTCTATTGTAACTGAGGGATGTAGATTCCTTTGCTATTGCAGTAGATATCGCTGCAGTGACAGCTTCTTCTCTTGTTTTTTCTTCAAAGGCGACGTTTAAATTACAAGCTATAAGGAAAAAAAAAACAAATAGATAGATAAATAAATAAATAAATAAATAACAACAACTATCAAACAAAAAATACACACAATTAGTAAGGTACAAATTACTAGGAACAGGCTCCAAGCCAAATTGACCACTAGACAAAGTGCGAATTTATAGTACAGGAAAAAGACTCATTCAACATTAATATGAAATTTAGTATCAAGTCTTGTGGACTTTACGTTGGGTCAGTTGATTTTTGAATATTGGCAATTATTCCGTGATGGACTATGCTCACCATTTGGAAGATTTTATGGAGAAAAGGATCGTCCCCAAGGAGGGTGGCGATTGTCATCAAAAATAAAATCTTGACATGTCACGTGAAATATTTCAATCCATGAAATTTCAGAAATTTGTGAAAGATATCGAAAACTAACGGTTCTTTTTTATGTTTCTCAAAATTTTAAAATTGTGACTTTCTTCTGTGTTTGAGTGCAGATTGCATACTCGAGCCCCTAAGAAACATGACCAATTTCACAGCCTCGTGAAACATGAAATACTTCACTGCAGTTAGAGTCCTACCATACCCAGAGTTAAGACAGCTCGATTATCAGCTGGTCATGGTGTCACAAAAGTGTGCACCCAAACCAACGATATTGAGGGATAAGGATAAGGAATCCTGCGATGTCTGTCACAACACCATCAACAAAACTGATCAAAACCTAACCAAAGAAATTGCAATAAAATAAAATGAGATTGATTTGTGAATAATTTCTTAATCTATTTTCATTTTGGTACGATGAAAATTACAATTTACTCTGATAAATCACAATTAGGTCATGTTCCCACTATTTTTGCTTATTTTCGAGCCACCGCCATCTTGGTGCACTCTTTTGTGACTCCATGAGCGAAAACCAATCAGAATTGGATTCTTTTTTTAGGCCACTTTCAGCCCTACCAAGCCCGACCAGAATTGCGATGGCGTAACTCTGGGAATAAAGGGACTCTAACTGCAGTCTCCAATCTTTCATTTTTTTCTTAAGTTTCATGTCACCCACCTTATTTGTGCGTCGTCAACGTGTGCGTGTACACTAACCGCTCAAGGGTATCGCGTATCTGCGATAGCGAGGAGCTCGTAACGGGAGCAAGGATCAGAGAGGAGCAGCCCTTATTTATTCAGCGTTCACTCGTCATTGCTCTTCATTTTAATGGATTACCCTCACCCCCACCCCCACCCCCACCTCCTCCCCTCTCGAGCTTTGCTTTCACCCGCCCGACATCACGCAGCTTCCAATATTACCGATGTTCGAATGTTCAATGTTCAATGATGCTGAGTAGTATCAGACATTAAGCGCCACTTACGAAGGGTGCTTTGCTTTACTTTTTCTATCCAGGCTTGCCATCCGATTTTTATTTTGGTTATTTCGTCCGAAGATCCGCTAAAAATTGAATCAGTGAGAACGGAAACACACCATTTCGGTAACTCGAAAATGCTCGATTTCCATTGAAGACAGTCAATTTACGTAAAGGTCATTGCAGTTAGCGCATTGGACCTTTAAAGTGCCCGTAAATACTTGTCTTTCGGCAGCAAAAATCTTTTTCTTAAACTAACTTCTTCACCTACTGTGCAGTTTTGTGTGTGTGTGTGTCTTGATTATTTTCATTTTTCCGAGTTGGTGTGTTTTCGTTGTCACTGATTCAATTGCCTTTTACTGCAGGTTTTAACCCTCAATGGCATGAATTAATTTTAAATCTCAAATTCTGGGGGACACGAATCTATTTTTTAGCTCGCATAAAAAAAAACACAGCATCAAATTTAGGATCAAAATTTTGAATGTTTGGAAATCGGTTATTCCAAAGAAGAACAAAACTGATGAAAATTTCTATAACCATACCACAGAGGAAGAGCAATTTTCATACCAAGAGCATAGTAACCTACGGGTGTGAAGTTTGGCTGGACTCTAGATACATTGTGTTTTTTTCCAGTGTTTGTAAGTCTCAACTCCCTCTTTTCCCTTCAACATCACCCTTTTCAGGCTTTTCACTATTTCCACTCTCTTTAGAGAGTAACTAGCAAGAACCTCTCCTTCTTCTCCATCTTCTCCTCCCTAAAGTCACAGTAAAATGCCTCAAATGAACGCTTGAGAGAGCTTGAGGTATAAATTAACCTTTCGAGCAACACCTTCTGTGACTGTAATGAAGTCCGGTCCACAGCCGTACTTGAGGGAGAATGAGGGTGGTCAGCGTCAGCCCCTAAGGACTCTCTTTGATGACGCTGCACAGGTAAATGTCGGCGAGGCGTAAACGTTAGGCTATCGATACTTTTCCATTTGAAGGTATGGTAAAGAATCGATCATTAAGAAGCTCGTCACAGACCTTGGTGATCGATCCTTTCCACAGGTTTAAATGGAAGATTCACGACACGCCACTGGATTTGGCGAATTTCTGTTTTGGAACGCGCGCCCGCTTCAGTTAGTCGTAGAGCAAAGGGCTGAACTAGCCTGAACAAAGGCCCAGAGGAAAGTCATACGAGCCTTCGAGCATTGCCATATCTTTTTTTAATAAAGTACAGATCTTCTGGGAGATTTGAAAATGTTATACTCTCAATTTTCGATAGGTTGTTATTCACGCTTCAGTTATGAATCTACAAATTTCATGTTTTATGAAAATCCTATATATTAAAACACAAAGTTCCGAATCTTTGGACGTTAACTTTGAGAGAGCCACCAGACCGATTTGCCTGATCTTTTTTAAATGAAAGCCCCTGAGCTGTAGATTTGCAGGCTGTAATGTGTTTTTCGATTTTCTCAAATTTTCTCCTATAATTTTCTCAAATTTTCTCCTATAATTTTCTCAAATTTTCTCCAATATATTCTATATATTATTAAAACACTAAGTTCCGAATCTTTGGACGTTAACTTTGAGAGAACCGCCGGACCGATTTGCCTGATCTTTTTTTAGCATGAAAGCCCCTGAGCTGTAGATTTTCAGGCTGTCATTTTTTTTCGATTTTCTCAAATTTTCTCCAATGTATTAAAACTGAGGTCCGAATTTTTGGACGTTAAATAGATTCAACTAATTATTGCTCCGATTCCAAATAAGCTACTGCACCACCATTGCTTAGGGCGCCCTCCACAGCTAGTTCATTTATAAGTTTCCGGAAAAATAAACATATTATCATGGGGTATTTGGCAACACTCGAGTGTTCATACGGCGTTTTCCCTTATAAAGGCAGTGTGTTGGCCCCAGCGTGCGCCGCACTGAGGATCACTTTATTGTGGTCGGGATAGAGAAATGCACAGTGTTGCCATTTGTTGAGTTATAGTGGTTTCTATTTTATTGTCTCCCAATGAAAAATTGAGGGACCCTCCGGCAAATTGGCACCTAGTCCTCGGGGGAACAGAAGAGGTAAATCTGAAACCAAGGAAGGTGAATCTCTAATCTATAAGGCTGCAGCTGTGGCAAATAATTAAAGGAGTTCAAAATTGAATGCAGCTAAAGAGTTCATGCAGAAGATGGGAGTGACGTCACTCAACGATCCTCCCTGGGTTCTTTAATCCTCCGACTCCCGCCTCAATACTGCCGTGCTAAGGAAAAACGCCGTATGAATCTCCAGGCGTTGCCAAATTTAATTTGATAAATCACGAATCTCCTGGTGAACTTACGACTATTTGTTCCCCAATTTTTCAGATACTTTGGCTCGCAATTACACCTAAAGTTCCTGAAAATTTCAAGGAAAGATATTCATAACTTTCCTCAAAAATAAACATTTTATCGAAGGGAGTTTGGCAACTCCCGAACGTTGATACGGCGTTCTTCCTTGCCACGGTAGAATGGTAAGGCAGTCATTTTTGACTGACTCTGACATCAACCTGTCTTCAACAACTATTTTAATACCCAGACCCAAAACGGAGAAGCGGAGTCTTCAAAGCTAGAATTTCCATTCCGGGAACTTTGATGTCTATTTACTTTGTTCAAGTTTCCAGCGAAATAAGTGTTTCTCTGGTTACTACGATCTCAGGTATGTTAGCGAAGATACTCGAGTGACTTAAGCAAGTGCCCCTTTAAGTACGTGAAATCTTTTCCCAGAAATTCCCGCCTCGGAAGTTGATTAATTTACGACCCCGTTGGCCCCGGTACCGACGTCGTAAGGTACGCTTTTACAAGCACTCAAGTACCATTCTAATTTGGGAATGATTTCGAATCCTCGCTTTCGATGAGTCAGGGATGGCTCACTCCTCCGCCTGTAGTCGTTTAACTCCTCTTTAACGAGTCCAAGTAATAGAAACTTGGTGATTTGGCCTCTAATGAATTGAAACCCGTTTTAATTTAATTTGAAGAAACTTTAATTGTTTTAAAAACCGAATTCTGTTTTTATTCCTCCGAATTTTGAAATATTTTTCGCTTTAAATGATTCTACAGTCTTATGCGCAGGACGTTCGTCGTTTTTTCTTGGCTGAAAAGTCCAAGTCTGACAAGCTTTCTGACCTAATCGACACGATACACCGCACGCCACACAGTGGTTCCAGTCAATGAAAAAGGTCGGGCATGACATTTTTGACTAAAACTGCAAATTTTGATGTTTATCCCGTCCCATTTTTAAATTTTAAAGAGTGCCTCAAGAGAAGAATTTCACGAGGAAACCGATGGAGCCACTTTCAGAACCTCAAAGTTTTATCTAAACGGAGTTATAAAGCGTTTATAGTTTCCAAATTTTGTCCGATCTCTCCTAATGACTCGTTCCACTGTGCGCCAGTTCCATGACACCAAGAGCCCGAGTCGAATCGTTGTTTCCCGCTCGAAAGAACGTAACTCCGTTTCAACGTTGCAAAATTTCCCCGCAAATTGCATTTTAACCAGGCGAATTTTAGGCATCCCGATCTAAAAATTTCATTGGTTTTTCCTCAGAATTCATGCATAAATCAGAACAATTTTGAATATAAATCGCACAGGTACATTTATGTGAAATAATTCAATTGCTTTAGTCAATTTGGCAACCTTGGAACAATTTTGAAAACGAATTGCAAACGTACATAAATGTAAAATAATTTGATTGCTTGGGTCAATTTGGCAACCTTGGAACAATTTTGAATACAAATTCCAAAGGTACATTTTATGTTAAATAATTTGATTGCTTGTGTCACTTTGGCAACCTTGGGATGGAGTTAGGTTCACAGGTCAGGTTAGAATCACCTTAATGCGATGGGAGTCCGCTGCATGGGGAAGAGGGGGAATTTCCCCCTTTTACCCCCTCTCCCCCTGAGGCCCCTGGGTCGAGGTCTGTAATCCTGACGGCGTCAAAAATAAACACAGATGCTAGAAACACGAGACCCTAGTCCGGATCCGGGTTCGAGTCCCGGGGGCCGCGTCGATTACCAGGGATAATTTGCACCGCGTAGAACCGCGGAACTCCTGCGGTAACGCCGCGTGCTCGGGAGTTTTTCCGGTCGGACGGTCGAGGTGCTGCCCATCCCGCGCGGTGGCAAACGGAGACCGCCCAATTAAAGCGTTATCGCGAGTCATCTCGCGTTAACGCTGATAAAGGAGAAAATCGGAGCTCATCAAGCGGGAAGGATCCTTCAGGATTGCGGCGAGAGCTCCAAGGAGCGGGACCTCGCGCAAATCAAAGCTCACGCAGAAATGCAGATGGATCTTTTCTAGTCGGTCAAGTCCGACTGACCGTCATCGCTGCGAAATTCGTTTTCATCTCGTTTCATCGTCCTCTCTCGCGCACTTTCCCCGAATCCCGACTCAACTCTCTTGCAGATTAAATGAGTGTGGGGAAAAGGAGCGTCGTAGTTTGCAGGCGAATATTGAACGCTAGAAAGTGAAAGCTTCCACAATGGACCACTAGACAAGGTACGAATTTAAGCATTCCGATATATGTTTCTTAACTAGAATTTTACGTAGAGCACGATTCGCGCAACGGAAATTACTGAAACTAACTCCTAACGAAGATATGAACGTTTTTATTTAACACATTGATTACGAGGAATTTGAACTGCCCGCTGACAAACTGGCAAAAAAAACACATTTGATCAGACTCTTAAAAACATCGACAAGAAAAAGTACTCTTGATTCAATCAGAATTTAGCTTAAATCAAGAACCAAGTCTTTTAATTTAAGCGGATTTTGTTTTGATTCAAGCAAAAATCCTATTGAATCAAGAGTATTTTTTCTTGTCAATGTTTTCAAGAGTCTGGTCTCTTGATCCAATGTGTTTTTTTTTTCCCAGTGCAAGAAACTCAAAGTTCTACGTGAGTAAAATTGGGCACTACAACGGTTTCAGCAAGCTTCTCAATCGAGCAATGTTCATTTCACACCATGTGTTTTTCAAACTATAAGTAATTTGCTAATAGCTGAGCCAAAGCGTCAAGATTGAGTTCGCCAGATTTTTTTATCTCAGAGTCGTTCATGATAACGTTTAGCCCGCAATGTGAATCGCGCAGAGCATTGAGTTTTCATGAGCGGGTGTTTTGAATTCACGCATCAAGAATCATTAAATATCTTTGGAAGGAGTTGATTTCGATAATTTTAGTTGTGCGCATTGTGTTTTACATGAAATTTCGGTGACGAAACATGTATCAGAATTCTGAAATTCGTACCTTGTCTAGTGGTTCATTGCCAAACACGGACGAACAGTCTTCTGTCGTATAGTTGCGTATTCGTAGTTCTGAAGTCGAATGGATCGTAGTCTCATACATCAAGCATAGGTGACATTGTATCGATATCGATTGTTTCAACCTGTAAACATGCCCCCAAAAGCCCACTGAGTAATCTGAGAGAACAAGTCTCTTGTGATAGGTTTTTGATTATTTTGAGTATAAAATTGTTAAGATAAGTGAAACTGTCAGGAATGTTCTCATTTTCAGCTTTTCCTATACTTGAATCCTAGATTTTTTTTTTAAAATTTATTTTGAAGTAAGCGATATATCGGACCAGTATTGAGACACGATTAATTTTCCGCTTGATTCTGAATATAAGTAATCATTAAAAATGGTTACTGCTGCACTAATGAAGAGCTGATCATTTGAAGAATCTAATTTTTCCGACGAGTGAACTAAAGAATGGTTGATTGATTTAAATACCAAGCGTTTTGGTTTAAGTAAAGCACCGCTAAAAATAAAACAAACGGAACCAATACAATATGGCATTAGAGCAAGGAGAAGAATGCGTGTTGATGACGGCGCAGAGATACAACTATTCGTGCTTGATGGATGTCCGTGTTGCATCTGCGGAATTAAAGGCGCGATAGCGCGAGGCGTGAACTTTCAAAGTAATAGCTCTATACTGCCAATGAGGGGTCACTCAGATTAAGGAGAAACGTTAAAATTGAGCTTCAATACATCTCTACTATCCTCTGCTGCGTTGAAAGTCGACTTTTTTTTTTTTTTTCTTTTTTTTTTTTTTTTAAAAATCTGGCATCTGACTCTTTTTTTGCGATGTAATCGTGAAAAGTCGTAAAATCGATATTTAAAGCTTGAATGCACCGGCCTAGAAGTCAATGATTGAAGTATCGCATTCTGCGTGTTAATTAACTAAATTAAATTGAAAAGAGAGACTTTTTAGAGAACCTTTAATAAACAACATGCGTTTAAAGGCAAGACTTTCTCTTTTTCAATTCAATTTAGAATTCAATGGTCTGCTCAGATGAGTCGCTGCAGAGCTCGGGCATTGCACATTGGACCAGTATTTTCACTTTAGTTTTCGCAGTAGTTTTTCGCTGATGCTTGTGCTCACTAAAATTGAGCTCCTTTTTTTTTATTATTATTATTATTATTAATCCCAAAATTGAAAATTTTTCATTAGAATGTTGCATTGCGGCCGTTTGGGGATAAATAGACAATTTTAGATAAAGCATTTTAAATGATGTGCACTGTAACGAGTGCACAGAATCCTCACAAAAACAAGGACTATTCCGACTGCATGTCGAGGCTTGGTTGAGATGGGTGCGCCTTTTGTTTAGTTCTAAGTGACGCCTTAAATGAAATTCGTGTCACAAAATAACTCTCGAGTGTTTAAAGCATGGGTACTCATCAATAGAGAGCAAGGAGCAGGATACGAGTCTGTGGACCTCCCTCAGAGGTTCTCTGCCGTGATAGTGAAGAGAGCAGTAAGTGCACGCTAGGATGAGCCTCGAGGCCCATATAAGCATGTGCTAACCATAGCTCATACAGAAATTAACTTCCTGCTCTCTTCGCTATCAAGGCAGCGTTCTGGGTAGACGAATAATGGTGTGAGCGAGTGGAGAACGGAAACAGAAGGATAAGTGGGTTACAAAATATGCAAGGAGAATGGTAGATTATTACTGAGAATAATAGGACAAAAATTGCAGCTTTTTTCTTGACATGAGCCTATTTGCCTCTCATAGTTGCCGGATCGCTCAGTTTTTCCCCCGCTTAAGTTTTATCATTTTAAGATGTGGTTTTGGGATAGTGGTATTGTCAGAAATTTTGTGAGATACACTGGAAAAAAAAACACATTGGATCTAGAGTCCGGACTCTTAAAAACATCGACAGTAAAAAGTACTCTTGATTCAATCAGAATCTAGCTTAAATCAAGAACCAAGCCTCTTAATTTAAGCGGATTTCGTTTTGATTTAAGCAAAAATCCGTTCGAATCAAGTGTATTTTTTCTTGTCAATGTTTTCAAGCAAAAATCCGTTCGAATCAAGAGTATTTTTTCTTGTCAATGTTTTCAAGAGTCTAGACTCTAGATCCAATGTAATTTCTTTCCCAGTGTAACTAGGAGAAGACGGGACAAACTTTCTCATAAACGGGTCTAGAGGCAATAGGTCAGTTGCGCTGGTCTCGGAATAGTTTTTTGATGCTTAATTATTGTAGTTCAGCTAAAAATAATAAGATCTGCCCAAGTACCAATTCTCTACGCTCAGTATTAACCGAGATATTGCCCTTTGAAAAATTCGGTTTTGGACGTCATCCACCTTGGAAGTGACACCCATGGTCTCTTCCACATTGCTGTCATCAGTCAATGTGACGCACATTTGCACTGATTACTCATCGTGAAACTCGGATGAAAGCAAGGTGAAAGAAACCAAGGGTGCCACTACCGCGGTAGATGACGGCATAAACCGAATTTTTCAAAGGGCGATATCTCGGTTAGTACTGAACGTAGAAAGTTGCTGTTCGCACAGATTTTATTATATTTAGCTGATCTACAAGAATCAAGCATCAAAACACGATTCTGTGACCAGTGCAAATGACAAATTGATGTAAAAAATAAATAACAACACAGCCCTTGATACTGATAGGTCACTTCGTGCTTGACACTCAGCTTAAAATAGCTGCCATGTTTTACCATAACTATCCAAGTACTTGTGATAAGAAAAAAGAAACAATGATAGATATCGATGGCCGTTGAAACGGTGCGTGGTTTTTTCGTTTCATCTTCGATGGGCAGCTGACTTCCTCCTTTATTTTTACCCAAAAAATGTCCACGATTGAAGGACGTCTTCTGGCATTCCGCGAAATGAACCTAACACGCGTGAAATCGGCGAATAACATTTTTGCAGTTGAATGCTTTTTGAAATTTGAAGCTACAAAATGTGCGCATGCAAATCGCATGATCGGCTGTGAACGTCAGAGATTACAAATGCAATTTTACATTTAAAACGAATCTCTTTTTCGACGCGACAATAGTTTGCGAGGTTCCCATCCAAAGAAATTGAGTGTGAAAATTCGGTTATGATTGTTGCACTCGAGACGCTCTCGGAGAAGGATTTTTTTTTTTTTTTTTTTAAATTTATTCTTTATTTTTTGTTACCCAAGTCGGTTACGAAATTCCTCGGTGAAGTGTCCGTTATCTCAATTTTGAGACACACCCTCCTTGCCACTAACGATCGAGCACAATGCTGCAAATCGCTCGTCGACGATTTCGCGCAACATCACCCCGCTTGCACTCGAATGAATTGCCACGGCGTGGGACAAGGGACGCGCAAACTCATCTATGCAAATAACCCCAATCCCCCGTTGAGTTTCCCCGGCAAATAGGCTCCTTTTGCACAGATGCGCCTCAATCGATTCCGCGTGTGCATCCATTTCCATAACTGAATCCACAATTCTAACAGAAATACCCTCCGGTTTCTCTCCGTCTCAACCTAACGGCACCTCTATTCGTGTATGCGTCTTCATCAAGTAAGCTTTGGCCTCGAGTTTTCCCCCGAGTCCGGACGGAGTCAAGCTCAGCCACATTTACCTGGAATTGGATCGAGTTTATCGAAGGAACCAACCCACATCAAGTTTCAACCGAGAAAAAGAGGTTTAAAGTTTTGTTTCTCCATAACACTTAATGTAAAAAATGATTTATCCCCTTCTTTTACAAAGTAAATATTTGTTTTGGACGAAGAATTTTTGGCAGAAAAAAATATACAACTAGTTGAGCTCAAAACCACTCATAACTCATTTTTTCCCCAAAATGTGGGAACGTTGGGTCCTTTCTGATGAACTCGGTCCAATTGAGGGCCCCCCAAACGTACCATATAATTCTCAGTGGAACATTCTTGCATTTTCATTCTTGTGGATGGACCCGCAGACAGGGTAAAAATTAAATTACCACAAATTTCACATCCAATACACTGAACGTGCCGTCAAAATTCGAAACTAGCCGATTAAAAAAAATCAATATCAACAGTTAACACCAAAACCAGTAAAAAAAAAACTCTCTGACAAAAAAATTGATATCGACTCGGGTGATATCAGCCAATATTCATAACTTTCCGCAAAAAATAAACATCAGAATAGGAGGGCGAAGACATCCTCTGAGTCGGAAGTATAATTTTTAGTAAAATAAATGAAATTGATGTGACCGCAAAAATCGAGCCTGTTAAATAATTGTTGTAGTCTCGCCAAGTGATATCGGCAACGCCCTGCCCCTGAGTATAGTAGCCTGGCAACGTTCCTGATGTAAATCTGGCGGTTCTGCGGTGGCTACAAAAATCGCCTTCATTTTACTATGATACAGCACATTGTACATGTGCGCGCGTCAAGTTACATACCAAAAACGCCGTACTCGTTCCGCGGGTTCAAATCTATTCCGGCGAATTTTTCAGCAGCAGTGATATCACAGCGTTTCGGACTGTTCTGAAATCGACGGAGCGACGGTCTTTTGCGGAACTTTATCCCTCCAAAATTGATCCCTGTATCCTCCGTCCCGAGAGCAAATAAATGCGAAACGATAAAAGAGTTAAATCGGTTGTCTTAATTTAGTGGCTCGTTTTGATGATGTGAGATAGTTTGTGGGCAGTAGTTGGCAGGAGATCGATCGGAAGAATACTTTTAACCTGTGTTGTCAAATTTCTCTTCGTATATATATATATACCATCGGGCCAGGCTCTCAACCTCAAAGAATGTCTCGCAGATTCGACTCGTATATCTAAATTGTGATTTGTCCTGCCTTGTTCAAACAAGAGTGTGACACATGATTGATTTTTTCTTTCTTTTTTTAAGACTAATTTAGTGTCATCTATTCTTTCTAATTTTTTCCCCCAACGATCACTGTTATTGTGACTTATTTTATTTTTTATGGATGAGGTCAATTGATTCTCATGGATGGTGCATTAGGGGTTTACTGATTCATTGAACCAATTTAAACCCATTGCCAGCTTTAACGATTTCTATTAAGGTTCTTTCAAACGTTGATTTGGATCCTTTTGGTAATTTGCTTGTTACGTAGTACCTCATTTAAAGTGTGACAAACTTACAACGCATAATTCCACTTGTCAGGATAAGTCTCTTGTTGAAAAAACTTTCGAGAGAGAAAATTGAATTTGCCGCTTTAGTTTGAAGGAGCATGCCAAATTCTAATAATATTCAGTAAAAAGCGAAAAGATCATCTGCATGGAGAACGGTGTTGGACTCCACAACTCATTGGCAAGATGAGGGTTTGGCTCGAACTCCACTTTACCATTTGCTAAATTGTTGCAACTTTTCATCCGCGGAAAATAATGAGGACAACGTGACAGCGCAGAATGAGGGCGACAATTTTGTTCACAAGAGTTCAGTTTTAATGAAAAGATTTCAGAAGTAATACTCATAAGACTGAATCACCCCCAACTTTTCTAATTCTGTTCACTTTCTTCCACTACTTGGCTTTGATTGTAATTGGCAACACATCATCTAATCTGAATGTTTTATACATTCCTACATTTGTATGGTTTTAGTTTTAAAATAATTTAATTTAATTTTCAATCGTTGAATTAATATTATTCTGGGACATATTTATGCTGAATGGAACCATGCACAAGTAATTGAATCAAAATGAATTATCTCCATAGGATCTACGCTCTTCATAGTTCTTTTTGATACTACTTTTGCACATCGTTAAATTTGAGTTCTAAGTAGTGATGATTATGACGGAGTAAACCGGAATTATTAGAATCAATGTATAACCTTGCATAAAACGAAGAAAGGAAACCATTGATGCTTCCTGAAAATTAAAATTAGTAACCTAAAACTGAAAGAAAAGTCCCAGGTATTTTAACCATTATAGCCCCGAAAATCACAATCTACTCATGTAAAATAATGAAACCAATGGAAAACGATACGTACAAGGACTAATGAAGACAGCGCGTAAAATGTTTTAACGCCATGAATCAAGGCTCTCTGGTTTTCGATTCGTTGGTTGCTGTTGTAAGGAATGCACTTCCCGGGGCACCGTAAACCTGTAAGCGGGCGTAAATTTGGCAGCCTCGCTCACATGGCTAGGACATCAATTTAATGGTTGTCAACCGGAATGAAATATAAACTCGGGCGGATGCCACGCAGCATCTTCCGGTTTACTCAATAAAATAAGAGCAATAAATCAGCATTAAACTCACTCTCCAGTCTCAACGGCTCATCCGAAATCCAATTAATCGACAATCTCCTTGTCGGCTCGCGCGGGTTTCGCGCGGTTTCGTCACTCCCCCCGCGGCAGGCAGCACCCTTGCCCGCGGTCAGCCTCATAAGTGCCTCGAACCCTCCCTCCCCCAACCTCCACCCTCCACACGTGGGTCATGATAATGATTGGAACCCTCAGGGGTGCAGCTCGGATTACTCTGAAAATTAGCCACTCCTGAGGAATTCATGAAATTAATCGTCCTTGGTCAGTGGCGCGGCGTGTTTTGCGATGTATCGATTGATCTGCTATTTAAACCTACGGAGAAGGATCGATACACAGGGCGTTGGCAACGAACACCTTAATAATCGATTCTTTACCATAGCTTCAAATGGGGAAATATCGATAATAGATTATTCACACTTCGCCACCGTCCTTGGTCTCGTGTGTATTGATTGAGTGGAGCATGCAAATCACAACGCAGATACTGGGCCAATGGACTAACAGACAAGCAAAACAAACGTTACCATGACAGTCGTTGCAATATGGAAAAATGGCAACCTCAATATTGGCGCTTTGGCTAAGCCGTTGCACGTTAGTGCAGATTAATAAAAATGAACAGAGGTTTTTCAATACCGGGTCACGGTGGATGGGAACCCGTAACATGGTGGTTGTATGACAATTAATTTAACGATTATTCAAAGTAACTTTTAAATAACCGAGATGATGAACTTGGAAACATCTGAAAACGGTTTGTCTGAAGGTTGTGTCCACCACTATAATCTTGAAGTATAGTGCGCAAGGCTAACACAATATTTGCTCCACTTCATCCTTCGAATTTGTGATACTTCGGTTTCGCAACTCAACAGAATTTCCTCCGAGCACAACCAAGTTGCAAAAAAGTGAAAGTATGTACGGTGCATAGCAGGGAATAGGGTACTTACAATAGGGCCCATAAAGCCGCTTATTATAAGCTCTTGAGATAATTAAGAAAGGAACTTTGAAAACTTTGATGAAGGATATTTCCATAATGGATGGTGTAAATGAAGACTTTCCGCCCCGGAGAATTCTAAGAATATTTAATAGTAGCTCCAGCTGCACTTTTGCTCGCCTTAACCAGTTTTAAGCTTTTTGCTTGTTACACGTTAGTCACTATATTTTAATAGAAAAATGCGGGTATATTTGCATTCCCCGGAACAAACCCATGCAGTGTGTTGTTCGGTAGGCAAGTTAGGACCATGCAAAGTTTAAATATTACAAAATTTATAGTGTCCAGTTTATCCTCGGGGCATAGGCGTAGCTAGGTCATTTTGCTGGGGGGCCTGGCCCCCCACCACCGAGGGGCCGGGGGGGGGGGGTTCCCTTCCCCCCAATAAACCCCGAATAAAATTTTTGAAATTTTAACTCTATTTGAGCGCATCTCGAGGCAGTTGTGGCGCTAATCTTCCTTCAATTTCTGCTTAAAAATCATCCAGTTTTATGCATTTTAAGGTTAACATACTTTAAGATTGTTGCATTCAACAGGTTATTATACTTATACGCATCCTCTCACGGGCCACAGCGGCAGAGACTTACCGTTGAAGAAGGTGTTTTTGCACCATCCAGAATTTCTGGGGGGGCCAAATGATACTATTTCCAATTCTGGGGGGGGGGGGGAGGGCGGGCAGTCCCTCTTGGCCCCCCCTTCCTACGCCTCTGTCTCGGGGACGTTGAATATCGATGGTCTATGCAGGAAAAAGCGTATTTCGAGAATCGGCGGTTTTGAGGTAACAACATTTTACTTTTAAATTCGTTTGATCTTTTTCTGTGCACGCGTTCAAAAATGGGGTGGATAAGATGATAGACCAGCAGGGATATAGGAAAATGAATGGAGACCAGCAACAAGCTTTGTGGTCTCAACACGGCGTAACTTATATCCAGATTGCCCGCAAAACCCTTATGTCTGCGAGAGAGCAAACAGTGGCAACTAATATAACACAAGTTTACAACTTATTTACGGCTAATACTTGTGCGGAATCCGTCGGGTTGTACCGTCGCGTCACTAACTAGGAACCGGATGAGGAAATCCATTTACGAGCGCAGTATCATGTTTAGCTTTGCTCCGGTCAGAGTCATTTTACTGAATAACTTTCTACTGCCGTAAAAGCTGATATACACACAGCGGTGCAAGTGGTTAGCAGACTCTCTAATTTCCCTCGGTGGGATTTTAGGGGACCCTAAACTACCAGGCAACACCGGGATTCAACAGCGAGAAGCCCGTTGAGCCAAGTTTTCAGCACCAGCTCGTCCCGCAAGCGGCTGAAAAATCCCCGCCCTCGGCTGACATAATGTAATTCTGACGGCAAGTAATATATTTGCGTGTCATGGCATAAAAATTTAATCATATGATTACATGGGCGCATTCAAAGGTGGGAATGCGAATAATAATAATAAAGAAACAAGGAGATAAAAAATTTGCCCGGGCATGAGGTAGTCGTGCCCAAGATAATTTCATCTACGTACATTATATATGAAATTCTTTAGATCCACAAAACACATAAAGTTAAGACAGGCCAAATAACTCTCGCTCCTAATGATAATTTGTGTGGCGTCAAGTCTACGACGTACATGTTATCCATTGCTAAATTTAAAATACGTCTGTTGGTATTTTATACATCTACGCATTAAATTAAGAAATGTCCGCTCTTTTTTATACCTTACTGTCAACCATATAATTTCGATGCCCAAAATCTGTAACGAATTTTATTGATTAATTTTTTTGTTATCTAATGGAACAAAAAGAAAGGAGAATTAAGATTTTGCAGCATTAATTATTCTTCATAAATGTACAACGTTCTTTTTATTCCTTTTCAAATTTTGAGAGACGCACTGAGAAGATTTGAATGTAACCATAAAACATACGAAAACCCACTTTTTTCTCCTAAAAAAATGGAAGAGTCACTGTTGAGTTTAATGTTTTACTTCAGAATTCCGATTTTAAAACATTGAAGTAGGCACTTTTGAACTGGGAGTTTTTGACTGAGAAAGCTTTCATTGGTAATAGCACTGGAAATAAAACCTAGGAGTATAATTTCAAAAATTGTCTCACGTGAACAATGGTGAATCTATGTGTAAGCCGTGATTCTACTTCAGTGTTAATTTTTTGGCACATGTTGTCTCATTGATGATATTTTTAATTTCTGTTTCAGGTAAGTTACATTCTTCTCAAGCATTCTGGTACTGTCACGTCTTTCCCGCATATTATTTTGTAAGTCAAATGTTTACTTTCTTCTTGATATTCTTTAATTTCTGGACTTCTTCTATATTGTGTATATATGGAAACATAGCTACTCGGAAACTTTGCCCTATTTTTACAATCGCCATTAAAGATGGTGCAATTGCGTCAACTTGGGCCTTTGAAGTGGCCCAAAGTAATAGTCCTTTGGCGCCTAAAGGCTTCATCTGAGACAATCATCTACTGCGCAATTTTGTGGCCCCCGAAGATTTTCATTTTTCCGAGTTAATTTATTTTAATGGGTCAGTTGCGCTAATCATAGAATCGTGTTCTAATACTTGATTTTTGTAGATCGACAAGAAATATTAATATCTATACGCACAACAACTTTTTACGTCCAATTATATCAACAGAGGTATCGCACTTTGAAATAGTCGGTTAAGACGTCATCCGCCGTGATAGTGACACCCTTGATTTCTTCCATCTTGCTTCCATCCGAATTTCACGGTGAGTGACCAGTGCAAATGTGTGTCCCACTAATCGATGAAAGCAAGGTGGAAGAAACCAAGGATGTCACTATCGTGACGGATGATGTCATAAGCCGACTTTTTCAAAGCGCGATATCTCGGTTAATATTCAACATAAACAGTTGCTGTTTGCACAGATCTTAATATGTTTAGCTGATTTACTGGAAGCAAGCATCAAAACACGATTCAATGGAAAAAAAAAACACATTGGATCTAGAGGCCAGACTCTAGAAAACATTTACAAGAAAAAAGACTCTTGATTCAATCAGATTTAAGCTGAAATCAAAAGGAAATCCGCTCAAATTAAGAGGCTTGGCTCTTGATTTAAGCTTAAATCTGATCGAATCAAGAGTATTTTTTCTTGTCGATGTTTTAAGAGTCTGAACTCCAGATTCAATTTTTTTTTTTTTCAGTGGTTTGTGGCGGCGCGGCACTCGCACTCAGCAGTGCGCGTGGCGTGCTGTCGCGCCCGCTCGACGCAATTCCGACTTCGGCCGCTAGTTGCAGTTCGATCGCTCGGTTCCCTATCGCAAAGCTGCAAACCAGCCTGGTGGGGAGTCGGCGATCGACTATAAATAGTGGCCGGAGTCGGAATTGCGTCGAGCGGGCGCGTCAGCACGCCACGCGCACTGCTGAGTGCGAGTGCCGCGCCGCCACAGGTTGATATTTAGAAAAATCCATCGACTAGATTACCGTATTGACGATGTAAAAAAAAAAATAATAATTAAAAAAAAAATGTCTAGAATTTACAGCGCAAACACAGTCTCCATCTTATTATTGATCCATGAAATTATATACCTCCTTAGTCCTAAGTCCATTACCAAGCCGGATACCAAGCCGGAGGATTCTTTACTTGACTTGAAACTGGCGCACTAAAGTTGATGGTATCATTAACGTATAACTCATTTAAGGGCGGCTATAAAATATAGGGTGTTTGAGCTTTCAGCAGAGGGAGACTTGAATGTGCACGAGACCTTTTTTCAATGAAACCGTCCGTTTCAGAGGAGGACTGAAGTCTCGAGCATTGAACATTCTAAACAGGTTCAATACGATGCGCTTGGATCGCAGGGGTCGTTTATTTCGAAGGAATCTCTGAATTCCTTCCAGCTGGCATCCCTCGATTTTTTACGAGTCCCTAAAAAATCCAATGATGAATTCAGCTTCGTAAGATTCTGCAATCTGCACTCAATAAGAGTTCCTCGACTCGCGCTTTGTCTCGGGTTCCTAAAACGAAGCTGAGTGAAAAATGAAAAACCCCGAAAGTCACTTTCATGGCAATCTTATTGGAATTGTTGTTGCCAGCTTTGAATTCCCTACACATTTTACTTGTACTTCTGACGAACCAGGAACGAGTTTGGAGATTTGTCGTCTCAACTGTTGAGAGCACAGGCATGAATACACAGGGTGTCTAGCATCAGGATTTTCCTCGATGCTATCAGGATTTGAGGTCAATCAGGATTTATTCCCGATTTCATCAAGATTTGAGGAAAAATCGTTCGTAAAATTAGGATTTGAGAAAAATCGGCGTCCGATCGGATTTTTTATGCTTTTGTATACGCTTATGCAGAAATTTTAATTTTTCTCCGCGAAAAATCAGGATTTGGAAAAATTATGAAATTAGGATTTAGCTGTCAAAAATCAGGAAAAATCAGGATTTCCCAAAACGAAAAAAAAACCTGACACCCTGATGCAGACACACATAGAAATGTTAGTTATATTCAATACGACGATCAGCAACCCTACATTTTAAGACTTACATGTTTAAAGAGCTTAAAATTGTGGTAGGCACTCTTGGATAATCAGAGCATAAAGGGTAGGTGTTTGAGGGGAGGTAATTTTGAATTTTAATGCGTGTGGCGTAGTTTTTGTTGGCAATTTAGCAAAATATGGTCGATTGTAAGAGGAGTAGGTTGACATAGAGAGGAAATTGGAACTGGAGACTTTCAAATTAAATGAGAATGAATGGAAAAAGTATAGCCGATTCGCAATCTTGTGCCCTCACCTCTCTTGTGCCCGTTCCTTAAGCGGGTCCTCCAGGTAATCTAGGTAATCTTTCCCCTATGATCATTTCTGAAAGTCATCAACTAAGTGATGGAAACAAGAGGCTGGACTTCAGCTCTTCATTTGACTTCTTATGATGATTGTGGTATTATTATATAACAGTAAAAATATTATAATGTAATTTTAATGAGGTATAATTCATAATTAGCATTATTTCATTATTTGTCCGAGAAGCCCGTATTCATCATTTTCTACTTGGGAGGAGGAAATTTTATACAGCCCCCGTTCAATTTGGCAATCCTATCAACATGGGTAAAGGAGTGACGGTCGCTTTGACAAAGCCTTAATTTGCTTCCAGCATGTAATACGTCTAGAATTACAAGCCGGCTTGGACTCGTTTTCTTTACGGGATTTAATTAACGCCGCCTCTCTCAGAGGCACTGCCGCCAAACCATCGGACTTGGTCCCGTCGTCCTTGAAAAGCACATACGCGAGAGGGTGCGTGTAATTTAACAACATTGTCGTGGGCGGACCACGCGAGGACTTACTACCCGCTGAATTTGTGAATTTCGGCCTCCACCGCCTCTCGCTTCTCTACTCTCAAACTGGGCTGGTGCTCTGCCGTATTGAGGAAGAACGCCGTATGAATATCCGAGAGTTGCCACATTTCTACGGATATAACATGAATTTTTGAGGAACGCTATGCATACACAGATAGAAAATTCAACACAGAAGTTTGGGCAATACGGGAGGTAAAACACCATGTAACTCTAGCCTTCGGTTAACGATTTCAAGACAAAATGCCATCCCAGTTTTCTTGAAGAATTATCAAAAACGAGTGGTGGATGATACCGACGTCGCAATCGAAGGAATCCATTTTCTCAGTCTCTACATAGTTTTCTGCGCAAAATTCACCGCAAACTGTACCAAATTTAACACAAAAAAAATGTGTCAGTTCGTGTTTTACTTCCTATATTAACCAAAAGTAACACAAGAACACAAATATGAATCGCATTTTGCAAAAAGGAACCAAGAGCATTCCAATGTTGCTAGGATTGTGCAACTTACATTCTTCGCAATGAAATTACTGAAATCATGCAAAAAATTAAATTTACAAAGGTAATGTTCGTCTTGGATTCACAATTTACTGGGAGTAAAGACAAGACTTGTTCAGACGATTAGTTAATATTTGCAAGGCAAAAAAAGTTGCACAAACTTAGCGACACTGGAATGCCCTTGGTTCCTTTTTGCAAAATGCAACTGTATCAGTGTACTTTTCCTTGAAATTTTCAGATTTTTTTAGATTATACCGTGAACACACGTTTTTCTCTTTAAAACTACCTAAAATTGTAGGTCCCCATTGCAAAATGCAGTCCAATTGTTGCTTGTCAAAGACCCGGATTGTGCAGCAACGCATCGTACTGTGATGGATCTCGTCCCAAGATCACATATAGAATCACCGTGAGAAGCTCCCTTGTAGAAATGAGAGGAAGGGGGGGGGGGGGGGGGCGTTTCATTTCATACTAATCATACCTATGAGTATCTTTTAATCCAATGAATCCTATGAAAGAACTCCTATTATTTCGCAGCTGACTCTTTTGATTGAATTTTGAAAAGTGTGCGGAGTATAGAGAAAAATGTGGGTGCTATGATTTGTAGCCGAATGATCAGCTTACCTTGGGATATCTTACTTTTAAAGTGGCACATTTTCCCATCATAAGATGTTTTTATTTAGAGCCCCCTTATACTGAGAGTCAAGACAATGTGAAACCATTTCTGATTGGTTCCCGCATTTTAGGCCTCCACAGTGTCACAAATGGGAATAAAGATTACATTTTCACCGATTGCAAAGATTATAATGTAGAATGGACCGGAGAATAACGGGTTCGACAAGGAACGAACGGAATGAGAGAAGGGACTGAGATAGGCATTTGAGAATGAGCCGATCAAAGATTACGAAAAACTACCAATGCCAAAGGATGCAGGAAACTTATTGATCATAATTTCGGCCACAGTTTGAAGACGTTGGAATCGCGTGGTCAGAATTCCCTATAGTTATACCTAGAGTCCCTTTACACTGAGAGTCAAGACAATGTGAATCCATTTCTGATTGGTTCCCGTATTTTAGGCCTTCACAGTGTCACAAACGGGAATAAAGATTACATTTCCACCGATTGTAAGGATTTTAATCCGGGATGGACCAGGGAATCACGGGTTCGGCAAGGAACAAACGGAATGAGAGAAGGAACGGAGAAAGGAATTTGAGAATGAGCCGATCAAAGATTACGAAAAACTGCCAATTTGTGTAATCTTTATTCCCGTTTATGACTCCATAAGGGGGGGGGGGGGCTGTCTTGACTCTCGGTATAAAGGGACTCTGTTTTTAGTCCGTTATCTGGCAACGTCGGTGCCAAACTCAGCGGTGCTGACTTCACCAGCGTCAGCGGGGTTCGAATTATGACCCCACACAAGAATGCCCGCCCGGAGGGACCCGCAAAGGTCTCGGTGTCGTCTCCGC